>NC_141541.1:119647500-119960000 GCF_021556685.1 Rattus norvegicus
TCTTTCTCTCCATTTTTCCTTTAAGATCCTCTTACTGATGAGTCTTAGCACCACGGAGAACAGCTAGGGAAGGACTTTAACATTGGAGTCCTGCAGAGCCACGGGACATGGAGGACTATATGCACAAGGTGACCACACAGGAAGCATGGCTAGCAAAGCCATCAACTTTCCCAGATAGGAATAGAAGTATCTTTAGAAGAGGATCTGTAAGTGCTTACTAGGATGAAAAAAGCATGCTTTCCCTAGAATCTATAGCAACAAACAAGATGCACTCTATAAAAACCCAAAGAGTTTACCAGTATCATTTTAAATGAGTATCAGAAACCCACCTAAATCTGAGGCAGGAGCATACTTGGCACCCACCTACCCATGGCCAAGGTACTAGGCTGTCATTTCATCTAATGAGACAATCTATAACCCTCCAGGACCTTACCCAGGAGACTCCATTCATTCTGCTCCATAAGGAGTATGGGGCAGTCTTGTAACAGTGACTAAAGTCACCATTTCAGTGTCTGGAATCTGCCAACAGGAGAAAACACAGATAAACACCACAGCCTTCTGCTGATAACACTAGGAAGCAATTCAAGTTTAAAGGCACCGACTTGCTTCTTATTGTGAGCCAGGCAGAGGACAGAGGAGCAGAAGAATAAAGAGTGCTTGGTTCTCTGTTTCTAGAATAGATGCTGGGGTCCCATGGGACCCCAGTCTCTATTTTAATAAGCATCATGTTCGTGAGTCAGTATGAACAGGCTTGAGTATCCACTGAGAGCATTCGTCAGTGTCTTTCTTGCTGGGCTGGCGTGCCTGGAGTAGAGGCTGGACCATACAGATTGTTGTCAGGGAAACACAAGATGCCCAGGTTGGACCACGGTAGTTGCTGTCAGGGCTTTCCACAGCCGGTTGCTGTGCTATCTGCTCAACTTTTCTCCACACCTCATGCAACAAGATGCATTTGCCTAAAATAACGAATGACAGTGGACCAGGCCATCATATGTATGGGTAAAAGTAACAAGGACAGTTCTGAGTAGGTGAGGACACCAGTCGAATGCCAAAGGAGAAGACCTGATGCTGATGCTGACTCTGGATGGATAGATGAACTGAAGCCCCTGATTTACAGGCTTTTAACAATAGGGGGCGATAGGAGCCCATGTTGCCTGTAGTCTTTGTTCTGCTTGCTAAAACTTACACCCCTTTCTGGCTCCCAGAGGCAGTTCCCAAGTATGCAAGGGCTGTTACCCATGCCTTGCCTAGCTCTTCAGTGAGTTAAACAGAGCCAGTTTCATCTGGCCAGTGAAACTGCAAGACACTCCATGAAGATGACTGTTCCCACATCCTGAGAGCATAGCCCAGCCTTCTCATAGTAGCCCCGAGCAAGGCTGTAGCAAGACACATTAATGCCTCTGGACTCTGAAATGTTTCCCGACTCCTTTCTTGCTTCCACCTCTCCCTGAAGATGACCTGTGTGTTGCACAGTTTGCATTAGGCTCCTGAAGACAGAAATGTACCTGGAAGTTGATTTAGCTCACCCTTTCGCTTGCCCAACCCGTTTCTTCTCCCTGCTCATTTCCCAGGGGATGCAATTGATGTCTGAATCTTGCATCTATCTGGGGTGAGAGGGAAGGCACTCTGGATCACAAAATAATGTGATTGTTGGCTAGAAGTACAGGGTGGGACATGGTCACATTAAGTCATCTGCACCTTGAGTATTGAATTCTGAACATTTTCAGGAAATGCACGAGAAGGTGTAAGAACTACATGTTAAAGAAAGTTCTATATTTGATGGCTTCGTGGCTATGCTCTTAGGGAAAGACATCACATATGAAGCCTCTCGCTCCATCCCTCTTGACAGTATCCTGTGAACCGCTAATATTTCAAAGAACAAAAGCTTTAAGAGAAGAATCAACTCCAGCCCTGGCTTCATGAAACAGAGATACCTTAGTTTTGCATGCTCCTGTTTTAAACATTTAACTAAGGTTTTTGGTGAAGAACATTGATTCCCCAGGTTGCTTCATGGCCAAGGAAAATAAAGAAAGCTATGTAACTCCTAAAAGTGGTTATTTTTCCTTCTCTACCTTTCTCTTCCAAATCAAACACTAATAGTATTTGTCACTGTGCTAAATACACTAGTGTTTATCTCAGTATGTTTTTCGATCACTGCAGGCAGCGTTAGGGGCTGGTTTCTGATTAACAGATGCCACTAGGGGCATCATTGAAGTGAGCCCAATACATTACAATTTAACGTAAAACTTTAACAAGCAGTGATCCAGAGCATCCCATGATCATTTCCTGTGGAAGAAACAGGAAGGGGTCCTAACTGATAGGAAAGGAAGAGTTTCCGGGGTGGAAGACTTTCTCCGAAGATTCTCTCTAAATAAGACACAGCAGTAAACGCCATGGCCTGGGGACATACGTAGCATCCTTTTAGATGTCTCGGTGGTTTATTTCCTCATGCTGTTTCTTAAGATTAAAAACACAACAACAATAAAAAGAACCTTCTCCAGAAACCACCCTTAATTGACAGAGCTTCACCTCCCTTCTTGTCTCTGTTAATGAAACATCTTGCCTTCAACTTGGAAACGGCCAAGTGTGTGATGATTTGTAGCAGACAAGGTAAATGGTCCTCGTTCCGTTCTTCCCGGCCTCTTGAGTGGGGCCTTTGAAAAGCCCCTGTCACTGTTTCTATCATTGCCAGGATTCTCTTTATTGGAAAATAGACAGCTGGGGGAATTTCTGTTAGGGGTGATTCTTCTTTCTGGAGAGGATGATAGCATGGCTGAAATTATGGAAGCATAAAAGCGGCAGGTTCTCTGTAATGGGCCCCGCTCAGTATTATTAATAACCACACATAGGCACTTTTATGTTGGCAACTGGCTTCAATCATTTTTATCACGTAATAGCAGCAGAGGTTGAGTGAGCTTCTCGGTCTCTTTGCAAGATTGGGTCCCAGTTACAGATAGTTTTAGAGCTGGGAGGAAAATCCCAAGACTCATTCAGGTCATACTTGTGAATTATTAATTCATGACATCGTTTATGCAGACCTGCACACACACACGCACCAGGGTATGTTAGCAGGGTAAGCCAGTGGGCACAAGGTTGTCTCATTTAATCTACACAGCAGTCCTCAGAGAAAGGTGCTGTGGCTTTGGCTTGATTCCACGCCGCACTGCTGCTCAAGCCACGCCCACAGAAGCAGTCTCTGTCTTCTGTAGGAGAAATGTCAAGCCAGCTCCCTAGACTCTTAGCTGAATCTTTGACCTCAGCCAACAAACTCTCTGGGTGACAAGACCCCTTGAAAACGGACTCCTTTCTTACTTCCCTATGGAAGTTTAGAGAGCTCAGGCTGTCAGACTCTGATATATCACTGACACACCAGTGTCAGTTTCTTCATCTGTATAATGGTTATGCTTCCTTTGTCCTCACCTCTTCCATAGCTTGGGAGCAACACATTCCTTCACAAAAATGAAGTCCCCCTTCCTCTCTTCTAACAGCTCCTGGGGAGTCAAAGACACCCTTAACACATGAAACCCTGTTCTCTGAGACTTAGAAAAGGGTCAGGGACACACGCACACACACATGTACACTGCTTCAAAGGCTTGACCTCTCTTTAGAGGCACTGCTGTATTGCTGTCTGCCTGGTGTTAACACTTCTCCTAATGAACCCCTTACCCAAAATACAATCGATCTCAGTGTCCCCTCAAGCACAAAAATCATTTAGCCTCTTCACAGATGAGGAAAATGGGGGTTTGAAAAGACAAAGAAGTTGTCATGGAGATAAATTAAAATCCGGAATTAGTCTAGGTGTGATCTTAGAGCACAGGTTATGATGAAGCTGAGAAGCGGGTCAATTCTCTTCCCCCATGACCCCTGACACAGGCTCAGCGCCAGCACCAATGACAGAGACACGAAACAGCTCTGGGGCAGGCAATCCCAGCTAAGGAAGATTCTCTATAGGGAGCCTACGGATCCCCAAGTGAGGGAAGACCTGACTGAGTGTGTATTGTTGATGTGGGCACAGCCATGACAAGCACCGAGGTTTTTAGAGCCTTGGAACACTTGGCAAAGCTGTTTCCGAATGGGCCAGGCTCCAAGTTGCCAAGGCTTCTCTTTTGAGATTGATCAGTGTGCACAAAAGGAACAACAGCAGCTTCTTCCTTTCCCAAATGTTTACAGCCTGGGATTGTTTGCCTTCAGAGACCTTCTATCAGACAAGCCTCCTGCCCCTAATGTACATAAACACACGGAAGTTCCAGAATGTGGCTGTAGTAGGTACCTCTCCATCCAAGTGCACACACCCCACCCCACCTCAGCTTTTCTGTATGTGTCTGGGCTGCACCTTCAACATTCCATTGCGGCCCCTGGTCTGGGTTTCAGGACACAAGCCCTCAGCACAGGGTATTTCAGTCCCTTCTCCTGCTCCCTCTCCACAGCCACCATGCCTTCTTACCCAGGACATAGCCATTCTGGAAATAGACCTCAGAAAGAGGACAAGGAATCCATCAAGATGGAATCTATGAACCAGGAGACAAAAAGGACAAAAGAGAAATGTCTAAGTTTCATAGTTTTATAAGTGTCATAATTTTAGGAATTATGTTTTGGGAAATATTGATAGCATCCTGACAATATAGGAGAAGAGAGAGAGAGAGTAGGAGACAGAAAGGAAATATAGCCAGCGGGTTGTGCAGCTAATTATTATTTTCAAAGTTATGCACAGTTTGCTACTACATTTCACATATTTCACCGCGATAGCGACCATCTGCACTAATTACACTGAATTTATTGAAGAAGTCAAAAGATGGGGGCAGCCTTGAAAGACGGTCACACCTGGAAGAAGGAAGGCCAGGTTGAGGAGTCAACGTGCATTGGAGTTCCATGGTTTTAATAAGGCTTTAAGGTACAAGACATTCTTAAAGTGTGTGCTTTGTTTTCAGTGTGTGCACGTGCCTGTGCCTGTGTGCATGAATGCTTCCCAGATGTTTACAGCTCGCCCACAGCAACCTTCTATCAGACAAGCCCCTACCCCCAGTTGTGCATAATAAACTTGTTGAAGCTCCAGAGTGTGGCTGTAGTAGGTGCCACTGCATACCAGTGCGCACATCCTGTCCCGCCTCAGCTTTTCTGTTCCTGTGCCGTATCTTCTTTATTCACAAACACTCACGTAGCTATTGAATGTTTGTTGATTGACACAGACTCTTAAGTTTACTTCAGACTATTACATCACACGTTACTTAGTGGTCAGAGGCCAACTTGTCGAAGTGAGTTCTCCCCTTCCGCCAGGAGGGTCCCAGGGACTGAACTCAAATCTTCAGTCTTGGGAGCAAACTTATTTATCATCTGAGCCATTTTACTGGCCCAGGACTATTGTAATTAATCCTGATGAGGGAGATAATCTCATCTCTTACAGATGGGGAGCGAAGCAAGTTTTATGACCAAGATGACATGATAATTAGTGTAATTAGATTTCTAATCCAAAACTGACAGATTCAAGAGTATAGATTCTTGATCAATACCTTACATTGCTCCCAGAACACAAATTATAGGAGAACTGGGCTTTATAGAGCAATTTGCCGTAGATAGAATAGTATTACCAATGATTATCTCTGCTGAAAAAAAAAATATTTGGACCATTCTCATTATCAAACGTTGAAACAGTACTCCGAAATGAAATGTTGATATATCAGTTACAGCAAAATAATAGAATGCCATAACCAAGCGTGTTGATAGATCAGTTATAGCAATGCAATAAAATACCATAATCAACAGTGCTTACTTCGGTAATTGTCTCCAAGTTATTAATGAGCCACAGAAGAGAAAAGTAAATTGAATCATTCCAACTAATGTCAGTGTATCAGACTTAGATTAGCTGCTTTTCTCATTACGATTAAATACCGGACAAAACGCACCTTAAGAGAGAAGGTGTGACAGTCAGAGGGGCTACAGCCAATCATGGTGGAGAAGGCAAGGCTGCAGAAACATAAGGAACCGTCTCTAGTTAAGATGCAGAGAGAACACAGGAAGTGGGGGTCAGACTTTCAAACATCAAGACCCACCTCACTTGCTCTCACAGGGCTCTGTTTCCTAAGCATTCCACAAACCTTCTAATCAGCACCCCCATCTGGGCACCAATGTTCAAAGATAAGAGCCTGTGAGAGACACACTGCATCAACTTATAACAGTTGGGTACTTCATCTGTACATTTTCACTTATTATTTTTTATTGATTATTATATATATTTACATTTCAAATGTTGTCCCCCTTCCTGATCTCCCCTCTGTAACCCTCCCCATCCCATTCCCCCTCCCCTTTGCCTCTAAGAGGTACCCCCCACCCCACTCCTGCCTCACACCTTTAGTATTCTCTTCACTGGGGCAATGAGCCTCCACAGGACCTAGTGCCTCCCCTCCCATCGATACCAGATAAGGCCATCCTCTGCTACAAATGTAGCTGGAGCCATGGACCCACCCATGCGTACTCTTTGGTTGTTGGTTTAGTCCCTGAGAACTCTGGGTGGTCCAATTAGTTGGTATTGTTCTTCCTATGGGGTTTCAGTCCCCTTCAGCTCCTTAAGTCCTTCCCTAACTCTTCCACTGGGGTCTCCATTAGTCCAATGGTTGACTGTGAGTTTCTGCATCTGTCTTAGGCTGGTGCTGGCTGAGCCTCTCAAAGGACAGACCTATTGGTCTCCTGTCTGCAAGCACTTCTCAGTCAGCAATATCTAGATGTCGAATGGCAGGCTTATGCTCACTCTCTTATTTCCCAGTCAATTGCAAAACCTTCCCTCAGCAAAGCCTGAGAGCAGCCCAGGTCAACTGACACAAATACGAGTATTAGACGGCAATTTAACAGCATATCCATTTAGTAAAATAGCACGAGCAGGTTCTACTCTAGGGTCTATGGCCTTCCTAGCCATGGGCTTTGTTAAGTATTACAGTGAAATTGCCCTAGTGGGGTTGGCCATGGATTTTCTCAGAAAATCTCACCACTAAGGCCACTAATGCATCATGGGTACTTCTTGTCAGGTAAGTTGATATTATTACATGCAGGGGCTTTAGTCAGTGCTCTAGTGGATGGCCTACCCTATGGGAGAAGGAGGAGAAGGAGGGGGAGGGGGAGAAAGGAGGAGAAGGAGGAGAGGAGGAGGAGAGGAGGAGGAAGAGGAGGGGAAGGAGGAAGGAAGGAAGAGGAGGAAGAGAAGGGGAAGGAAGACTCAGGAGAGGAGGAGGAAGAGGAGGGGAAGCAGAAGGAGGAGGTAGAGGAGAAGGTGGAGAAGTAAGGGATCTGATTATGTTTTATTGTATACTGCTCTAAAATTCTAGAATAAAATTTAGAAGGAAAATAAAAAATCACATGTATAACAGTTTTTAGTGGACATTATTATAACTTTTTTTTTTTTTTTTTTTTGGTTCTTTTTTTCGGAGCTGGGGATTGAACCCAGGGCCTTGCGCTTCCTAGGCAAGCGCTCTACCACTGAACTAAATCCCCAACCCCGTAACTTTTAATCCTTACATTAAAATGTTGGAAGAGGAAGTGGAGAGATGATGCTGGCCGAGGTCCTGAGTTCAGCTCCCAGTACCTACACGGGTGACTTGAGGCTGCCTGCGATTCCACCTCAGGGGAACCTGGCAGGCCTGATCGCCAAGGGTAGCTGCACCCATCTGCACACACACAGAGAAACAACAGAAAATACTGATAGCGAACTCTTCAGTCAAAGGACAAATGCAGGGCATTGCTCCATCCTCTGCATTGTCCGTTTCTTAAAAGTGGTTTAGTGAAGGCAATGGGGTAAGAAAAGGGTAGTTAAAGGTTTGAAAATGGCAGCAGAATCTGCCGTAATTACTTACAGATTACTCATGAAAATCAAAGAGAGTTAAGGCATTAAGGTCTGAGACTTTCAAGAAAAACTCAGCAAGTGAGTTGAAGAGAAAGAACAGACATTATATCTGCTGGAGCCCTTTACCAAACTTTGATTAAAATATTTTAATAGTCAATTTAATTAAAATATCTAAATATTAATTTTAGTTTTACAGACTACCCACTTTATAATGAATATTTTCTTGACTATTTTTTAAGAATTTTGGTATATATACATACGTGTGTGTGTGTGTGTGTGTGTGCATGTGCACATGTGCATGTGTGCTTAATATTTGTGCTGGTTAGTTTTTATTAGCTTGTCACAAATTAGTTACTTGGGAAGAGGGAATCTCAACTGAAGAATTGCCTCCATCACATGGGCCTCCAGACATGTTCGTGGGACATTTTTTTTTAAATTAACAATTGGTGTATGTGGGCTCAGCCTACTCTTGGAAGAACCATTCATGGGTGGGTAGTCCTGAGGTGTATAAGAAAGAGAGATGAAAGGGTTATGGGAACAAGCCTGTAAGCAGCATTCCTTCATGGTTCTGCTTCAGTTCCTGCCTTGCCTTCCGTTGATGATAGACCTTGATGGGTAAGTGTAAGCCAAAGAAACCTTTTCCTCCCTGTTGTACAAGAGTGATCTTTGATCCAAACTGCCACTATCTTCAGGAGCTCTACTGGGGATGCTTGTAAAAGAGTGTTAACAGTTGGGTCTGTTGGCAAACAGGAGGAGGGGACAAGGTGGGTCATGGGACCCCCACCCGTGTATTCAGATGCCCACCAACAAGCTGTGTGCAATATGCACTAGGTGCACACGACCTAGTGGCTTTGGGGAAGGGAATAGGCAGGGAAGAACTGGGGGAGGGGTTTCCACCAGATGGCTACAGGAGAACCATAATCCCTGCTGAGTACATACTTTCCAATGACTCCTTCTGCTTGGAGGAAACATCCACTCTCTTGTAAGTAAATCCTGCTGTATTCTGTAAGGAATCCTAATAAAGTCATGGCTCCCCAAGTGAACTTTGATGGCATCGTACCTTTGGTTTGTCTTTGAGACCTCAGGAAGATGATAGATATTATTTATATCTCCTGCTAGGAAGGTATTTTAGCCACACCATTTAAGTTTTTATTTTTAAAGTCATTATAGCATTAAGTTATTGTAGCAACAGAAAGCAAACTAGGACAATCTTTCCTTTGGCTATTGTATATCATTAAATTCTACCACACTAAAAATAACTTAGTAAGGACCTACTCATTTCAATATTGGCAGAAATAATGACTGTGTGCCCAACTGTAACCTCCTTCTAAATCTTTCTTAGCAGAACTGTTGTTAGCTGAAGGACACTGACTTTTGAAATATAAATGGATTTTCCTCTGCAGTCTAGGAATGCCACATCAATCTTCCCAGTAGATTTTTCAGGGCATGTCCGGCATTCTAGAACACCTCTAACCTGCTTCAGACTCAAATTGGTAGAGTATTCTCAAGAAAGTCACGGGCTATTTAGTGTAGTCTACTGGTAGGCAAGCCCTTTTGGACACAGGATTAGTAGAGGCTGTGACAAATTGATCTAAAGGGAACATGAAACTTCACTCTTGGAATACCTTGTAACCTGTGGCCTTGGAGCTATCAGTTTGACAATTTTTTTAAATGCCTTAACTTGTCACAGCAGTCATTGAACCAGGTGTCTGCAGTTTACTGGTAAAACAGCCTTTTTCAGTTGGCAGCAATCTCAAGAGTTCAGCTCAGCCATTTTTGAAGGTCGAGAATCAATAGAAGGCAGCCTAAAAACTATTACCTAAAGTGAGAGAGAGAGAGAGAGAGAGAGAGAGAGAGAGAGAGAGAGAGAGAGAGAGGAGAGACAGAAAGACAGAGAGACAGAGAGACAAGCAGAGACAGAGACAGAAACAGAGAGAGACACAGAGAAACAGAGAGAGACAGAGAGGGAGAGACAGAGACAGTGACACAGAGAAACAGAGAGACAGAGAGAGGGAGAGAGAGACAGAGACAGAGACAGTGACACAGAGAAACAGAGAGACAGAGAGAGGGAGAGAGAGACAGAGACAGAGAGATAGAGACAGAGAGAAAGGGACAGAGACAGAGACATGGAGAAAGGGACAGAGACAGAGAGGGACACAGAGAGACACAGAGAGAGGGAGAGAGAGGAGAATTCCACTGGTACACCTGTTAGTTATACTAGAAAATAAGATTCATAAGCTAGCGATACAAGGTTAATCTGAGCCCAATATCTAAACATTAAATAGCTGACATTAAAACGGTTGTATTGGACACCATGACATGAAACCACATTAAGGATGAAATAGGTAAGCCCAGGTGTGTTAGCCCACAGGGATAAGGTGCTTATTTTACAAAAGAGTGAATACTCAAAACTGCAACGAGCTTTTAACAATAGAACTCTTGAGAGAGAGTTGAGCAAGGTGGTTTCTTGTCTCTTAGCCCTGCACTTAGGGGGCTGAGGCAGCCTGGCCAAGGTAGGGAGATATTCTACTATACCCCACCCCACCCCAACACCATCCTTTGAGAGGTTATCAGGTATACGAAGAGGTAGGATCTCATTAGCACTCCTCAGGGTTGGAAAAGCCAATGAACTATGGTGCTATTTCCCACGTCCGCGGCTCACTAAACGTACCACCACGTGACTGTGTTTCACCTCCGAGCACCATGGAGAAACTGTACACTCCATCCCCACAGCTGCACTAGTCCATGTGTGCCCTTGAGTGAACCTTGCTTGGATTTTGAAGAACACAGTCCTTTGCCTCAAAACGGCGACTTTACCTCTTCTAGAATGTTCTTCCTTCACACTCCCCTTCTTTACTTGACTGTTTTATTTTCCATTTCTTGGTTTCAGGTGTTAATCGTCATTCTTGGCCTGTCTAGCTCACAGCAATCCAACTCCTTGACCCAATTATGAGCTTCCTTCATTTTCTTGTATTTGTGCGCTTTGGCTTTAGAGAATAAGTTAAGTTGTCTGGTTGTGGATTTACTTGGCTCTTCTACAAATGGGATTGCATGTGTATTTTGAGTGCAGGAAATGTGAATTCAGTAGCCCACGTGTGGCACAAGGTAACTGCGGTCATTGGGTAGGAATGACAGGGATTTCTATACCGATCTAACACACTGGGTGGATCAAGGAGACTATGAAGAGAGAAAGGAATGGATGGGGGCCTGGAGCTTGCCGCCACAGAGTTCTCCATCAGGAAAGAGGAGAGAGCAAGGCCTGATCAGTTTCTTTCATGATTTCTCTTTTCCTTCATGTTACTGAGAAACCACAAAAGACAGATGAGAGAGGGAAGGTGATGGAGTCAAGTGTCAGGAGTGTGGCTCTCACAGCCCAGTGGGGAAAGAGCCAGAGAAGAAAGCCTAATATGAGTTGCTATGACAACAGCAAGGGGAATCCTCCACCTCTCACACCAATCTGTGAGAGCTTGGAGGACAAAGAGCACTGGGTTGGTGAAGACACTGGTGAAATTCAATGTGAAGTGTGGACCTTATACACTTAAATGCCCCTGAGGATTTGGGGTCTGGAAGGCAATCTTGCTTCTCTCTGGATGGATTTTACAAACCTCGGAAGACTATATTTACAACTGAAGAATGGGGTTTTGATGGGTTTCTTTCATAAAAGATGTAAGAATGCTATGAATGTTGGATGCTGCTGGAGAGACTCTGATATTTGGATATTTTGTCAGTAAGTAGAATAAGAACTTTTGTCATCTGTGGTAGCTTTCTGTTTGGAGGCTCCATGCCTCAGTACAATGGCCTCCGTTACTACAGACACGTGGTAACACGTGTTTCTTTTTTCTTTTATAGAAAACAGAGGGTCTTTTCTTTTTATACAATATATTCCGATTATAGTTTCCCTTCCCTCTACTCTTCTCAATTCCTTCCCATCCAGATTCGCCCCCATGCCATCTCCTATTAGAAAACAAACAGGCATCTAAGGTTTACTGGATAGATTTCTGTCAACTTGACACGATAAAGTCATCCAAGTGGATTATCCTCAACCAAGAAAAGGCCTCCGAAAGATCAAGCTGCAGGCAAGCATGTAAGACATTTTTCTTAATTAGCAATTGATAGAGAGGTCCAAGCCCTTTGGGTGGTGCCATCACTGGGCTGGTGGTCCTGAGTTCTATAAGAGAGCAGGCTGAGCAAGCAATTAAGAGCAAGCCAGTAAGCAGCATCCCTCCATGGCTTCAAGATCTCTCACTTTCTGCATATTGTCTGGCTGGGGGAGTGTCTGTATGTGTTTCCCTCTGCTGCAGGGGGAAGCTTTTCTGGTGATGGCTGAATAAACCCCCATCTAGTTGTATAGCAAAACGTTATTAGGAGTCACTTTAGTAGGTGACACATCCTAAGTGCAGAAGTGACTGGCAGAACAGAGCTACCAATCATATGGCACAGAAGTAACAAAGAAAAAAGAGAAGGCTGGAGTCCTGCTATGCCATACCTCCCATGACCTAACTTGTCCCACTAGAAGCCCCTCCCCTCCCAGGTCTCATCATCTCCCAATAGTGCTGTCACTTTGAGCCAAGCCTTAACACAGGACAATTGGTGGGTGCCACCCACATTGCAGCACAGCACAAACCAGGCCTTGGGGTAAAAGAGGACTATGAGAATCCACAGGCCAGCCTTTGCTTTTTGAGACAGGGCCTTCTGTGTAGCTCTGGTTAGCCTAGAAGTCAAGAGACCCACCTTGTCTCTGCATTCTGAGTGCTGGGACCAAAGGTTTGTCCAACATGCCTGGCACCACAGGACAGTTAAAATGGCTTTTTTCTCCTCTTAGATAAATTTCTATCTAAATGTCCATATATACAGATATGAAGACACAGATATACACAGACACATGAGCCCATAGACACCTAGAGAAATTCACACACATACATGCCTACATACATCTGTAACTCTGTGTGTGTGTGTGTGTGTGTGTGTGTGTGTGTGTGTGTGTGTGTGTATTTTTACCTTGACTTGTCTGCATATTTCTATAATTGTTTTGGGAGCTCAGTTATCATTGACTGTAACAGAGACCAGTAGAGTGCTTCTGAAAAATTCTTATTGAAATCTCTGTGTCAGAGTCTTAAAAATTACCCACTGCATTCTAAAGAGCAAGGCTATGGCAGAA
The DNA here is from genome assembly GCF_021556685.1 of Rattus norvegicus. Lineage (NCBI taxonomy): Eukaryota > Metazoa > Chordata > Mammalia > Rodentia > Muridae > Rattus > Rattus norvegicus. The sequence continues at coordinate 119,660,487 of NC_141541.1, forward strand.
ATATACTCAGATTCTAGCCATAGTAGCACATCAGCACACATATGTCTGAATAACAATTAAATGAAAAATTAATAGATAACACAAGTAAAAATTTGAGTGTCTATTCCAAATTCTAAGAATCTTATAAAATATTTCAAATACTAAGGTAGATATGTTTATGATTTTGTAGATTTTATTGTTTTTAAATTATGTATATATGTGTGTTTCTATGTGCCTAGGAGTGCAGTTGCATCTAAGGCCAGCAGAGGGCGGTAGATGACCGGATCCTGAAATTCCAGGTGAGCTTCGGGACATGGGTGTTGGGTACAGAACTCAGGTCCTCAGTAAGAGCAGTAAGTGCTCTTAACTGCTGAGCCATCTTCCCAACCAGACTTCTTCTGAATTAAAAAAATCTTAGAAAATGTTAAGACTAGTTTTTAAATAAAAGCACAGCATCCTAGCTTAATTGAAAATGTCACAATCATTAATAAATGCTATCTCCTGAGATTCTATAACATCTGTTAAAATATTGATAGAAAAAGAACTATATACAAGATTGTATGTATAGAATTAGATCATTTAAAAATAGAAGTTATTTGGCTAAAAAGTAGACAAAGTGACCCATTTCATATTAACAATAGTTTTCTTGGGGAAATGAACTTAAGCATAATTTATTGTTATTATAGATCCCAGTTTTTTAAACTTTCAATAATAAGCCTAATTTTTTTTGTAAAAACAGCTTCTTCACAAGCCCAATATTACTAACAAAGTCAACAAATTTCTCCACTATAAAATGCTACACCAAAGAAAGGGATTTTTAATTGTTTCAACTTCTGTGTTATCTTTATGCCAAACATTTTGGATTGCCTTGTGGGAGGGGCTATTGGCCATACAACACTGAAAAAATGCTTAGTTGAATAAAACTTCTGAGCGTTATTTAAAATAAGACTGTTTCAGACTCAATTATTACTTTTCTCTGACAAGGAGAAGTCTGGGAAAAGGAAGAATTGCTTGACTCACTCTGCTGGTACATTCTGCCTCAGCAGGGGGCGGGAGGAGGCGGGAGAGCAGTGAGCTGGACACACAGGTTCTGGTCAGGAAGCAGAGAGTTGAACGCTGCCGCTCAGCTTTCTCCTGCCCGTGGGCTGGTGCAGCCTACATTCAGGCTGGGTCTCCCCCCTCCCTCTCTCTCTGATCCTAAACACAGTCCAATTCACAGGGAGATTAGCTACCACACAGAGCATTCTCTATTTCCCAAGCCTATTTGACTGTGCCCACTCTGATTTTGCAAACTTAGGTGACTGTAGGCACTCTGGAAAAGACTTCGAGGGTCTTCCCACCAGGGACAATCCTGGGGAATGTGATAATTGTAACACAAGCAGGAATAATTACTTGTGGAGTTTGTATTAGATTACACACCAGTTAAGAAGCTAAAGAATTTTGCAAGAGGCATCCTATTTAATGCTTATAGTAATTCTGCTATCTGACTACCATTAGCATTCCCATCATATAGGGAAGGAAACAGAGGTTATGAATCTTCCCCATATTTACAAAGCAAATAGCAAAGACAGACCTGGAATCCAGAACCTACGAGTTTCTGGACAGCCTTACGCACTGTTTCCCAGGTGGGATACAATGGTATCACCGTGTGTGGTGGTTTGAATGAGACTCCTTCATAGTCTTGGGCCTTTGAATACTCGATCTCCAGTTGGTGGTGCTGTTTAAGGGGGCTTAGGGGTGTGGGCTAACTCATGCAAGTGTTAAGGACAATTAAAGACCTCCTCTCAGGAAAAATAAAAAGGAAGATGGATGAGAAGTGACACTGTAGATCCGTCTCTGACCTACATGCATATATGCACATGAACTCCCACATGCGTGTTCTCACACACCAGGACATGCACACACCCATGCACAAACATACAAAGTATTGACTATGGAGAAGCCCAAGCTGCTTTTCATAGGCCTTCCTGTCCGCCATAAATCACAAACTAACTACATCCATGTGGCTCACTATGAGTTAAGCCCGGTCATGTCTTTAATCTTCAAAACAAATGTTTAAACTGAAGAGTCTTCCTGACATTTAATTTATCGCCTGTGTTGGAGGTGTAAGAGATTTGAATACCTTTGGAGATAATATGATTTGTGTTTCCGATAAGAAATACCTTGTCAATCACTTCAACACTTTCCTCTTGCTTCTAGATGCTCATTGCCAGGACGGGATGAACAAATGAAAATTCAATCCGACCCTAATGGTTCTCAGACATCACAGTGAAAGGCATGCCAGTGTGTGGGGGAGAAAAGAGAGTTAGTTAGACCTTTTCAGAACAGCTGCGATAAAACCTCTAGTTCCGATGATGTCATGTCTGCGGGGCTCAGAATCTATCACCCAGTTTGGTGTCTCACTGAAGCATGACCAATGGAAAAATAATCCATCAGTTAAGAAGAAATAGAAGAAAACATCTGTAGAAGGCTGTCCAGGTGGTACTGGGCAGGCCTGAGGCAGACCTCAGGCGTGAACCAAGTGTCTTCTGCTGTTCCATGGCTTCTTTCTGGCCACTTGGTTTGCAACTAGACTCTGCCATTACTCGGACCTGCCAAGACACAGCCAACGAAACTTTCTACAGAGGTTTTCATGGAGAATCGATTTGACAAATGCCATCCTATGCATCCAGAGATTGTTAGGAACGACCCTGTACCCAGAAAAGAGAAATCATGGAAAATAGCGCTGCAGAGACTTAGACTCAGGAAGGGTGGGGCCATCTCAGCTCCAGCCTTGATGGGCATTTGAAACCTCTGGTTTCCTTTTGACTCATGTGGGGATTATGTAATCTAGATCTAACATGATTAGGAATCTGAAATGTGCGGCATGGTGTTAGGCACATGGTAAGTTCTGAATTTCAATGCATCTTTCTAGACACCCCTCACCTCTAGCTGTGGGATGGTAGGTTGTGTAGGTGTCGGGAAAAACTGAGAGCTGGGTCGACACTCCTTCTGGAGTAAGCTCAGCTCTCTGTTTAGTTCTGATCACTCTTAAGACATAGCAAGACTTAATTAGCCTTTTGGAAGACTTGGGTGGAGGGCAATGGGGACCCTTAGTGGGTTTACAAAAGAGAGAAAGGAAACATGAGTGATGATGCTGGACGTGATAAAGGTGACATAAAAAGAAGAGGTAACAGACAGGGAGGATATGGGGATGAAGCGAGACACACAGGACAAAGGAGAAAGAACTAAGATGATGAAAGAGAAACAGAGAGAGAGAGAGAGAGAGAGAGAGAGAGAGAGAGAGAGAGAGAGAGAGAGATTTTCTTCAGAAATGGAGACTCTATTTCTGTGACAGAGCAGAATGCACATCGAGATCCATGGCCTCTTTAGCAGTGTCTGTCTTCCAACCTGATCTGGATTAGTGGCTGTTAATTAAAGACATTTCCACTACAGTGACAAAGCACCCAAGAAAAACAGCCTCAGGAAGAAAGATGGTTCTTGGCTCATGGTATCAAACATTTTGGTCAAAGGTTACTTTAAGGTCTATGGAAAGGCAGAAATGTTATGGCAGAAGGGCATCTCAGTATAGGGAAAATGTTTACCTCACGACAGACAAGGGAGGGCAGGGAGAGGGAGAGGGAGAGGGAGAGGGAGAGGGAGAGGGAGAGGGAGAGGGAGAGGGAGAGGGAGAGGGAGAGGGAGAGGGAGAGGGAGAGGGAGAGGGAGAGGGAGAGGGAGAGGGAGAGGGAGAGTGTTGGGAATGAGATATACACTTCTCTGTTTTGAAGGAGCCAAGAGTCTCTGCCTAGATAGGTCATTGGCCATAGGGGACAATCCAACACTATTATTCTACTAAAAGGACATAGTATTAAAATGACTCCTAATGACTTATTATTATACTCACAGATCAGGATCTTTCAACACTTTTCATAGATGCTTCTCCTAGCAATAGATAGAAATGAACACAGAGGACCCCCTTCCCCACACATACCAATTGGTCAATGTGTAGAGAATGTGCAATGCTCAGTCCTGCATACACACACCTCACATTCCTCTCCATAACGCTCAGGAATCTAAGACTGTAAGATCCAGAGGGGTAGGTAGCACTGAGGAAACGCTTTTCCAGACACAGCATGGCAGGTGCACATGTGAATTCACAGCAGTATGTGCAAGCTCTAGCTAGACAAAAGCCTAGAATAGAGAAGGAAATATGGGCACAACCTCCGACCGCTAGCTGTTTAGCTATTAGCTTTTAAACATGTTGGGCACAGGACAGTTGGTTTTCTTTAATAATGTGTCTTGTAGTAGGTTGAACTCACCTCAGGGCAGCCTCCAAACTGGACTCTATGGGTGAAGAGGGGAACAAAGAAGGGAGAATAACTCTCAGGTAGGATTGAAAGGGGTGAGGTGGTAGAGAGAGTAGTTACGGGAAAAGTTTGGGGAGGATGGTAAATATATTCGAAGCCCATTATATGAAGCTTTCAAAGAATTAATAAAAGTATTACTTAAAGAAATGTGTTTCCTAGTATTATCAGGAGCTGAACCTGTCATGTCTCGCCAACCTGACTGCTCAAATGTGAGCTGAACAAGAACAACCCCAATGGACACACCAAAATGGATGGGGAAGCCCATGAGCTCAACCCAACACAAAGAGCTGCAGGCAACCAAGGAAAGCTTGAGAGTGAGAGATATAGATGGTCTTCTCCAGGGAAGAACCAACCTGATTGCTGTGCAGTACCAAATGATCAGCCCTGAAAGAACACATACAAGTAGCATTATATGAACTGGTTCTATTTAAGTACATCACTCTCCCTACCTGTGCCTCACCTTTGTGGGGTCACATGACGTAGGAATGTGAGTTTAAAGTGATGAAGGAATAATGTAAAAAACTTTGCTATTAAAAGTATTGGTATCTTTAAAATTAAAATAATTGTCAAACAGATCATGCATTTGGGGAGTACTGAATATATTTTTAAATACGTAAATTAGTTGTCTCTTTAAATGTCAGTATAGGGGGTCAGAGAGATGGCTCAGTGGCTGACTGACAGCCTGAGCCTAAGGCCAGGAATCCACGTAAAAAGCTAGATATGGTGGCCTGATCTGGCCTATGTGATCCTGGCGATCCGACTGTGGGATGATGATGGAGACGTGAGAACTGGATAGAAACTTCCAAGGCCATGGAATCTGAAGTATGGCTTCACAGCCATGGGAGCAGGAGAGAGCCTTCTCCAAAATAAGGTAGAAGGCAAGAAGTGGCTTCTAAAAGTTACGCTCTAACCCACATACCTGTGCTGTGGCACACACACCTGCATATATATGTACATGCATATATATATATGTATATATATATATATAAAACATTACAAATAAGCACAATATTTACTGAAGGCTACAGATCGTGCCCTTTTAGCTCCTTAAAGTCTTAATAGTGTGCATCAAACATCAACAATAATAGCCACACAGGTGTGGGAAATATGTAGGTTTTCAAAGTTATCTTTAGTGAAAAAAACATCCACAAACATTGAAGAGCACAGTTGCAAGTCCCTGGTGTCCTACCTCAGCTAAGAACTGAGCATTGGTTCTGGCACTGAGCCCGCATTACAATGCCTTAAAGACTAGTATTACAATAGGAAGTTACTCGAGACATGGTGTCGTTTTTCTATAGATAAAGCTACATGACAGTCTGGACAGGAGAACAGCCCGTGACCAGGAGTTCAAGGCCAGCCTGGGCAATCTAGTGTGATCCATCTTAAAACAAACACGGGGCTGGAGAGATGCTTTGGTGGTTAGTAGCGTGCACTGGTTTTATAGATGAAAACGTTCATGAGTCCCCAGATCCCGTGCCTTGCCGCTCGCAGCCTGGAACCTTAGTTCCTAGAGATCCATCCCCTTCTTTTGGCCCCCTTAGGGCCTACACTCATGGGCTCTTCCTTCCTGCTCACACACATAATTTAAAATAAAATAGATCTTTATAAGCAAGCAAACTGTCATCGACTTTAGCAACAATCAAATAAACTGCTCTTAGCATTTAGAGATGCAGATCTTCTGTGAAGACCTGATTCCTGGGAAGTCACGAGCAGCCTGCATTCATATGCAGTGCCTCCTATGTTCACAGGCAATGGCAGAGTGTCAAGTTTGAGAATAGCAAGTGTATAGTCAACAGATTTAAAGGGACCATTTAGCATTGGATCCTGGAGGTAGTGGATGGAATAGCCCCAGAGAGATCAACACGCAGACAGATTGAGTTGTGAAACCTTTTCATTGTCCCCAGGAATGAGGTGGCACTTCTTGCCTGTCAGTTTCCTTCTCAAATATGTATATTAATGACTGTCTAAAATAAGGTGAATCATGGGTAGTGAAAGTATGGCCCTTTCAGTAGAGATAATAAAACCAAGAGTGAGAGCTGTTTCACCCAGCAGGCTTTGCGGGGATGGCGTGATTCAATGACATCGCTTCCATCTGGCAGATTTATTTCTTCACAGTGACAAGGTGAACACATCCCTGCAGAACAATGGCAGATCTGAGGTCACAGGGAGGGCAAATGTCAGCACGTCCTGGCTCTGTCTCCTATGGAAAAGGAACATTTGCCTACTCTGTTAAAAGGGGAAGGAGGGAACATGCTTCCAGTGGTTACCTGGGGAAGAGAAATCCCACACAGCCTCACAGATAAGTCTTTCCCACAGATGAAGTTCATCTGTTGACGTCTCGGCCTCCTAAAATAACTCACACACTGGATGAATTAAGTGAAACACACCTTAGTTGAAAATTGTGAATTGGCTGTCTAATTCTTTGTTGTTCTTTTTCATTTTTTATGTATACTATATGTCTACATGTTTGTATGTACACATATATGTGAGTGTTCATGGAAGTCAGAAGAGGGTATTGGGTCCCCTGAAACTTGAGCTGCAGGTGGCTGAGTTGCCTGATGTGGGTGTTGGGAACTGAACTTAAGTCTCATGTGAGAGCAGCATGTGTTTCTAATGTTGAGCAATCTCCCCAGCCCTTTGTGTTTAACATTTACATTTATTATTACTGTTTTTATTAGTGTGTGTATGCATGTATGTGTATGTGTGTATGCATGTGTATGTTTGTGTACATGTGTGTATGTAAGTGTATGTATATATGTGTGTATGTACATGTATGTGCGTGTATGTATATATATATATGTGTGTGTGTAATTATGTGCACACACACACATGTTCAGGTAAGAGCAGAAGCAAGAGGAAAGCACCCAGCATCATGCTCTGTCACTCCCAACTCTCTGACCTTGAAACAGGGTCTGTCACTAAAGCTGGGTGGCAGCCAGCAAGCTTCAGCAATCCTCCTGTCTCAGTTCTGGGGCTATTGGAGCACCTACTTGTCACACTCACTTGTCACACCAAATTTCTTTACGTGAATACTGGGATCTGAATTTGGGTCCTCACACTTGACCCACATACAATGCTATCATTCATTTCAGAATTTGCTGAGATTCAGGAGGCCCTTGTTATTTTTTATCAAGTCAGTAAATCAAATAAAACAAGCAAATTTGTTAGTAAATTCATTTAACTGGTGTCATTTTAAAAAAGTAACACTACTCAGCTGTGGGGGCATTCAACTTCATTGTTATTTTTAATACATTCACTAACAGAAATAATCAATTATTCATACTGGTGAGGAGTGAACATACTTCCTAATGGGTATTTTCAAACTATGACAGGACAGGGGCTATAGCTCAGTCGATAACATGCTTAACTAGTATGCATGTTCAGAATCCTTGGTTTCTTCCCCAATATACCCCAAACTGGGCACAATGGTAGATGCCCAGTACTTAGGAGGTGGATGCAGGAGAAGCAGATGTTCAAGGTCACTGTAGCTACGTAGAGTTTTAGGTTGGCTTAGGCTTTGTGATGGTTTGAGTAAGAATTGTCTCTATATGTTTGAACGCTTGGTCCCTAGTTAGTGGAATTGTGCGGGAAGGATTAGGAGGTATGGTCTTATTGGAGAAGACGCGTCACTGAGGGCGAACTTAGAGATTCAAAAGCCCACATTAGGCTTAATCTATCTCTCTGTCTTCATGAAGATCAGGATGTAAGCTTTCAGCTGCTGATCCAGTGCCATGCCTGTCTACTCCCTGCCCTGATGGACATGGACTAATCCTCTAAAGTGGTAAGCATCTAATAGATGCTTTTTTTGGGAAGAGTTGTCTTGGCCAATGGTGTTTCTTCACAGGCATAGAACAGTAACTAAGACAACCTCCATGAGGCCATTTTTTTAAATAAAATAAAACAATAAAGTCATAAAATAAAAGGCAGCATCCAATTCTAGAATGCTTAGTTGTGCACCTAGGATATGAGAGATAGGAAAGAAACATTCTCATTTCTTAGATCTATCTTCTTGTAGTCCCTGGAAGCAAGTATGTCACTGTCAGGATAAAGTCTGTCATCCAAATGTAAGCAGAAATGGGGCTACCACTGAGAGCACAGTGTTAAGGGCATACCATCATTCATTCATTCATCCATCCATCCATCCATTCATTCATTCTGTGTGTGTCTGTGTCTGTCTTTGTCTCTCTCTCTCTGTATCTGCCTCTCTCTCTCTCTCTCTCTCTCTCTCTCTCTCTCTCTCTCTCTCTCTGGGTATGTATGCTCTATCTCTGATTTAGTGCTTTTAAAGTGACCTGATACTTAATCTTTCAATGTTGAAACTTGAAAGACAGCTATGAATTAGGACCAAAGATAGTCCTGAGACCATAACTCCACCTTGCTAATCACACCAGTAAGCATCTGCAACTATAATTCACAGAGAAACCCAAGGTCCCAGCAGTGAGGGTTGCATTCTGTGTAAAGGCACAACAAACTGGAATGGACAGAACCAATTGGGGTCCTGAGAAGGGCAAAGATGACAAGTCCTAAGAATGAAGACCGAACGATCCTCACAGAACGTCATACAGCTTTCACAATCAAGACTTTCGAAACTATTTTCTTGATGATGATGCATTAGTCAGAGTCATTCAACACAAGGAAGAAGCAGAGGAGGAGAAAAAGCAATGAATACAAGCTCGTCATTGTAAAATTAATCTTCAGGGATCAGCAGGAGCATCAAAGCGAGCGCACTAAAATTCACCTTTCACGTGGAAAGTGGCTCATCTTCCTCATCATGGGTACATGTGGTTGCCATGAGTGGGGCATTCTTCCTTAACCATTTAAGGAGATGGATGTGCTGACTTCCTGCTCATTGTATCATATACCAACTCACCATGCTGTACCCAAAGTACGTGTAATTAAAACAACAATAATTAATCCCAAAGGGAAGAGAAGAGATAGAGGCTCTCTCCAACACTGCACTTCAGGTATTCTTATGTCTAGAATGTAAGTATCACGAGTTGGCAGTTGACCATGTGTCTGCATCCATGGATAATTCTAGTGTGTTTTCTCTACCCGAGACTCTCATAAACGGGTATAGAAATCACCCAGTGTTGATTAACTTTCTTTTCTTTATTCTCATGGAAGCCAGCTGATATCCCCATCTGTTGTATGTGGAAGGAACTCTAGAGAACAAAAGGCAGCAACCACACCTTTCTTGTCTTCATCAAGCAGAAATCACTTGCATGGCTTCCAGAGGATGAGAGCCTTCAGGAGTGGAGCTTCACAAGGGGAGGCCCAGTAGCCATGGGACTCAAACAAAACAACAGGATAAAGTCTACCCATGTAAGTTCTAGAGGTTTCCTGAGCTACTCAGCTCTCTCTCTCTCTCTCTCTCTCTCTCTCTCTCTCTCTCTCTCTCTCTGTGTGTGTGTGTGTGTGTGTGTGTGTGTTGTGTGTTTTCAGCACAATGCCCCCTTTTTGCTCTCTGTCTTTGTTTAATTGGTTTTATTAATTTTTGAATAAAGGTCTTTTGTTGACCCTGGAGATCACTTTGTTTTTTTTTTTTGCGGGGGGGGGGGGTGTCCTAGGCTTGAGGCAGGCAAGGTAAGGACTAATGTATTCTAGAATTCTATTTAGTTTGGGGTGAGGCGCAAGCCCATTCTAATAGGCTTAGGCACCTAGTTTCTTCACATGCACCCATCATTTGAATACACCACTCTCCAAACAGTGCCCCTAGCAAATTCAGCATCTCCTTAGTCCTCATCTGCATTTGACTACACCATAACGCCAGGCTCTGGACTATTAGTTCCTACTTCTCCAACCCTAGTAATAATCAGATTTAGATAACAAATCAAGTTTCCTTCCAAATTGATTTCCAATTAGTCTGATATAAAGATTAGAAGGACTGATCCAGCCTGAACTGGTTTGGGTTCATTTGTGATAATGCGAATTATATCCTTCAAACCATCATTTAGGTTTAAGAGTCTAACTACCACCTTATGCCTACGCATAATTGGGAATGCATATGATTAAAATCAGGTGCAGTATAGGTAAGGACATGCACATTAGAAAGAATGAATATGTGATCTAATGTTGCCATCAAAATGGAGTGCCACCAAATCCATCCCCCTTGGTGACGATCCCTTCTTCCTTTAGGCTCCATGGATGGAGAACCAGCACCATAGATGAGCCTCGCTTTCTGTAAGTTGCTTTGTCATGGTGTTTTATTAAAGCAGCAGGGAAGTAGCTAATCCAGCATTTCAGAGCATAGCCAGACCCATGCACATTAGATCTTTAATCCTTTCACTAACAAGAAATCTCAAGAAGATAAAAGTCAAAGCTGACGAGTTATCATAAAGTTTATTTGCAGAAATCCAATGGGTCATTTCCAGACCAGAAAGTCCCAGATGCCAGGAAAGCAAGAGGCTCCCAGGACCCACTGAGGGTGACATTAGCTGAAATACTCAACAAAAGGGAGAAAGAACCTGTTGAGACCATATCCAGAGGTTAAGCATGGCCCCCAGTTGAGGGAAGGGGCTACCCACCCATCTCAAAAAATTTTAACCGAGAATTACTCCTGTCTAAAGAAAGTACAGGGACAAAGAATGGAGCACAGACTGAAGGAAAGGCCATCCAGAGGCTGCCCCACCTGGGGCTATATCCCATATACAGACATTATTGCTAATGCCAAGAAGTACCTGCTGACAAGAGCCTGATATAGCTGCCTCCTGACAGGCTCTGCCAGAGCCTGATCAATATAGATGTGAATGCTTGCAGCCAACCACTGGACTGAGCATGGGGACCCCAATGGAGGAGTGAAGGCAAGGACTGAAGGAGCTGAAGGGGTTTGCAACCCCATAGGAGGAGCAACAATATCAACTAACCAGACCTCCCAGAGCTCCCAAGGACTAAACCACCAACTAAAGAATACATATGGAGGGACCTGTGGTTCCAGCTGGATATGTAGTAGAGGATGGCCTTATCTGTCATCAGTGGGAGGGGAGGCCCTTGGTCCTGTGAATGCTCGATGTCCCAGTGTAGGGGGATGCCAGGGTGGTGAAGTAGGAATGGTGGGTGGGGGAGCACCCTCATTCAAGCAAGGGGGATGGGGATGAAATAGGGGTTTGCGGAGGGGGAACCAGGAAGGGGGATAAGATTTGAAATGTAAATAAATAAAATAACCAATGTGGGGGGGATACATGATCTAAGCATATGATGAGAGTTTTTAATCTTTATGCAAAGTAGTGGGTGAGAAATGGTTTTAAATGGCCCTTAAACATCAGTTAGGTAAGACAGCACACCAACCACCCTCTGTAGATCCAAATATTTATGAACTTAGACATGTGTGTACTTTTCAAGAGGGAGCAGAGAAGGAGAGGAGGAGGGGAGGAAGCAGGGTGGGTGCCTGGAAGATAGTGAACAAACTGCTCGTTAAAAATATCCATTTGTGACGTTGGGACATAGGCCACCTGATCCCATCTTCACAACAGCATTCTCATCCCCATGTCCCAGAAAGGCAGATCAACTTGTTTATGTCACATTCACAACAGAGTAAATATGGAATTCACACCCAGGGCTGGCTTCCAAATCCATGCCATATTAATGATCTACGTTTGGAGAGAGAGCCCAGTGGATAAGAACACTTGCTGTGCAAGCATGGAGTTCAACTCTCCAGCATCCACATAAAAATCTGTGTGTCTGTGCTTGCCTGTAACCCCAGTGGTTAGGGGCGGGCAGAGACCTGAGGACCGCTGGGGCTTGCTGGCTACCTGCCTAATTCCAACTTAAGTGAGAGATCCTGTCTCAAAGAAACAACCCAGAAAAAGATAGAGCAGGACATCTCATGTCTTCTAGTCTTCACACACACGCACATAGGTGTTCATACGTGTATTCTTGTATACCAAACACATGTACATATGTACTGTACTCATACATATTAAAAATTAAACAAAACCCCAAGCCCTATGACTTCCTTGATTGTAAATTTAGGAAATAATAGAAGACCTTGTTCAATTCGTTGGGGATGGGAGGCATTCTTTTCCTTTCTCCCTGCTATTTACTGAGGGCTCTGTGTCAATTAGGAATATGGCTTACTAAGACTGACATTTAACTTTTGCTATACTATACTTCTCCTTACTATATGGAGAAGCAAGGAAGTATAGATGGAGAATAGATGTTGCCAGATAATCTTCGAATTTTGTATCTTCAGAAGTGTTCTTTTTAATCCTTCAGTTCAAGTACTTAACATTTCTTTGAAGGCATCCTGATTAAGCCCTGACTTATTTGTTCAGACGTTTGTGACAAAAGGATCATCATGTTCTATTCTTCTGTGTCACAAATTGCACAGAACGACTGTTTTATTTGAAGCGAGTTATCAAGCAGCTTTTGAGGGAATATCACTAATAAGTCAGAAGTGCCCTTTACGGCATCAGACACCTCCACTTCCGATTGCGATTGCAGCCCTCCGTGGCTCCACACCCACCAGATCCCATTGCCAGAGTCTAAGTGACATCCTGACACCAGGAAGTCAAGGGACCAGATGTTTACCCAAGAGGATGTGGTTTGCCAGGTGGGAAAGGACGCCTGTGAGTGAAGAGCAGGGTCACAGAGATCCTCCAAGAATCTCTGCCCAGGGGCAGTTTCTTGCTTTACGGTTTTACCTCATTGCGCCACGTTTTGACGTATTAACCAGTGAGCATGCCCGGGAAAAATCCCCGTTTTTCCTCACCTCTGTGCGGAGCCAGCCATACGGCGGTTTATCATTAGAGTGTGTAAAAGAGACCTCAGCAGCACAGGGGATGTGGCTGTGATTTGAGTATTGGTAGGTGTTTGAGAACTGGTTAAGAGAGGAAAGATTCAACTGTGAAGACTAGAGAGTCACCATTTTGCATTAATCTCATGAGTTATCTTAATGGCCCTGGATCAGAGAGAAGGACACACCTAGACACAAAAGACAGAATGCTTGATTCTTATCCCAGAAAAATTAATTATGCATTGTAATTTTTTTGACTTGAACAAATAGAAAGTTGGTTTGTTCGCGGTTGAGGTGATCACAGAGCAAGACGAGATGACCAGCCTTCCTAGACATTCTTTCTGTGTACTGAGATAGCATGAGGACAGTGCTGCTTTCAAAGATAAGAATGTCAAACAAGAGGGCTGAAGACCAGGCTCACTGGTTAAGAGCACTTGCCGGTTGCAGCATAGGACCTGAGGCTGGTTCCTAGCACCCATGTTTGTAGCATTCCACCACCTGTGACTCCAGCATCTGAGGCCCTCTTTTGGCTTTCATGGGCATTTGTGAACACTTTGCATACAATTAATTAGTTAAAAATAAAAGAATGTAGGAAAAGTCTGAGAACAAGAGCCTGAGGAAAAAACACTGTTTTACTGTCTCAGGAATAGACAAAAGGCAAGATTCTAAAATAGATGTAGGAGCATGGATTCTCAGCACACAGCACAGAGATGCAGTTAGAAGGGACTGGATGGGCTTCCTCATGGGTGGTACTAGAGAGCTATTTGGGAATATGTATATCTTACATTTTTATCATCCACCAAATGTTCCAAATGTATACACATGTTTAAAAAGAAGATATACAGGTAACAGGAGAGCAAGAGTGAAAATTTCTCTTTATAAAGCAAGAATGAAATTTTCTCTTTGACTCAAACATTCAGAAGTACTAAAAGAGAACAGCTGTGATTTCAAATTACATTACATAGCATTTATAGATTGAAAATCTAGCAAAATGGAGGAAGAATGAGACAATTTCTGTAGAATTATATGAAAGAGAGGAATATTTAAACAATTAAACATATAAGCAATTGAAATTAACAAGAGGAATACTGGGAGAAAAAGCAGGCAAGACATTTAAATAGATCTGCCACAGAGAAGTAATTTAAATGACCCTTAAGAATATGAAATGATGCTTTCACCAAGGAGAAAGACTGAATTTTGATGCTCATTGTTTATGGAAAGAAATGAGTAGCGAGATTCCATAAAACATAGCAAATAAAACTACCACTTGTCCCAGATACATCACTTCTGGATATATGTCTGAAGAAATCTAAATCAGCATTCCACAGAGCTTTGTGTATATCCGTGTTCACTGCAGCCAACACATACACAATAAGCAGACTAGGGAAACAGCCTAAATGTCTAGCTGTCCATCAGCTGATGAATGAAGAGGTGTGTGTGTGTGTGTGTGTGTGTGTGTGTGTGTGTGTTGTGTGTGTTGTGTGTGTTGTGTGTGTATGTGTGTGTATTCATCCATAAAGAATGGAATTGAGGGTACGGCTCAGTTGGTAGACTGCTTGAATACTGTGCGCTATATAAACTCAGTGTCCTAATTTAGTTTCTGTGTCTGTGACAAAAACTGACATAACCCATCTTGAGAAGAGTTTATGGTCTGTTATCAAAGGAGGACAAGGCAGAAACAGGAGGAATAAGTCAACCAAGGAGCCCAGCTTTCTAGCTTGTTCTTCCTGCCTTGATCACTCCTTTCTTACACGGTGCAGGCCCACCAACCTATGCATGATGCCGCCCACAGTAGGCTGGGCCTTCCTGGATCAGTTAGCAATAAAAAGAAAAATGCTCCACAGACTTGCCCACAGGCCATTCGGATGGAGGTGATTCTGCAATTGAGAATACTTCTTCCCAGGTGTGTCAGTTGACAACTAAAATTATCTATTACAAGTTGATCCCTAATGAAGTACTTCCTGGCTTACTACCTCTGAAGTAACCCAGATATAAAAAGGCTAATATCATGTCTTTTCTCATTTATAGATTCTAGGTTTTATATAAATACCCCTAACACACACACACACACACACACACACACACACACACACAGAGAGAGAGAGAGAGAGAGAGAGAGAGAGAGAGAGAGAGAGAGAGAGAGAGAGAGAGCATGTCTGGGAAGGAAGAGGACCAACAAAGGAGGAGGGGACTAGAGAATGTAATGTCAATCTAAGTAAGTAATATGTCAACGAAACCAGCATTATGTAATCTATCACTGTGTACAATTAATATTTCAACAAAATTTTGAAAAAATGATAAATCTCTAGTCCGACTAAGGACAACTTTGTAAGAAATAAATTCCCAACACCAGGGATGAAGGGAAAGAGACAGCTGCTAACTAGTTCCGGAGACATTTTGAAAGATACCAAGAGAAGCTGACTAACACTCTGTGTTTATGAACAGTCAAATTACATGTGCCAATTCCTTGAAAAATAGGAGTGACATATTCTTACAAAAGATGAAACAAAACGAGTAGTCCTGCAGCTATTAAAAATTGGGAGGGGAACACCGATAAGAAAGGGGAGGGGGGAGGGGGATGTTTGCCCGGAAACTGGGAAAGGGAATAACACTCGAAATGTATATAAGAAATACTCAAGTTAATAAAAAAAAATTAGGCTGTGGAGAGCTGCTAACCCTCCAGGAGCTGCACCCTTAAAGAAAACCGACTCTTCCTCTCCCGGAAGTTATCAGCCCCCAGTAGCTCCTTAGCTATGGTACTGCATGAACATCCTGCCTGTCCATGATGAGATTTTGGGTGGTTTGGAAAGGGGGATGGATCTGGAAGAGATGGATTTGGGAGAGAGTGTGAATCGACATGTATGTAAGAAATATCCAATGAATTAATATAAAATGAGAAGAAAGTTGAGTTGCTGAGGGGTAAAGAGATGGCTCAGCAGTTAAGAGAACTTACTGCTCTTGCAGATACCTGGGTTTGGTTCCCAGAATCCACAGAAGTTGGCTCACAATTACTGGTAACTTTATTTTGCTGGGGCACCTACAAGCCTTTCAACCAGTGGAGAGACAGACCTTGAAAGGCGAAACATGAAACTGGAGTCAGTACCACCTTTTCAAGCACTGGGTCACAATCTTCCAGACCCTGACCATGTGGTTCATTCTTCTTACACATTGAAGCATTGCAAAACTTCGAGAAGGGGTTTCCCTGTGACAGTGATCAGAACGAAGCTTCAGGCACCGCTAAAGAGAAACTCCCTGACAAGGCAACAACGCACATGTGATCTTTACAATGAGAATGAGTATTTTATTGAGTATTTTTGTGTCAATATTCAAAAGAGAAATTGGTCTGAAATTTTCTTTCTTCATTGAACCTTTGTGTGGTTTAGGTATCAGGGTGACTGTGCTCTCATAGAATGAGTTTAGCAATGCTCTTTTAATATCTATTTTATAGAAAAGTTTGAGGAGTATTGTTATTAGTTCTTTCGTTTAAAGTTCTGTCCTAAATCCATCTGGCCTTGGACTTTTTGGGGGCTTGGAAGACTTTCAATGACTAGTTCTATATCCTTGGGGGTCGCCAGTTAAGAGAATATTTAATTGTTTACCTGATCTTGATTTAACTTTGCTAAGTGGCATCGATCAAGACAATCATCCATTTTGTTTAGATTTTCCAGTTTTGTGGAGTACAGACTTTTGAAGTAAGATCTAAAGATTCTTTGGATTTCCTCAGTGTCTGTTGGTATGTCCCCCCTTTCATTTCTGATTTTGTTCATTTGGATACTGTCTCTCTGCCTTTTAGTTAGTTTGGCTAAGGGTTTGCCGATCTTGTTGATTTTCCCCAAGAAGCAGCTCTTGGTTTTGTTGAGTCTTTGTATTGTTCTCTTTGTTTCTATTGGTTGATTTCAGCCCTGAGTTTGATTACTTCCTGCCATCTAGTCCTCCTTGGTTTGCTTGCTTCTTTTTGTTCTAGAACTTTCAGGTGTGCTTTCAAATTGCTAGTATGATATCTCCCCAATCTTTATGAGGGCACTTAGTGCTATGAACTTTCCCCTTAGCACTGCTTTCATTGTGTTCCATAATTTTTGGTGTGTTGTGCCTTCATTTTCACTGAATTCTAGAAAGTATTTTCTTTCCTTTTTCCTTTCTTCTGGTCTTCCTTTCTTCTTTCTTTCTTCCTTTCTTTCTCTCTTTCTTCCTTTGACTCAGTGGTTATTGAGTAGAGAGTTATTCAATTTCTATGAGTTTACAGGTTTTCTGTTGCTTCTGTTGTTGAAGTCTATATATAAAAATCTCTATATAAAGTCTACATATAGAAGCTTTAATATAGAGCATGAAGTGGCTACATCCTGTAGCCAGGCTGGGCCTTCCAGAGGAGGGAGGGGGGACACGAACACATCCACAGAACATTTGACCCAAAGTTTGTCTTGACTACAAGATGTGTAGGGATAAAGATGGAGCAGAGATTGAGGGACTGGCTGAACAATGACTGGCCCAACTTGAGATCCATCTCATGAGAGAGAGCCAACCCCTGACACTATTAATGTAATCTGTGATGATTACAGACAAGAGCCTAGCATAACTGTCCTCTGAGAGTCTTCATCCAACAGCAGATAGAAACAGATGAAGAGACCATCCCCCACCCCAGCCAAACAATAGGCAGAACTTGGGAAGTCTTGTGGAAGAGAAGGGTGGAGAGATGACTAGGGGAGCCAAGGGGTCAAGGATACCACAAGAAGACCTATAGAGTAGGTCTAACCTGCACCCATGAGGACTCACAGAGACTGAACCACAAACCAAAGGGCATGCAGGGGCTAGACTTAGGGCCTCTAACATATGTAGCAGATGTATAGCTTGGTCTTCATGTGAGTTCCCTAACAATTGGTGGAGGCCTGATTCTGACTCTATTGCCTGCTTTGGATCCCATTCCCATGTTCCCCTAGCTTGGCTGTCTTGTCTGGCCTCAGTGAGAGGACACTTAGTCCTGCTGTGACTTGATGGGCCAGGGAGAGGTGTGTACTGATAACCATTGGGAGGACCTCCCCTTCTCCTTAGAGATGGGGGCGCTGGGAGGGTTGTGAGGGTGGGACTAGGAGGAGAGGAGGAAGAAGGACTGCAATCAGGATGTAAAGTAAACAAACAAACAAAGAAACAAATTAATTAATTAAAAACCAGTAAAACAATGAATTTTATTGGCAGATAAAGAGCTCAGGGCTAGGCCTAGCTGAAGCATCTGTGATGAGACTAAGGAGAGATTTCTACTGGCGGAGGATGCACAGTACCTGGGGCCTCCTTCACAGGGATGAGTTCTATTCACTGACAGCCAAAACCTAGGATTACAGCCTAATAGCTCAGGATATTAAGGGCTAGGGTTCAAGTCCTAAGAGGATCACTAAGCTGTTTGACTGTGCCATTCCAGCATTCCAGGTGATCAGACATCATTAATTTACTGCTTTTGAAGGAAACAGACCCATATGGTTGACAATCCTGGTTCTCCCATGCATACACAATGTAGGCTGTGCTTCCTACACTATTTCCAGGGGAGTCAATGCCTTCTTCTGGCCTCCTTGAGCACTGCACACACACACACACATGTGGTACACATACATACACACAATAGCACACGTAGTCACATAAGTTAATAATAAATAAATACTTTTACAAAGATATGTTTAAAAAACACGTTTTGAAAACTAGCAATTGCAAAGCATATTTGAGAAATAAATAATAACAGATCTATAAAATTTCATCCATAACAGAGACAAGGAAACAATAATCACTAAACCCTCCCAAATCCACTGTGGCCTAAAGAATAAAATTAAGGACATGATAAGAAAATTATAGCTCGATATCCTTTGTAGAGGCACCATGCCTGATGACCCGAGTTCAGTTCCCAGGACCCACATGAAGAAGCAGAGTATTGGCTCCAAGTTTTCTGTTGACTCCTGCATGTGTACCATGACCCACATACATACACACATGTACTCCCTCACTCCTGACACGTACACTAAAATAAATAAAAATAAAAAAATCCGAAGTATAGAACACATTCTTTCTTTTTTTTCAATTTTTTTTATTAACTTGAGTATTTCTTATTTACATTTCAACTGTTATTCCTTTCCCAGTTTCTGGGCCAACAACCCCCTAACCCCTCCCCCTCCCCTTCTTTATGGGTGTTCCCCTCCCCATCATCCCCCCATTGCCGCCCTCCCCCCAACAATCACGTTCACTGGGGGTTCAGTCTTAGCAGGACCCAGGGCTTCCCCTTCCACTGGTGCTCTTACTAGGATATTCATTGCTACCTATGAGGTCAGAGTCCAGGGTCAGTCCATGTATAGTCTTTAGGTAGTGGCTTAGTCCCTGGAAGCTCTGGTTGCTTGGCATTGTTGTTCATATGGGGTCTTGAGCCCCTTCAAGCTTTCCAGTTCTTTCTCTGATTCCTTCAATGGGGGTCCTGTTCTCAGTTCAGTGGTTTGCTGCTGGCATTCGCCTCTGTATTTGCTGTATTCTGGCTGTGTCTCTCAGGAGAGATCTACATTTGGCTCCTGTCTGCCTGCACTTCTTTGCTTCATCCATCTGAACACATTCTTAAGTAAACTTTTTATTAGCCTTTATAACACAAGAGAAGCTGTTTCTTTCATTTTTTAATTGTCATCAAAATGCTACAAAAATCTGATTGATGGGGGGGGGGCGGTAAACACAGCCATAAATTCTCCACCTTGATAAAAATCAAAGGAAATATTCATCAGATTGTGATGCTAGGAAATGAAACATTAAATTAAAAATGAAGAAAAAATTTATCACTTGGATGTTTATATGCAAAATTAAAATTATCATGTATATTTTACTGGGAAATGGAAATTTCCAGTGCTTACCTATGAATAAATAGAAATGTATTCAAATCATTATAGAGCATGTTTAGAAAGCTACCAACAATATATCAGCCAATTAAATAGTAGCCCAGACAATTTCTTCTGCTCTGTGATCTTGCAGATACCTAAATTTATTTATTCCCTTCTAATCAGAGAGAGGATATGAATGTGGATGTGTGCTACATGACAATATTGATGAGAATAAAAAAGTATGACCACATTTTTAAATATTGAGGCAAAAACCATACATTATAAGGTAATTCATTTTTGCTCCAATTTTCTGTCTGTTTCTGTGCAATACACTATTACCAAAAATAACTTGAGGAAGAGTCTATTTCACCCTGCAGTTTATAGGCTGTCATTTGGGAGAATTTAAGGCAGGAACTTGAAGCAGGAACCATAAGAGAATTCCAGTTATTCACTTCCCTCAGCCAGCATTCTCATACAAACCAGGACCACATGCCCAGGGGTGGCACTGCCCACCATGGACCATGCCCTTCCCAATCCAGTAGCAATCAAGAAATTGTCTCACTGACCTGCTCACAGGGCAACGTGATGGGGGAAATTACTTGGCTGAACTTTCTCTTCCCAGGTCACGTTTACAACTAAGTTTAGTCGTACAATTGTCTCTATTAGGATAATAACAAACACACATTGCTGAGGCAAGAGGCTCTCCATAGGCAAAAGATCCAAGTTGAAACAGTACCTTACAATGCACATATAGTATCTCTATAACTGCACCTCTCTCTCTCTCTCTCTCTCTCTCTCTCTCTCTCTCTCTCTCTCCCTCCCTCTCTCTCTCTCTCTCTATATATATATATGTATATATATATATGTGTGTGTGTGTGTACACATATATAATGTGTATATACATATATGTATATATTATGATAATACCATATATAGTAAATAGTAAATATACACACACACACACACACACTAAATAAATACAAAAAATTTGGCAGAGGGCTGGAAGTAGGTCAATGGCTAAAGTACTTATTATTCAAGCCTGGAGACCAGAACCCACATGAAAGTCAAGTGACATGGTGACATGTGTGTAATGTATTCAAAAGATACCAGTCTCAATGCATACTGTGGAGAGCTATTAAAGAGGACAGCCAAAGTCAACTCCCTGCTTCCACATATTAATATATGTTTATCTGAACATACATGTACTCACATACATGCATATGCATATTCAAAAGTACTTTTAATAGAAAGTAATTTCTACCCACCCACATTAAAACAATTTTAAAGAGAATATGATTAAAATATCCCATTCTTAATTGTCACCATGATATACTACCCCATGCAAAAAAACAAAAAAACAAAAAACAAAACAAAACAAAAAAACCCATAAAATGTTCATTGAGTTGAATTATTTTTAATATAAATTACTTTATTGTAATGTGATCATAAAATCATCATGTGGCTAGATTGGATTTTTGATAGTTTATTTCTTGCATTAAAATAAATTATAAGTACTGTGTTAAAATTTTTAAATATTGAAAATAATATAATTAAATATGACAAAATTGAAAAACTAATCATCTCACAGTCGGAGATGCCTTGGTAAGAGGGTCAAACACCCAGGCGAGAGCCTGGAGGGATGGATCACGCCTGTCATCCCAGTACTCCGTAGGCTGAGGCAGGAGCATGTTTCCAGGCCAGCCTGGGCTACGTTGAGCTCCCTACAGGGCTGTATAGTGTGACTCCCTATTTGAAAACGAAAACTACTCAGAACACACAAGAAACAAGCCCATTATTAACCCATATTGAAGATCATCTTTCATTCTTATGAATACCGAGGTGCATATTATTTTCAAACGATTGATAGTCTAGTTTAAATTTAGACAGTTGTTCTATATAAATGACAACATCTAAAGAAACAATATTACCCGGAAACCTTTTTTCCTACGATTCCCACTGAGCCACACTCATGTGAGTTGACCCCTGCTCTAGACATGAAGACCGGAGAACAGACAGGTGCCATGTGGAACTGGCTTCTGACTCATCCAGGGCGGTAGAAAGTCACACACAGCAACTCCGAAAGTTTCCTGTAGGTAATAATTTCCTGAGTAGAGTCGAAAACTGCTTTATAATACCGACTCCCACAGAGTCTCAGTCATAAGGGCTTGGTAGCATTTTATTTTAGCGCCTGATTGACAGGCATATTATGCAGCTATTACAAATTTTTTTTTGTGCACAGAACGTTCTTGACATTCACTTCCCTCGTGCTTTCTATTAGAAAAACAATGAAAAGAGTTCATGCACACAAAAAATATCTTTTTGACTGAATGAGAATGGAAAGAAAGTCCATTTTTTTAAAATGACTTTGTGTGCCATTGACCCAAAGCTGAGCAACCCAAAATTCATTCAGATAATGTTTCATTCATCCGGGCACTCGCAAGCTCATTCATTTACTATGCCATCATTTCTTAATTTTTAAAAATTACCACTTTGTGTGGTCTGGTGACAAGCATCAGAGATATGGAAACAAAGGCGCTTTGTGACTGCAAAGAGGACACCTTCGGTGTCAAGCAATGGTAGACGCAAGGGAATTTTGCAAAGCAGATATGAAATGCAGAATTCGAGTCCAGATGGGTGTGTGAGCCCAGAAAAGTCCGTTCGACTGCAGACGCTCCATCTTTCTCTTGGTCACTATGGAAAGAAACGCTTGAGGCTGAGGAAGGTGCCTGTGGGAAGTTGGAAAAGGAAGGAAGAAGTTAGTGAGCCTGGGTACAGGGGACAGCTCAGCAGAGGCAGAGTAGGGGCAAGGATTGTGATTTGCTTATGAATACTAAGTCATTTCCTGGTCAGCAAAGACCTTGACTTCCAGACCCACCAAGAACCTGGATGTCCAAGTGGGATTCATGTTTCAGGGCTTGGGAAACACATAGAAACCATCAGATAAAAGTTACTGTAAAGTGGGGAGCAGGGAGGGAGGGTGGGGAGTTAAGGAACTACTTCCCTGACCCCTGTGGGAACTGAAAAGGTTCTTCCCTTCAGTCCACTGTCTCTTTCTTCCTCAGAGAAGCCAAGGGAGGCCCCTCCCTTGGTTTGTTTTTCTCCTTGTCCTCCGCAGCCTGCATCCAGACTTTATTTAAATCTCTGCTTCAGAAGCTCATACTTGAAGGTTTTTGCCCTGACTTTCTCCTGTAAAATATAAGACCCCTTTGTCTGTTTCTAGATGATTCTACATTTTTTCACATTACAAACGTCACATTAGGCAGTTTATATTTTCATTTCTTTTACTTATTCTCTCTGATAATAGAAACCTTACCAGGATGGAGGTTTTGCATTTTCTTTACCACAGCATCAGTAAGTAAGCGTTGTCCTGTGCAGAGGAAGGCCAATGAGTAATTGTGGAAGACAAAACAGAACAAAGGGCCTGATTTTGCGTGGCTGTGAACATGTATACAGTTGCCACAGCTCCCGCTGGAAACAACACCCTGTACAATAGCAAGGGGTAGAAAGTTGCTGACTGCTGTCCTTGGTCTCATCTTCTGTCTGTTTCCACAGGGGGTGTGGGGGAGGTTGGGGAAGGGCCCTTTACCTGCACAAAGCAATCAGGTCCTCAGAACTGACAGCTTGTGCCCACAGTCCTTTTGTGGCCAGGAAGTTGCCTCACTTCCCCTACCATCTTCCCTTAAAGGGTGACAGCCCTAAAATAGGGAGAGACTTGATAAGCAAGTGGTTTGCCAACTAATTTCTTTTTTTTTTTTTTTTTGTTCTTTTTTTCGGAGCTGGGGACCGAACCCAGGGCCTTGCGCTTCCTAGGTAAGCACTCTACCACTGAGCTAAATCCCCAGCCCCAATTGCCAACTAATTTCTTTTCCGCAGTTGTTGAGTTGAATTTAGTCTGGGTCTAACAAAGGAGCATTTATCGTGAAGATCTCATCCTGGTTATCCTAGTGGAGCACAGACTCCCAGGACACCATCAATCTTCTATCTGAGGGCCCGAGCCAAATCCTCTCCTCCAATAACATGTCAGGCTTGCTTCTGAGTGTAGACAGTTCACCTTAATCAAATTGTCTATCAGAGAGGAAGAAATGGCTGCTCAGAGCCCAGAGAAGAGGCAAGGCACCCCTGTCAACACTCCAGCTAGTTGCTCCCCAATATATCTCCTTTATTGTACCCCAGATTTTCCTGAAACACTTGGAGTATGAGTATTCAGTTGAAGGCTACTATGAAGGGTCAGTTAGCTTAGCAGGGGCTGAGACTATATCGAGTTGTTCAAAAGCAAACATTGGGTACTTATTTCTAATCATGAAATCAGGCAAAGCCTACCTGTGTGTGGTTTTCTTGTTTATTTTTTGGGGGAGGGTGTCTACAGATTTAAGAGCTCCACTGTGGTGTTGGAGGAGCAGTTGATTGGACTAGCTCTTTCTGTCCCTCAGAATGGGCCAGACTGATTTGCAAAACTGATTTTTGAGCCTTCTGCTCACCCCACCTACTATAGTTCATTTTGTTCTGGGCATAAGATCACCTTGCTAAGGTTAGCCTTGGATGTCTTCATGGATCCATTTCTGAGAAGAGCTAAGTGCCAGTCTGAGCTGGAAAAATCAACAGCAGCTGATTTTAAATAAGTAAATAAAATAAATGAAAATGTTAACTACCTAATACGATCTGAAGTAGGTGCTGATGCAAAAGGAATCATCTAAGGAAAACAGGTAAACGTTGCTTATATTTTACACAAGACAATTAGGGTAGAAGCCTCCCAAGATGCACCTTGGAGCAGAGATTTAAGTGAATCCCTGATGCAAGCCTTAGAGGACAGGGAGGAAAAGAAGGTGGTTCCTTTTCTTCCTGTGTCTGCCCTTCCAGAGGCAAAAACCCACATCAAAGGTGCACCGGGACTCATTCTTCTCATGCAAACCTCCTTCCCATGGCTTGAGTGTGTTTCCAGCATCCATGTCAGGCTGCTCACTCACAACTGCCTGCAACTTTAGCTGCACCTTCTTCTGGCCTCTGCAGGGAAGTTAGAGAGGTATCTCTCTGTTCTTCCTGCTCTGCATTTCCCTGAGGTGGGTTTCCTCTAATCTCTCAGTTATGAATCCTTCCAGCAAAGGTGATCCTTTCCAACTTTTTGCTTACATTGCTGTGTGGGATGCTATTGCCTTTTAGCAGGGGAACTGGGAAAGACTGTGCTGTGGATACCTCAGGCTTTGCTGTGGGTCTGACAACCGTAAAAGGTAAATATTTACAGTGGCCTCACATTCATTGTTTCCCTATGTATGTACTATGAAGTGACTCAAGAATAAGTTAACATCCCTGCCCCAGTGTGTGTGTGTGTGTGTGTGTGTCTGTGTGTGTGTGAGTGCCTCTGTGTGTGTGCATTGAAAGTATATTCTCTTAGCAAATTTCCTGTACATGCCACGTTATTACTAATATTCTTTTTCAATTTAATTTTTAATTTTATGCATATGCATGTGTGTTTGAGTGACTTTGTGTGTGTGTGAACCTGTGGAGGTCTAAAGAGGACATCAGATGCCCTTGAATTCGAGTTCCAGCTGGTTTTGAGCCACTATGTGGGTGCTGGGAACTGAACCTGTGTCCTTGACAAGATCAGCACTGAGCCATCTGTCCAGCTGCCCCATTACTAATAGTGTTAGCCAGCCTGTAGAATTGATCTCCGGCACTTAATCAGATTGTGACAGATGGTTTGAACTCTGAGCAAAATCACTTCACCTCTCCCAACACCAAGCCCTTCCTTCCACTGAGCGATTCTATGAATTAGGCTTCTCTAGAGTCCAGACAAAAGTGAAATTCTGAGGCATTTGACTTTCTGTCTCTGACTTACCTGCGTCACTGTCCTTGAGTTTGGACACATTAGAAGGCGGCCATATTGCAACAAGTTTCAACATAAGCAGCCTCGGTTTTCTCTACCTTTTCTACCAGCTAGGGGAATCCACATTTGGCTTTTTCCCCTACCATCAGTTGAGAAATGGAAAACATACGGTTTTTATTTTGAGGACTTGATTACAGCACAAGTTGGCTTCTGCCTTGTGCCAGAGGTATGATGCAAGTTGGGAGCTTGCCACTGATTCTAATATCAGGATCTGTTTAGCAGTGGACCTACCAGGGAATAAGATCATTAGCCAGAGTTAGGTCAGTAACCCACTGGGCTACTCATCATGGGCACCTGCTGTCTTTGTATTCGAGAAAAGAACAACCTTCTTTAAGCAGCTACAGTCTAGAATGGAGGCCACCTGTAACTCTAGCTCAGAGGATCTGGCACTTCCTTTTGGCCTCAAGGTACCTACACTTACATGCACACAAGCACACACACACACACACACACACACACACACACACACACACGCACGCACGCACGCACGCACGCACATGCACGCACACATATACACACATGCACATACAAGAAATTAAGAATAAAATAGATCACTTACAAAAGGTGCCATCCATCCATTCTCTCCAAGTTTGGGTTCCAGGACACCCCATAGCAGCAATGGGAGAATCATCATTACTTTGAAGACAAGGGTTTATAGTGAAAGTAAATTTTCTTACAAAATAAGGGATAAACGTTTTTTTCTAGATGCTTTGGACTTGTTACCATCAAACACTAAGTAAAATTCCATTAGTGGCTGGTGAGATAGCTTAGTTTGCTGTCTAAACCCAAGACCTGAGTCTGATCAAGACCCACATAAAAGGTTGGGCATGGCGGACCACACTTATAATCCTAGTGCTGGGGAGTCAGAGACAGGAGGATCCCTGAGTCTCCATGACCTGACAGTCTAGTCTAATTGGTAATTCCAGCCCCAACAAGAGACCCTGCCTCAAAAAATAAGGTGAACACTAAAGTGACCTCTGACTTATATATCCATGTGCACAGGGCACACCATATCTGCACACATGTGGTCATGCATACACACCAGCACACATTCACACAGAAGTCCCATTAGAAGTAAGATCTAAACTCACAAAGCGGGACAGAAGGGGGAGGGAAGGACAGACACAGAAGCTTGGTGTCACTGCTGTCAAGTGCTGTAGTCAGTCTTGTCTGTGGGGAACAAGGCTTGGGTTCTGCCCACTCTGTCTTTCATCTTCTGCAACACCCATGGAGAATGACTCACTGATCCACAGGAGGTGGGGCCATCCATTCTGTTAATGCAATCAGGAACCAAATGAGCGATGAGAGAGGGGGCACAGGTGACATCGATGTTTAATGAGCTCTGCTGCCTTGGCTGTACACACCCTTCTTCCCCCACTGGCTTCCGAGGACTGCCAAAGAAGTCTGCACTCTTTTGTGCAAGATCATTTCCAGAGATGAGCTTTAATAAAGTTAAAAGTGTGTGAAGAAGCTCTACAGGAAACTAATGAAGGCAAAAATGGAAAAAATAGAAATAAATAACGAATGTTTATTAGGTGTCCCCTACCAGGGAACCCCCAAGTGTGAGGATAATTTGCTCTCACTAGGAAGAAGCATTACCCAACACTGATGTGCTCTTTTTCTTGAACACAGGAGACGCGCACCTTAGCCACAGAGCATTTAAAGTGCATACCAATTGTATCCTGTGTTCTTACACTTCCGGTGTAGACTTGTCTGTCAAGATCTCCATCTCTTTCTCCCTCTCCTTCTCCCTCTCCCCACCCCTTCTCTCTACGGCTTTAATTATCTGGGGAAAGGAGTATTGTAGCATGTAAGAAAAGCCAGCTAGTAGAAAGGAAAGCTGAGCCAAATGACCTATCAAGTCAGATAGGTCAGCTGTCAGATTTACAGCATCATGACCACAGGCAACCATGAAGAGACCCTGAAGAGAGATACCATGGGTCTCCTGAAGGGGGAGAGTCTCAGTCCCCTTACTTTCTCAGAACATTCAGAGGGTTAGAGCATCATGTCGTAGACAGGATAATGGAGTCTGGAAAGGAAAGAGCCTTCCATTCTGAAACACCAGGAGAGCTGTAGGGTCATGCTGTGCAGACAACATGATGGGGACTTAAGGTGGGCTGACCCTCAGTTATTCCTCAGTTCCTAACAACAAAGGGGGAGGTCCTTCTAGTATAGATTTTTGGTGTGTGCTAGTGTAGGGTCCCACATCGTGTACCCAGCCTAGGTGCCACACATTAAGATAGAGACAGGCACTGGATAAAAGTTATAATTTAACTTTTTTGGGGGGTGGTGTCTGGGCAGAGGGCAGCTGCCAGGGGAGGGAAAAGACTTGCAAGGCTGCAGAATACAATGATTATCATTACCCTGAGAGAGATGAGTGCCTGAGTTCTTGCAGAAAGGCAACCAGAGAGTCTGTGATCTAAGAGAGGGACGTTTCTCTGTGGCCTTGTGGCTCTGCTGCTATAGGGTGGCCTTTGTGTTACCTTTTCACTCTCCCATGTCTTACAGGGGCATTTTTGGTTTGATGTGTACAGAGAAACATTGAGTATCCTGGACTGGCCCAGGAAGGATCCCTACAGAGCCAAACTTTCATAGCAGTGGATTTATTTCCTAGTGGCAAAAGAAACCTTAGTGTGGTACCCAAGAAAAGCTCACAGGCTTGTTCTTGTGAGAATATAAATAAACATGACTTTAGTGTAGTTTTGGAAATCTTGAGGCACTGCTCTCTTGTGGTCAGGATAAAGACAAAAAGAATCAAGGGATTGAGAAGAATCAAACATCAAAGCAGCAAAAATCCCAGGAGAATGGAGCCGTGTGTTACCAGAAGGGGCCACCATGTCAATAGCAGCTCAGGTTGACTCCAGAGATCAGGATGGGACAATCTGAACATTAGACTTAGTGGCATTAAATTACCAAAATTCCAATGTAAATCTCTACAACTTTCCAGTAGTTACTCCAAGTGTGAGAGGTGTATAGACATTCGGGTCTGGTTAATTTCACTGCATGTTGCTTTTTGCTTGTGGGATCTTTATAACAAAGTTTTAATAAAGTAAATAAAAGGTTTCTGCAGAATAGTAGTGAAACTTGTGACTAATTTATGTATAAGACACTGAAGAGAGAGGGATTAGAAATATCTATTATAATTAAACATCTGTAATTAAGGGGGAGTGGATAAATAGGGAAGAGTTTGAGAGGAAGGTATGTGCAAGACAGGCTTTTAGGGTAGAGGAAAGATAGCACATTCAGAAGCTAATATGGATACGCTCCTTGAAGGGGAAACTGTTCATATCAGACAGGAACGAAAGCTGGTGGAATGCTGTCCATGTGGGATGAAGAAAGGGTGGGAGATGCTCAGAGGAGTGATGTGGACACAGGAGCAGAGGCAGCATGTTCTAGGCAGATAGATGTTAGAGGTGGCCATATGTGGAGGTGACTTAGCAGAGTCATGAGGTGATTTTTAATTAGGCAGTAAAATCATGAAGGCAGGGTTAAACTGGATTGTGATGTTGGAAGAAAGAGGAGAAAGTATGACATGGTTCCCCTAGAATGGTATGAGTTAAGTCCACCAGAGAATACACGTGAAACTTCTTAAAGCTGAGGAGAAAGTTTTTAGGTCTGCTTGATGGCTGCATGGGGAAATTGTCTAACTCATGCAGCACCGCTCCTCACAGCTCTTTTGTCTTTTATGCACAATGTTCGCATCCAGATCGACACACCTCATTAGCGAGAACAGTCAGAAAGGAGCAGAGCTGCAGATGCCAAAAAGCACTTAGTACATCTAAGGACTTTCACAGCTCCTGGAACTGGACTAGGTCTTTGATGGACTAGGTCTTTCTTCCCATGTTGGCAGGTGTTGGGGACTCCATGCTGGGTTTAACTTGGCTCCAACATGGTATCAGTTGTGCTAAGGTCTAGGGGACAGTTCTTACAGTCAGCAGAAAACCAAAAATCTTGAGAAATGGTGTGATGATGGTTCATTCTGATTGTGGGTGGTAACGTCCAGCTAGCAGCCCCTCTATGGAGGTCCAACGAAAGGCCTGTCGCTGTCCTCGCTTGCTTTTTCTTGACTCACTGCATCTGCTGATGCTGTCGCTGCTGTTCTTCTCTGACACTAGACTTCAGCTTTCCAGTGTGGCGTGACTACCAGTGACCTTCCAGGAAGCTACTAGGCTAGATCAGAACTGCCTGAGGAAGCATCTAGCTTCATAAACAGAGTAGCTACTGGGCTCTCAAGATCTTGGTATGCACTTATCCATGGTTGGACTATCAAATACATTTCCTTTTATGATACTTTACAATCTACTCACTCTCTTCCTCTAAATAACCTTGTCTAATAGTGTTCATTGTTATGCTGCAATGGGGGCCTACTGAGGATTGCTGGTGATTGATATGAAACACGGGGGCACAGAATGGGATTGGACATGAGTTACTGTTAAGATTGGCTTTGCTTTTTATTGTTGTATATTCCATTTTGATTGATTACATGTTTTTGTTAAAAACTCAAAAGCACATAAAATGTGTATATCACAATATGTCACTCTCTGTTTGTTCTAATTCTACATTCTATCTGCCTTGTTCTTCCTACATGGTCTTAAGCATCCCTGTGTGTGTGTGTGTGTGTGTGTGTGTGTGTGTGTGAAAGACTCATGATTCTTCTTGCTTACCCACATCTGACTTACCCTCCTCATCCTCCTCATAATTTACTTTTGTTTGTGCATATTCACATGTGTGTGGGTATACATGCACATACCGCTGTGCAAATATGTGAAAGTCATAGGTCAACCTGAAGCAGTATCCCTCAAGAGTGGTCCACATTATTTTTTTAGGCAAAGTTTCTCACTAGGACCTGGGGATCCTCAATAAGACTAGGTTGGCTGGACAGCCAGAGAGCTCCAGAGATGATCAAGTCTCCACTTCCTCAGATCTGGGATTACATGACTTTTTGTGTGAATGCAATATCCTGAGGAATTCAGGGAGGTTCTATTCTTCTGGATGATTTTTCCACAGATTGTAATTAAGATCAGTTTAGTCAGGAGACAAGAAAGGGTGGTATAATTTCTTTCCTGAGAGGTTAGGTGAAGTTCACAGCAGTATTCCAAATCAAATGTCAAAAAACACCTTTAGATCTATTGACAGTTGCCAACCAAGGGGCAGAAGTTTCTATCATGGCTTTAGGTGTACTACATTTGGAAGGACAGATGTTGATGACCTCAAATTTACTAATAACTCACAGTAATTATAGAAGGTGACTTGTTTTTTATATGGATAAAACAGATAGCTTATTCAAGAATCCAACACCTTTCTACTTTTTGAAAGGGACCAAAACCTTTGACTACCTTTACCTCTGATATGTGCTCTTTCCGTTGGGGAAGTTGGATTTCCAAATGTATTCATGGCACTTCAAACTACGAAACATCTATTCTCTTGGTAAAAGAGTTTATGAGAAATCAGACAGATGAAAATCACTGCGAATTAAATTTTAGGTCTTTGGAACTGTCAGGTTCATTGAAAAATTGATTTAATCACAGAGTGTATTGTCTGATGCCCATAAACTGTTTTACTTTATGTAAGACCCATGGAAGCTTTTCACTCTTTCTCAATTTCAGACTCTGAGTTAGTTCTTCATGTATTTACTCCTGGACATTCCATTCCATCTAGGGTGGCTGTTGTTGCTGTTGTTTTGTTGTTGTTGCTGTTGGTGGTGGTGTTGGTGTTTTGTTTTTTGTTTTGTTTTGTTTCGTTTTTTTGTTTTGTCTTTCCAGTAAGTCTTACCCAGGGAAGGTCCCCACAGCTTTATGACATCTCTGTGTTGTCACCACCCAAGTGGCAATTTTCCTTTCACCAGAGATCCCTGAGTAAACTCATTTATGGGAGTGAACACCACCACAATGACATTGCTTTGCTTTCCTATATGCTGACGTGAAACACGGCTATGCACACCAGACTAAGAAGTTTGTTGTCTGGTTATAGATATGAAGCAACAAGTTTCATGTTTCACCTCTAGGGAGATAGTAATGAGTCAGCGACACAGACCCAAGCAAGTCACGCGGCTCAGACTGTTACTGTTGTTTTTATGTCTTCTTTAAACTAATAATTTATTAGTTTAGGAAGAACTTTAAAAAGTGAGCATTCTCTTTAGTTTCCCACAATTTTTGCACCATGAAGACATCCTAAGAATCATTTCGTTGCACAACTCTTTCACATGAAATCTGTCATAGAAGTTTTATTTTTCACTAATGTTATGCAATCCAATCCTAGAATTCATATTCCATTTTCTTTCAATCCTACAGAAAGTATCACTCAAGAGAGTCTCTAGATGCTGCTATTTGCCTCTCTAATACACCCCTGAATACTCTGCATCTCACAGTTTGCTCCCTGTTGTGATAATATTTTACAAGTGCAAAAAAAATTCATGTTAGATAAGTCATGGTGACCTAGAGTAGTAGATGGGATTAGCACCCAGGAATATGATTTCCAGAACACATCATAGGGACTGTTTCTCTTGCAGATAGGGGGGAAGTAAATATAAAAATATTTTTTCTGTGCTTTGAAATAAACCAAGAAGAGCATATGAACTCTCAAAATACATTTAGAGTGAGCAGATATGAGACCGTTTATACAGTGGTTTTTAAGAAGCTAAAAGAAGAAGTGAGCGACCCAGTGGAGGGCTGCAAGGAAAGATAAAGCCATTTCAAAGAAACAGCAGCACCAAAGGCAGAGAGGAAGGAGACATCAAAGTGCTGAAGATGTGTGGTCACTGAGAACAGGTTAGTGAAATGTGGAGAAGAAAATGGGAAGATCCAAACAGATGCCAATAAACAAGTAAGGCATAGGACAGAGGGAGGCACATCACTTCCACAGTGAATTCAACGAAGACACTAGACAAACTGGAAAGACGAAGTGTTTAAAACAATACTTCTTTTTTTTTTTCCGGAGCTGGGGACCGATACCAGGGCCTTGAGCTTGCTAGGCAAGCGCTCTACCACTGAGCTAAATCCCCAACCCAATCAAGATTTATTTATTTATTTTATGTATATGAGTTCTATAGCTGTCCTCAGATACACCAGAAGAGGGCATCTGATTCCATTACAGATGGTTGTGAGCCACCATATGGTTGCTGGGATTTGAACTCAGGACTTCTGGAAGAGCAGTCAGTGCTCCTAACCACTGAGCCATCTCTCCAGCCCCCCCTTTTTTTAAAGATTTAATTTATTTATGTATTATATGAAAGTACACTGTAGCTGTCTTTAGACACACCAGAAGAGGGTATCAGATCTCATTACAGATGGTTATGAGCCATCATGTGGTTGCTGGGAATTGAACTCAGGACCTCTAGAAGAGCAGTCAATGTTCTTAACCACTGAGCCGTCTCTCCAGCCCATAAAGATAATGGAGATGCTTTTTTTTTTTTTTTCGGAGCTGGGGACCGAACCCAGGGCCTTGCATTTGCTAGGCAAGCGCTCTGCCACTGAGCTAAATCCCCAACCCCAATACTTCTGAAATAATAAATCTGTATAATTTTCATAAAAAATTCCAGGTTTCTCTGTCCTCCACAGAAGGGTGCAGAAGAATATTTACAAAGAGCTGTTAAGAATGAATGAACACCACGGTAAACAGAGGATTCCATGAGAGAAACAGGAGAAATGATGAAGAAGAAAAGGAAGAGGAAGGAAGCAGAGACTGGTTTTAGATGGACATGTGAAGTCACATGGCCAAGGTGACTGTGTCCTTTCCAGTTAGTACGTATTCAAGCATTATCTAGAGCCATCACAAACTGGATTTTGACAAAGGCATAGAAACAATTCAATGGAGAAAATATCCTTTTGAAAAATTAGCTTTGGATTCCTATGGGAATTGACAAGGAACACTCACCTGTCTCCTGCCTTACACAGAATGAACTCAGAAGGGACGAGCAATTGCCCAGCATGCATCAGGCACTGGGCTCAATTCACAGCAGTGGCAACCAAAAGAATGATTTGATTAAAATGAATATAAAACAATAGCACTGGGTAATAAAGATTTTTAAACAAAGCATAAAACTTTTGGAAAAAAGTTATGGGAGAAAACTATTTGGGACCTAGAGTTTGTTTAAATCCCTAGTGGTCAGACTATAATCACCATCATAAGAAAATCAGTACATTGTATTTTATGAAGATTAAACAGTTTCTCTCTGTGAAAGGACACCTAAGATTATGAAAAAGATAGCCTATAGACTGGAAGAAGAGATTTGCAAATCACATACCCAACAAAAAGCGGTAACTAGAATCTGTGAAAAGCCTAAAACACCTCTCTAAGGCCTCAAACAGTCCAATCTGAGAACGGATTTTGAGAAAGCTAACACAAAATTCATAAAACATTCACTATCCTCAGAGACAGTTTTGTTTCCTCACTCTAGAGGAGGGAAGAGAGCTTGTAGCTCTCCATTACCCCTTAGGTTATTCCAGAAGGCATTATTTAGACTATGGCAATGATGGAAATATTACTTAGCACACACTGAAGAGTAGAATTGGGAATCTGCAGGTCAGAAATGGAACTGCAAGTAGAGGACAGAAGAATGACCAGTTTCTTTAAAATCATCTAAGTGTTTCAAGTTCAGTAACAGAGAGATCACCTCATTTGGTAGCAGGCAAGTTTGCAGTTAAACAGGTTAAATGAAGAGCAAGTGGGTTACTTTTGCGACTACCACGACTATTGAGGATAGAGTCAGAGGCTGAGGTAAGAGCTCATGGTACAGCATTTGTCCAGCAATGTGGCTCTGGATTTGATCCCCATCACTAACAAACTAAGTTAATTAATTAACTTATTACAAGGTAAAATAATAAATATAATAATTAAATAAAAATTGCTAGCAAGTTAAAACAATAGCACCGAGGAATAGAAAAAAATGACTAATGATTACAGAGAAGAAAAGAACATCTGGGTAGTCCAGAGGTCTAACATGCACATTTCAAAGGAAGAAAAAATAAGTAGAGGCAACAACTGAACAGATAGTAAGACAGAATATCTCTAACAATAAAAGATTAAAAATCAGAATGTACTGGGAAATCTGTGATTTATAAAGGTGAACTTACACAAAAGCTTATCAGACAAAAGAGAGGCAGGCATTCCTACAGACAATCCAACTCTATCAGATCCCTCAATTATAAATATCCATTTAGAAGTCAATAGGGAAATTTCTGCACCATTTTTCAAAGACAGATGATTGTAATGTCTGGGTGTAGTCCCCATGCCTAGAACTTGGGAGACAATGATAGAAGGATAGGGACTTTGAATCACATTTAGTTATATAGGGAGTGTAAGGCCATTGAGTTACAAGAGAGTCTGGCTCAAAAAAACAAACAAAATTTTAATAAGGGAGTCCTAAGTGAGGAGTGCATTACTTGTCTGTACCTCTGTACTGACCTCGCCTTCTACCTGTTTGTTTTTTGTCCATCCATTTATCCACCCGCCAGCCCATCCATCTCTCTGCCTACTAAGATGACTTGAGAACTTCAAAGAATTCTCATTAAATGCCTGCAGCTGAACCAGGCCTCTATAGCAACTCTCTGAATTGGGACATTTGCAAAAGGCAAGATGCACCAACTAGAAAGACAAGCATAGAGGTGGGAGTGCAAGACTGCCTCAGTTTATCTCCCTGAAGACTGGGTTAGGGATGCTTGTGGAGAGAGGAAGAGGGCCGTGTAAAGCATATGAAGGGCTAATGGCTGATGAGATAATTGGTGGTCTGTATGTGTTTACTCTATCTTCACAACTACAGACACACATTCAGAAGGAAGCAGGGTGTGGGGTTCAGTTTACATTGTCAACTTGATACAACTTAGAAGCAAGTGGGAGAGCGTCTCAGCGAAGAACTGTTTAGGTCAGGTTGACCTGTGGGCATGTCAGTGAGGGATGGTTTTTGTTGCCTTTGATGTGGGAAGACCCAGCCTAAGAGTAGATGGCATTGTTCCCCGGTTTTGAGGTCACAGCATATAAAAGTAGAGAAAGCTAGCTGATAGTATGCATGCATTCATCCTCTCTGTCCTTGACTGTGGATGTGATGTGACCAACTATCTCAACTCATACCACTGTGTCTTCCCCACTGTGAGGGATTGTAATTTAGAAACTCGGAGCTAAAATAGTTTCTTTTCTATGTTGCCCCCATCCCTTTTTTTGTCAGAGTATTTCACCACAGCACAAGAAATAAGATTAGGGTAGCAGGCATGCTCTGAATGATCTAAGGACAGTGTTTGACACAAAGGAATTCATCCATCAGTCACTTGCCCACGTCCCAGTGAAGAGTCAGTGGTTCCAGCCAGCTTAAAACTGACAAAGGTTGGCTCCAAATCCATGGAAAACATCAAAGGCAGGAGGGATTGCCACAAAGATCCACAAAGAAAAGCTATAGGAGATCTTCAGTATACATATAGTAACATCTACAACAAAGCTATAGGAGACTGGCAATGTATGGCTTGCTCCATGACTTCCAGTGCTGATGCTTTTAAGTCTAAAGTCAATGTGGTGAATGAAATCCTGAAGGGTTATCATTGCTTTCTGTTGGGTTCACGACCCTGATATCCCGTTCTCCAATTTTGAAATAAAAAATATTTGGAATATGCTTTTAACCCACAAATAGAATAGAGACCACATGAGGTGGAAAGCATGCCTATGAAAAAGATATACAGACAAGCAAGGCTGGGATCTTGTTATTGGCTGTGGAGACGCTGGATGGCTTCTGATTGTCACACCGTTACTACTAGATTCTCTGAAGTGCTTTTCAAACCCTGCCTTAGCCACCTGGATCTTCCTCAGATAACCCTGGTGCCATCTCCCTGTCCAGCAACTCCAGACGTGATGTTACAATCATTTAATGTCCAGGTCTCTAGACTTGTCATAAAACTGTCCACCTGGCCATCATATAGTTCTTCCATTTTGTGCATCATCATACTTATATCCATGAGTATTTTATGTGATATTCATCAGTGAGGACTGATGCTCACTCTTCCCTTAGTTAAAATCAAAATGGGTTCATCTATTTTGTAGTCTTTAGCAAACACTGCTTGATGGAACTAGAATTGGTCTGCATGCTTGCCAACAGAGACCTTTAACGAGTATGGCTAAAACACCCAAGCACGGACCCTACTGGGCCATTCATCTTGCTGCTTCTAGACAGAGAGACAGATAAACGCAGACATAGATAGATCAAAATGGAATCACCCCCTTGCTTTTATTATTCAAGCCACCTCTTGGATGTACACATAGTATACAGTGTGGCTTAACAAATACTCACAGACCGCACAACTTTACCTATACAACAGTGTCTTCCATTGGTTGCAAATGCGAAAGGTATCACCAGTGGTTTACATTTGCAGACACAGATACAGATGTGTGTTCCTGAGTGTAGAGACAGAGCCACCTCTGTTCTTCTGTCTTCTGTCCTTTTGTCTGTTTGTTCCTCCTCCCCAGGTGCCACTTTTTTGGGGGGTGTCTCTTTCCACTGGCACAGGGGCTCACCTGTTAGCCTAGGCTGGCTGGCCTTGTGTGACAGAGCCTTCTGTCTCTGACTCCTCAGCTCTGGAATTATAGCTCCTGGCCTTTTCATACGGGTTCTGTACAAGCACTTAAGTCGTGGTCCTTATGCAGCAAGTACTTTATAGATTCAGCTCAATTTGCCATTATTTTTTAAACCTCTCAGAACAGTCTGAAGTGCTCCATGTCTGCTGTCCTCCGCAGAGACATGCTTTCCTGTCCCCTTTGTCCTTCCCCCTCCCACCCTGGTAGGTTGAAAGCAGTGGCATCTACTTCAGTCATCCCTAGACCTTTGTCTGGAGAGCTAGACCATGGAAGGATCAGGTGACATGTACATAGTTTCTCTTTTCCTTCCTTATCAGCATGAAATAAACCCTGTCAGGGATTACCAGACTGAATTCACAGCAGCAGCTGCCAAGACAGGCAGGGAGGCAGTGCTGACTTTATCCAATGCCACAAGGGTGACAAAGGTCATCATGTGTAGCTTACTGAATTCATTGCAGCCAGTCTTCTCTGTGTGCCCACAGAGAAGTTCTGAATCATCCACAAAGCCTTTGTGGAGGACACTGATGACTCTTTCAAATTCAGTGCCATGAGAACTAATCGTTTTTCTACTCTGGCTGCTCAGAGTAACCAGGGACATTTGTGCAATTGCTATATTTGGACAGATTTTCAGCAGACACACCAGGAAACCTGCTTTGGCTCCCTGTAGAGTCTTATTAAGGCAGTCGGTTAGCTAAACAACCAAATGTGTAATCTATAACTTCCAGGATAAATTGCCGATTTAGCCTGCTACAGAGCAGAAAAGAAACCAGAGACAGACCGAGAGCTTCATTTGTGTAACTCCATCCACTGTGGGTGAATTGATGAAATTGCATACTCATACTTAGCTCATTAATGAAGCCAGTGACCTCTGAAGGGCAAAGACAGCATCAGCCCACCTAAGCAAGGAGGTGCAGCCATGATGGGCAGGACTGTAGCTGGATGTCAGAGGATGTCAGAGACTTCACTAATGGTGTAGAAGAGTCTTGCAAATCTTGGGTCCTCAGCATGAACATCAGAACAGGAAGCAGAAACTGGGCAGGTAGGGCAGGTGGTAGCTGTTCTGAGACTGTCCTAGATGGAGGTTAGGAGGACAGAAGAGAGTCCTGGTTCTTGGTTCACTGTTATATTGTACCCTCACCTCAAAGCTAGATTAAGGACTTGATGAAAACTGAGAGGAGGCACCAGGATGCCTCACGTTCAGAACTCTTCTGATGAGCTCGTTCCCTTCCCACGACTCACCCAGTTATTGCCATCAGCCCTTTAAAAGGTCCTCAAAGAAACACTCTGATGGTACCACACTCTGGGAACCATGTGCACTCTGCCCATCCCCCATCTCTTCCTAAAGCTTCTACTTGTCAACCTGCAATGATTAAAATCCATCCTCTGGGGTTCTTGAGTTTCATTCTTTGAAGCCCTGATTCAGGAACCTAGAAAACACTGGGTTGGGGCATCTTTGATAGTCATAGAATTTTCTGGGACTCTAAATTCCTGACCTAAGCTTGTTAAGAGCAAGAAAGACTCAGTTTCTCGTAAAACACTCCAAATCTTCCCAGACTGTCAGTAGCAGCATCTGCTACTGTTAAAATGTGGGTCTTGGGACAATAGAACAAGCCGATTCACATGAAGAATGACAATGAGAAGCCCTGGCTTGAGACGTATCCAGACTGTCTCCAGGGCTATCAAAAGTGTTCCCACTCAGTCCAAAGGACACAGTGTATGCTGGCTGTTGCTTTACCAGGTTCTAAAGTCAGAGCAGAAGGAAATGGGTCAACCTTTAAGAAGAATGTGTCCTCGGATGAATTGTCGAAGTTCATAGCTTCAGTTTCCTTAACTAACACATGGGATAATACCGTTTTCTTTTTGAGACTGTGAAACACAAACCAAGCTCAGAGTATGCTGCCTATAATAATACCCAGTCAATACACCTTCACTGCCAGCATCCCTGTGACTTTCAGGTACAGATACTGAAGGTACCAGTACGGAAAGCATGGTGCCTCCTGCCACAGCCCTCAGCAACCCCTTGATTATAATAACTGGGTCCATTACTGCCTGCCTCCCCTGGCTTTATAAGAATATATGGTCTCTGTCCACTTCAATCCTCTTAATGTTTCTGGGAAGTTGGTTCATTTTCTTCCAAAATTTTATTTGTTTTATTGGGTTTGCTGCTTTAAAAGTAGGGCAAAGTGAAAAATGTTCTGTTCTTTACACAAATTATCTGCAATTCAGCAACACAGACATTCAACTGGGCCATCCTGTATTGGTTCCCCAAAGAATCAGATACAGAGTGGAGGAAATATTAAAACATATTTTAAAATATTGTTAACATCAGCATCTAGTTAAGTAAAAATTTTAGGTCTCTAGAGATAATAAAATACCAGGACAGGGAGTCAAAGGAGATGGGGACTTCCTAGGGAATGGTGGGCCTAGATTCTCTCTCCACATACATTCATACATGACTGGCCCTGAGTATTCCCTTCCAGCTGGTTCCAGGGATGTGATCTTTGTTTCTCTTTGGTTCCTTGATATACTCCCTTTTCATTTCAGGGAGTAAACAGATAAATAAAAAGCTAAGAGGATGCTGGGAGTAAAGAATGAGAATTACATAGACCTGGGCCCATACCAAAGAATTCTAGGAACAGCCTTGACTTTATTTAATATGTCTATTGGTATCTCCCTGCACTCCTTTGTAAAGTGGATGAAATCACATCTACTTCCTAAGTCAGAGGTCAGTATAGTCAAGCAGTTATCCAAGAGTCTGCTGCACCTGGATGAGAAAGGTAGGGAGCTTGTGACATCCCAATGTCTGTTTCCATCACGGGTTTCCTCACACAGACCTAGGAAGGGATCTAGAGAACATTGAGCACTCAGGAGCTGCTGGAATCTGTTAAGGCATGTTTATAACATCACCCTGGCTGATGTTGATTATGTTACATGTTCATTTCACTGTGTCTCCTTTGACTGAATCCAGAATTTTCCAGCCTTTGTGAGCCACTGCATGCGGATATTGTATTAATATTGAATATGTTTTTCATTGGCAAAGTCACATTTTTGTTTTTTAGTGCTCTGGTAGAGTGGTTTGAGGGCTGCAACCAAGAATGAGGAGATATGAGCTGAGGATGGATGCCATATTGGGATGCTCACTTTGTTTCCTTTCTGTGACCATCTTGTCTTGTCAGGTGTTTAATCTTCTTCTGCCAGTTTTGTGATTTTGGAGGATATTTGTTTTTCTTTCGGACTCTTTTTATCTTCACACTCGATATGAAATTAGCATTTTTCCTTAAGGGTTTGTGGGGATTAAGAAAATGAATATAAAAAAGACATTACATTTCCAGCAGTGTCTGACAGCAGGAGAGTCTCAATTTGAGTTTGGTGGGGCTACTGCAGTGAGGAAAAACCAGCTTCCAAAGGCTATTTGAGTGTGTCACAAGTGCTTAAGCTCATAGTGACTCACAACTATTTGTAACTCCAGTGCCAGGGCATCAGATACTCTCTTCTGGCTTCTACAGGCAGCAGTACAAACATATATGCAGGAAAAAATCCATCCATACACGTAAAATAATAAAAGAAAAAAACAGGCAAAGAAACATCTCAAATTATTGGAAGATATAGTCAATACAAATTTATAAATTCTCAAACTATTGAAGAAAAAATAAAATTTAAGGAAAAAAAATCAACATAGCATCTGATTTTAATACATTATTCAGTTTGGCCAATCTTGACAGTGCACATTCTTATAATAATGTGAAAATCATATAAAATAATGAGCCACTGACAAAGAAATGACAAAAAAAATCACATAAGGATTATAAAGGGTGAAATGGGATGACTATTCATGTGTTGTTACTGTTAGATCAACCATAAAAATCTATCAATATATCAGCAATTTTGTATTTATGGGCATGTTCATGTGTGTGCTGATGTATTATGTATAAGTGTACATGTAGAGGTCAGAGGACAACCTCGATTATTATGGTGGTTTGAATGAGAATGGCTATCATAGGATCATACCCTTGAATGGTTGGTTCTTAGTTGGTAGAACTGTTTGGGAAGGACTAAGGGATATGGTCTTGTTAGAGCAGGTATGTTATTAGGGTTCAAAAGCCCACAGCATTCCACTTAGCTGTCTCTGTCTTGTTTTATGGATTACGATGTAAGGCCTCAGCTATTGCTCCAGCAACATGTCTGCCTGCCTGTTACTATACTCTTACCATGATGGTCATGGATTCATCCTCTGAAATTGTGAGCAAGTCCTAACAAACTCTTTCCTTTACGCATCACGCTGCCCATGGTGTCTGGACAACAGTAAGAAGAATAACTAAGAAAATTGTGATCCCTCAGATAGCAGTTATCTTTTTTTAAGACATGTTCTTTCAACGACCTAGAACTCACCAAGTATTTGCACAGCCCAATTTATTTGAATTTTATGAGTTTATACACATTAGAGTTGTTTGCCTGCAAGCAGATGATAGGCAATTCACAAAGCTCACTCCCCAAAGCATATTTAAAAGAGAAAAAAATCTAGGTATAGATCTAATAAAAATATTTATAAGAAAACAACACAGAAAAGCAGAGAAACTGTGTCTAGACCAGGCACAGGCTCTATGGAGGACCTACCTCTATATTTCTGCTGAATGGACATATGTTGAACTGACTCTTAATGACTTATTATTGTGTCTATAGATCAATGTATCTCTCTTCCCTCATCAGAGAAGCAGAGGACATGGAGAAATGCTGCCTACCGACTTGTACCCCATGGCTAGTTCAACCTACCTTCTTATATAACCCAAATCTCCTGCCAAAGAGTGGCTTGGGCCCTCCCCCAGCAATCATTAATTAAGAAAACGCCTCATAGACATGCCAACAGGTCAATCGGATGGAGTCAATTCCTCAGTTCAGGTTCCCTCTTTCCAGATGATTCCAGTTTGGGTCATGCTGTCGAAAACTAACCTGCTCAGGTGGTTAATGCCAAAACTCATGGCTGGTCAAGGTGATGTAAACAAGCGATTTCTGAG
Source organism: Rattus norvegicus (assembly GCF_021556685.1). Taxonomy (NCBI): domain Eukaryota; kingdom Metazoa; phylum Chordata; class Mammalia; order Rodentia; family Muridae; genus Rattus; species Rattus norvegicus. The sequence continues at coordinate 119,702,825 of NC_141541.1, forward strand.
AACAGCTCCCTCAAAATTCCATCGTACCTGTTTTAAGGATTAGCAAAGACGACAGTAAAGGGGGTAAAATGAACGCAAGAGCCACAAGATGGAGAGGAGGCCTGTGAACCATTGTCTTCCAGGTCTGAGAACGATGCTCTGCTCATGAACTCACAGTGGCTATGATTATCTGTCCAAGACTGGGCCCACCAGCATTCAGTCGTGAACGATGGAGGAGCTCACAGGCCCTGTCTCCTCCCAGGAGGTTACTGGCAGTTAATGACTGCTGGAGAAGAAAGGAGTGACATTGTATTCAGTGGAATAACCACAGATGAATTTGCCAGGCTCCAGTAGATAGCCTCACCCCCATACCCATGTGTACATGCCTGGTTAAACTCAGTGGCTCAAAGAGGAAAAAAAAAACAAATGACAAACAGAGCAAAAAGATCTGATCATGGGAGGGAAAGTGAGAAGGAGGAGGACTTGATGTGTTGAAAAACATAAGAACATGGGTGTCACATGGAACCATAATTATGTTACATGAAAGTATGAAATTACCAAAGAATAAATTAATTGAAACAAGTAAAGAAACAAACAATTAAGGGCATTTTTTAAAAAGCCAGGCATGGTGTCCTGTGCTTATAATCCCAGTGCAGGGTTACCAGAGACAGGCAGATACATGTATCACTGGCCAGAGTAATCAATGAGTTTTAGGACAGTAAAAGATCTTGTTCTTACAAAGGAATGTGGACATTTCTTGAAGGACCACTTCTGTTCTCCATGAACACAAGCACAAGCACATGCACATGTGTGCATAGTGCCTACACGAAGGCATATATATGTATATATATGTGCCCCTATAACTACATATGTGTGTTCACACACGAACACATCAGACACACACATATAAGCACACACACATGCATGCATGCACACACATAAGCACTTGCAAACACCCTCACAGACTCACAGTTATACGCACATACACATCTCCAAAACAAGTGTCAAAGAGGCCAATTCTCCATGTATTTTGTATGTTTCACTAGTCAGTGTGGGTTTTTTTCCCATTCATTCACATGATTTTTAATCAGAGTCATTACATTGTGAGTAGGGATCTGTCCTTCCTCACTGAAGACCTATACTGCAGTTAACTGTATCCATACAAGTCATCCCTATGCCACATAGGATAATAAACTGTCTATTGGGGGATTCAGACTGTTAACACTGAGTTATTGTTGAATAAGGTGTCTAGATAGACCATAGGCTCTAGGGAAGAACCTTCTATAATTTATTCTACTAAATGGGCATAGTAGACTCCTAATGACTTAATATTATACCTATAGATCCATGTACATCTTAAACCTCCTCAGAGAAGTTTCCTTTAGTGTTAGTTGGTGGTTAGCACAGACACCCACAACTGGCTAATGTGCAGAATAAGAGATTTCAGATTGCTCAGTCCTGAATGAGACATCTAGATGACTGTCCCTCTTCCCATAGTTCAAAGATAGTCATAGAAGAGGTGTGGTGGGGTGGAAGATGGCTAGACATGAGAATCACAGAGACTTTAAGGCCAAGTTGGACTATGCAGTAACTTTCATCAGACTTGCTCCAGACTGAGAGTGTCCCAAAATAGGAGAAAGAAAAACCAAAACCACAAACCAAACTTACAACAAAGCAACTTGATACAGAAACTAAATCTGTGGAAGTCATCACACTTTGGGTGAACTCTGTCATAGGGAGAGACTGGAGAATGATAGAACGTAATAGAGGGGAAAGTAATTTGCACCAATCAAAAAGCCGACAACCTGATGGGTAAAAAGGAACCCTGCAGTCTATCATATGAGGAGTGTAAGCCAAGCCAGTGGACCAAAGAAATGTGGAGCCTTCATTGGCCCCCAAATTGGAAGAACAAACCATGTCTGTGAAAAATACATACTCACATAAACACCAACTTCATTGTATCCAATATGTAACCTACCGCTTTTCATAAAATAAAGCCTGCTACTCTGTAAATATAACTTCTTGATTTCAGTCTCATTGCTCTGACATCTCTTCTGTCAAGAGCCTCTGACAGCTTGATGGGTTTTCTTAGAATTAGGACCAAGTGAGGCCACTGAATTAATGCAAGGTCCTGTTTCGGAACACCTGTTGCTCAGTAGTCCCAGAGGTGTGAGCATGTTAGGTAGTTGGCTGGAGTTAATTTGCCTCATATCCTGACACTGAACCATCAATCACTGATTGGACATAAAGGGGGAGATACAGCATCTAATGAGAAACTGAGTGAAGACATGACTTATGGATTCCAGCATGGTTTTCTCTGCTGCTTACAATGAGCCATCGTCAATCTATGGGAAGCAGAGCCTCCAAGGAACATTATCAACAGCTCAGTCAAAACTCACTCCTCTGCCCAAGCACAATGAAACACTTCCCTTAGCCTCTAGGACCTCTAGCACTCAAAGAGTTTTTGAGCGTCTCTTACACACCCATCAATGGAGCCCATTAGGAGCAAATATAGATGATGTTCCTGAGACAGGAGACATGGCAATTGCTAGGGGCTAAAAGTCAGTTCTGTCATCCAAGCTGAACTGGCCTCTTCCCATAAGACTCAGACATGGGCAGACACACTTGCTCTTCTGGGCTCCAGGAAGTGACAGGACATGAGTCAATCAGCTAAACTATAAAAGAGTGCTAGGGAAGGGTTGCTATCCGAGTGACTGATGTTTGACTTTTCTGATGTTCAAATGGCATAACATTGACTCCAGTGATGCCTTTCAAGGAAGAAAACAAGGGAGTTGGTAAGTTCTCTCCTTCTTGCACATGTGAGTTCTATAGAGGAAGAGTTGGCCTTTGTAGAGGAACAGTGAATGGAACATCAGTGCTGAAAATACATGGTTGCTAAAGGTCAAAATGGGGCACCTCTCAGGGCCTGGCTTGCAGCTCGGATGGTAGAGTGCTCATTGAACCTGCAGGAGGCCCTGGGTTTGATCCCCAGAACTAAGCCTGTAGTCATTCCCTATCAGGAGCCATCACAGGACAAGCTAATAACTAGCAGGTGACATTCCTGAGATGACTCCACCTTGGATTAGAAATCTATGATGAAGCTCCCATAGGCAAGGCCCATGAGAAACTCATTTTAGAAAATATTACTGCTATCAAGATGCTTTTTTTGCTATTATTAGACATATACAACAATCACTAGGTATTAGCCCACATTTTTGAGCAGATCTTTGCAGAATAAGGAAATGTCTTGTAGTGATGCTATATAGACGAATGGATGACTTCATAATTCTTAATGATGATGATACTATCAAAATTCCTAAAGCTATATCAGTATTTATTAAATTCTTTTATGGTAGGACTGCTTTAGTGTCTTTCTGAGAATCAAAACTGTAACGAGAACTCTGCCAGTCTTGGTTAATTGCCTCTTAGATGGTAAGCAGACATTCTACTACTCAGAGCAGATTCCAAGAGGTTGTAATACCATTAACCAAAGGTCATTAAAAGGGAACTAAAGCTTTATTATAGGTGGTAGGACAGAAGATAATATAATAGCTGGCTTTTTCTATACAAAACTTCACTAATAACTTAGTTGTGTTTTTTAACTCTCATGAACCTGTGGTGATGAGTGTTTAGCCTGATAATCACTCCTAATGGATATGCATGTAAACATTCTCAGTTGTAAATTTCTTATTGGATTTATGATTTTAATTTATGCGTAAGCTTTTGATGAACTTTTTACCCTCTGATCATGTATTCTGAAAGATGTATAAGTGCTGGGGGGGCAAATAGAAACTCTCTCTCTCTCTCTCTCTCTCTCTCTCTCTCTCTCTCTCACCCTTGCACTCATTCTCCTTATCCCCAATTTTCTTATCATTATTCTAACCCTTTTCTTTTTAGAGCTTCCTTTGTCCCACTTAGGATCACCATGTTCATTCTGCTTTTCCACTTTTTCTTCAAGAGCTTTCATAGGAAACTTTTACAGCTTAGAAATAAATGCTAAAAATCACATTTCATAGTGTTCCTTTTTCTTCCTGGGACTTCAATTAGTAGGCTGAAAGTTAGAGCCAAATAAGAGCAAAGCTGCATAGAAGGCTACATTACTTAACCCGCCTCTGTTAGGCTGCAGGTGTTAATTATCTACACTCCTAACCCTCATGATGAGCAAGAAAGTTTTTAGGACTTTTTAGCATTCAGTATAGTTGGAGAACTAGAACATCCAGCAACCATCAGTCTTTAAAACCACACAGAGTCCTACTCTGTGTCTCATTTCAGATTTCTCCAGGCTTGGAGACTCCTGCCAATTCCCAGCATTTGGAAGATGAAGACAGAGAAGACAAGAGAAGTTCAAGACTGTCTTCAGCTACAAGGAGAGCTGAGACCAGCCAGTACTACAGGAGACCTTGTCTCAAAAAGTGAATTAAAAATAATAAATAAACAGAGTATTTCTTTTAGTATAGCTAAACATTCCAGCCATGGATTTAGAAACTCTACCATCTACTTATTGGAAAGGCCCAACCTGAAGGTCTTGTTTGTCTACTGTCCTTTTCATAAATAACATGTCTATTGCCATGATGCTTAACAGTCGCTAAAACTGAAACCTGAGAACAGAGATTTTCCATATAATAATTCTTTATAGGATGAGAATTCCTGTCTGAATCTAGACAATGGGAGCTTTGGCACAGGGGTGGTCTTTGTGTCATGGTTCCTAGGCACTTCAAATGGAAAATTCTTGAAAGCATTTTATACATATAACGTCATATCACAGATCTCGAGGAGGTCATGCTTCAGAGATAGCATCAGCAGGCAGCACATGGCAAAAGGCCTTTATATCTCTTTCAGGGCAGTGTTACTAACACTGAGGAAGGAGTCTAGTCAGAAATGGTCAGAACAAGAAATTAAAGAGAATCTGGGTTTCATTTTTTTAAAGTCAGTTTATTGTACAACATATAATACTAAATTGCTATTTTGGTATTCAGAAATGTATAATCCAGTGACATTGTACTTGATCTTGTGGAGGCATTATTGATTCCAACAATTAAAATACAAGCTTACTACTTTGCTTCTCTTTTGGGAAGTTGTCAGTAATTTTTATTCTATTAAATCCCTCTGACAAATCATAAGATTTTAATTTTTGACTTTTTAAATTTGCCTTTTTTGTTGTCTTTCTGAATAAAGTATTCTCTACAAGATATTCTAGCCGTCAGGCATTATACTGCAATAATGCAGACACGACAAAGGCTAAAATAGAAGTTCTTTGAGCAACAGAAAAGCTAAGACCCAAAGTACAAAATTCCCATGTATCCTTCCTTCAGTGATGTTGAGGTTGCCAGTCATTCTCTGACCTTAACCGCCAATGGCTGTTGACGATGTGAGTCATTCTATGACCTTAACATGCCAATCCAGGTTCTGATAACATGAGAGTCATTGAGGATAATGGTTTAGGAGTCCCAAGATGGTACTAGGTAGAAGAAATTTAATGGGAAATTGAACCGATATGAAGGCAATAGTGTAAACAGATCTTCTGTTTTGACTCATGAACAGATATGCCTTTGATGTGCAAAGTGTGTGTATATGTTGGGAGAGAATAACTTATTCTCTAGGAGCAGCCTTAAAGGCAGGGCAATGATGTATTTATAAAGCTATTTACAGAAATCAGGAAGTATCGGGAATGAGGATATTTCAAGAAAGAAAACAAGTGTTACTTTGACATACCCGGTCTGAAATATTTGCTAAACGTTTAAGGGATATCAAGAAGGCAATGAATATATAACTCTAACTATGACATGAGTGCAGGTGACGGCAGTAGAAAATAGCAGTTTGGAAGGGCATCTGCAGATTAATGAGGCATGGAAACTAATGGCACATGCATTAGCATATTCAAGAATATCTGCAGGCTTCTAAGTGTAGAAGAAAAATGTGGTCGAGCTACTTTCCTTGGTGGTCTTCTCCAATTATAGTTGGATTTCTAAGAAGTAACTCTAAAGACAATCAAACGTGGCTCTGAAAGACGAGTAGAAAGCTAGTCCTTGCATGTAATCAGCTCTGGCAGGCAAGCCAAGAGGATTGTTGAGAGTTCAAGGCCAGTCTGGTCTAGGTAACAAGTTCCAGGCTGGGCAGGGCTACAGAGTATGGCTCAGCCAAACATAAACAAACAACAGAACAAACCAGAAACCCAGGGGCAGATGAATGAGCTGTTAGGAAAACCTGAATTTTTGTTGAATTCTACCATTTATCTTTTACATACCTTAAAACAAAACAATATCAACTACAGGATTCAATTCCTGGAATTCAGGTAAAAGTAAAGAGAGAATTTGTTCTCTCATTTTCAAATAATGTATGTGGCATGTGCCATAGACCAAACCTAACCAAACCAAAATGAAAGAAACAACAACACCAACAACCACAACAACACAAGCAAAAAAAAAAACCCACGAAAATAAACCAACAAAAAAGACAAACAAAAACCACAGTATGAGAAGAAAAGAGGAAAAATTTCAAATGACATAAATACCAAAGCAAAGTAACAAAAGATAAATAAGCAGAGCATGTAACACATTCAATAAAGGAAGATCCATTAACCGTCTCTAAAGAAATGAAGATCTGTGACTTACATGATAAAAAATTCAGGAGAACTATCTCGGAGAAATGCATATTTATGAAAAGCAGAGTGAAGACAGACCTAGGTACAGAAAAACCCTATCTATGAAGAAAGTGGTAAAATTACAAACATCCAGAAAGTATCTTTGAAATAAACAAACAAAAATTTTGTATGGGAAGAAAAAAAACCTAAAGAATCCACCAAAAGTTTCTAGCATCAAACTTAAGAAGAAAAAAATTCAGCCAGCAGGTTCTTAATCAATCACATGAACAAAATTAAAATAAACAGTGAAAGAAGTGAGGACATCAGGCAGGATATACGTAACACGTTAAAAGGCATTGATGTGTGTGTTAGGGGAGTCTTCAGAGTAAGCAAAGAGAGCAACAGAAAAATTCATTTAAAAACAATAGCGACTTGTAGCATCTTAGTCCGAGTGGGAACTGTGTGCCAAGCTTCAAGATTCTAAAAGCATTTATCATCAAATGTCAAAGACAGCAAAGATCAAAGCCAGCCATAGAAAAATAGATTTAAAACAATGTTTTAAATCCAAGAAGGTCCACTGGAGGCAGCAGTAGATTTCTCAGTGGTTATACTGGTGAGGTCAAGACAATGTAGTAAGTCCTAAGGGCAAACCAGGTTAGTAGTTACCAGAAGGCACATAAAGAAGTCATTATGTAATGACCAAAACCCACTTCTCAGTAATAACGAACAATTTTATGTCTGTCTAAATGTTAGTTATAAGAGGCAAGTAATGAGAGAGCAGAATGGAACTGTAGCACCTGAGCCTAGGAGACAGCAACTAAATAAAAACCACTGAGATCCAAATAAAAACCACTGAGTTCATAGCAGATATGACAGTTATAGAATACAGCAGAATGACTGCTAAAGAAAAGAGGTGTGTGCATGTGTGTATGTGAATGTGTGTGCATGTGTTTGTGCTCATGTGTGTGTGTGTGTGTGTGTGTGTGTGTATGTATGTGTGCATTCATACATGCATACATTCCTCTATAAACAGCAGGCTCTACATTGTTACATGCATATGAAATACTTTCCAGCATGGATAGATAAAATGACCACAAGGAATCTTTTAACAAACTTAAGGATCTCAAGGTCATTCTGCATCTGTATTGGCAAGGAGATGGACAGTAATTAATTACTGAAGGAAAACTGATGCCTGTGTGGGTATTAGACAGTGCACTTTTGAATGGGTAGGTCAAAGAAAATAAAACTAGAAAATAACTGAAGCCAGGGATAAGAACACAACATACCAAAACATGTGTGATGTAATAAAAGCAGAACGATGCTAGAGACAGTAGTGAATACAAAGAAAAACCTTGAGAAAACAACTTTTCACCCCAGGCAACCACAAAAAAAATGCAGCCTACACTTTCACAAAGTAGTAACAATGAAGATTGAAACTGTATAGAGGACAGCAAAGAAAAAATTAAAAATTAATAGAAATGCCAAGCTTTTCAGAAAAAGGTAAGCAAGAGGATCAACAAACCTTTTGCTAGACAAGAGAAAAAATGAAATATTTAAATAAATGTAACAGAATAAAAAGGACTCTGCAATTGATGTCACACAAATAAAAAGGAACACAGGAAACACACACACACACACACACACACACACTCACATCTAGAATATCCAGATGCATCAGTAGGAATTAATTCAGTATTCAAAAGCTTCCCATCAAGGCAGAGTCTAGGACCGGCGGCTTTCTGATTCAACTGTATCCAAGTATCCTCCATGAATGTGAAATTCAGTCATCAATCTTGTTTTTCTGAAAGTGGCTGTGTGAGTTTAAGCTGAGTTTATAAAAGGCAAAAAGGAGAGCCTAGAAATGGAAACACTTCCAGATTTATTTCTGGAACCTCACTTCACTCTGACACCAGAACTTGACGGAGGCAGTACAAGAAAAGTAACACCATAGGTAATATATTCCCAATAAATGTAAATGCAAGATCCTCGGTTATATGGAATCGAAGTGAACCCAACCCTGCATTAAGAAGTCTGGACACTCTGAACTAATCACTTTTTCATGGAACTCGAGGATGGTTCACCACATAGAACGACACATCAATGGATGCAGAAAATGGGGGGACAATCCCATCATCTGGATGACAGAGGCACTAGGATTATGAAGTTCAAGCTAGCTTGGCTACACTGTGACCCTCTTTCATAAACCAAACAGAACAAAATAAAAGTGTGGAGAAAAAAAGGAATTCACAATTAAAAGTGAACAGGCAGAAGAAGCCAGTAAGGATTTAAAGCCAGCCAACTCAGAAAATACACCATAGGCAAAATATTCAGCTACAATGTCAGCTGGAGAACATAAAATAGATGTCTATTTCAAAGTAGACTTTTGTAATATGTTTTACAAAGCAAAGAAGGAAACAAAACGTTTTAACAAGGAGTAATATAAAATAGATAGGAGAAATATTTGTGGAGGTCTAGGACTTCCGTAAATTAAGGCCTGGGAGATAGCTCAGTCAGTAAAGAGCTCGCCACACAGTCGTGGGGATCAGATAACCAGCATCCAGGCCAAAAGCCGAGCTGGAAACATTTCTGTTACCTCTTTGCTGGGGGTTGTGAGGGGTGACAAAGTTAGGGAGACTGCTGAAGGTCATTGGCCAGCCATCCTAGTCAACCAGTGAGCTGCAAATTCAATGAAAGATGCCGTCTCAAGAAGTAAGGTGAACAGTAATCAAAGGGATACCCAGACATTGACCTCTGACCTCTATACTCATGAGCTCAAGCATGTACATGCATGTGCTCACACACCACACAAATACATACATATCACACATATATACAAACACAAACACACAACGCACAGAGATACTTTTAAAATAGTATTTTTATAATGTAAAATATATATCTGTTTAAATAACTCAGAGAAATGGCTTCCACACAGATTGGATTAGTTAGGGACCAAAAGTAAGCAGGAAGAATGATGTCAACTGTAGTGGCTAAAGTTTGAGAGAGATTACGCAACAACTGAGGCAGGACAGGAAACCAAAGTGAACCTTTGCTCTGGAAAGTATGGCCGTGCTATATGTATGCGGGGCATATACGCTAGAGGAGTTAAGCCTCAGAAACTCACACGAGGAAATCACAGGAAACTCTAGACCTCAATAAAGACAAAGAAACCCACATCTAGACATTTGATTGCGGATCAGCACGGAACTTAATAAAAGGAGAGAGCGTCCGCTGCAGGTGGAGAAAGTACAACTGTCTGTCGGTAGAGGGAAGGAGACAGCTCATTTTTCAGTAGCAAAAATAGAAACTCAAAAAACTGTCAGGAATGTCACAGGAGTGCTGAAAGAAACCCTTAAGTTGTTTAAAGAGCCTAAGATAAAGATGTGTCAGGAAAACAAAATGAGTTCTCTTGGCAGACATCTTCATCAAAAAGCCCTCAGAAGGAAAAAATCTCTCCGGGACTCCAGGATGCCAAATGAATAAGGAACAAAGGGAATTATGGGTAAATGATAATATACTTTGCCAGTCAGGAGGGATGTTTTTAATGTATAATGTACAAGGGTATAACATATATATATATATATATATATATATATATATATATATATGTAGTCTAATTCATAGTTTAGATAAGAAAACATGAGGTAAAAGATGGAGGGCAGTGAGGAGACAAAGCTTCCAGTGTTCTTCCAATATTTCAGAAGAGTATAAAAGAGGTAATTTGGCCATTTTTGAAGTTAGATGCCTTGGAAGTCAATGCTGAAGGAATTTGCTACGTATATAAACCTTTCATCTCATTGAGGGAGGGACCTGGCAAGAGAACACTCCACCAATTTAAAAGGAAGGAAAACTGTAAGAACTTGAAGAAAAGACTTAAAATAGGAAAAGGCAGGTGTTCCCCTTGTCACAGTAATAAGAATCTGTTCGCCCATTAAGGTGTTTAGAGAGTCAGATCACATGAGAGCCATGTCTATAGACAGCACCGGGGAACACGGTGAGCTGTGAAACCACCATCAAAACACTGCAGAGAAACAAAAGGAGATGCTACCTACAGGTGGCGACGGGCTGAATGATCCCAGCCTATGGTCCCAGAGTGATTCAAGCCACTGGGGGCGTGGACAGAAGAGTTTGAAGCTATCACCTCAAGGTGAGACAGTAAAACCCAAAAGATGAGTCTCCTATTACCACAGTAAAACCCACCCAAAAGATGAGTCTCCTATTACGACCACCACATTAAAGATCAGAGACTCCAGCTCCGCTCTCTATTGCTTACCTAGAATCTGAGAACCTCGATTTGGTGACGAGGACCAAGCTTGGCAGAGCGTGCCTGTTATCGTAGCACTCAGGAGGTGGATGCAGAAAGAATTTCAACAGAAGTTCAAAGTCATTCTCAGCTACACCAGAAGTTCAAAGCCAGCTTAGGTCACTTGAGACTTGCTTGCGTAAGGAAGGGGTAGGCTGGGAGGTGTAGCATAGTTGGTAGAGTACTTGCCTGGGAAGCACAGAGACTCCGGTTCAATCCCTAGCACTGTGAGCACTGTGCATGGCGGTGCACACTTGTAATCCTGGCTCTTGCAAGGTAGGGAGATGATGATCAGGAGTTCATGGCTATCCTTAGGTACGTAGAAAGCTTGAGGCCAGCCTGAGATACCAGGAACTTTGTCAGATAGATAGATAGATAGATAGATAGATAGATAGATAGATAGATAGATAGATAGATAGATAGATAGATAGATAGATACATAGATAGATAGATAGATAGATAGATAGATAGATACATAGATAGATAGATAGATAGATAGATAGATAGATAGATAGATAGATAGATAGATAAGCCAAACTTCATCATTCTGATGATTAGGAATTCAGCAAATATAGTCAATCTGTTTCATTGTGATGTGTCTGGACTGTGGAACAACTTCATTATCCTTGCAAGGTGGGCAGTGCCCTCTGTGGATTAACAGCTCAGTGGCAATAGGACATGGTGGCCAACTGCTACTTTTGGAGTGGGTTAAAGACAGACAGGGAAGCTAACTAGGAGTTTCTGTGGGAGAGAAGCTGGAAGAGATTGGATAAATTTCACAATTCCTGGATGACTGGAGGTTGGACCACAGTCCTAGCTTCTCATGCTTCCCTAAATGAACACCCGCTGACAATGTAAAAAGCACATCTCTCACATTACAGGGAAGAAGAGGGTTATTTTCAGAGCCCAGTGTAAGTGAACAGAGCCTGGGAACTCAGCTTCTGGTTGCCTCAAGCTCATGTTGTAATGTGGCAGAAGTTTTATCAAGTGTTTGTAGTCAGAGAACAAAGACAATCACCCACCAAGGTATTCTTCAAGTGCACTGATGGGAGACCCGGGAAGATTGGTCAAAGTGACATGGGGACCCTCTGCTATGGGTTTTGGTGTAACCTGACAACACTTTTAGCATTTAGGTTGGCGGCTGCTAGAGGTCTGTGCAGTCACGTGTGTAATGTAGGCTATGCCATTTCGTACAGTTTCCATTTTGGTAGAAGCATGACAGTTCCAGTAACTATAGCAATTTGATTTCTAGAACTAAATGAATTTGCCTGACTGCTCTTCCCCATGGACCCCCAGCAGTGGCCAGTCCAGGGAGATGTTGATCAATCATCTTATGATTTCTTTTTACAAATGGATTATTCTAGTGGTTACTCCCAGTCACAGAATCTCAAGTCAAACTGGGGAAAGCCAACTTCTTTATCTCACCCTCTCTGCCCTGTAACTACTCCAGCTTTCGAACAGACATGACTCTTGATTCTGACAAAGACGCCACTCTGCAGGTTTGTCCCTAAATAAAGGCCCGGGCTGTGTAAAGTACCTCTGTTTCCTGTCTCTTGTTCTTTCTCACTGCATTTGTAAGATTCCCTGAAAATCACAGAGCGTTAGGTTACACACAGAAATGGACAATGGATGCTATTCAAAAAGCCAGGGGTAGCTTAAGATGACTCTAATTAGGCTCTGAACCTGCAGTACTCTAACATCTCTACAATCTTGAAGTTCTGATCGATCCATCAAACTTTGTTCAAGAGTCGATGTACTGCATCTTCTTTTGGGATCTATAGCTCACATGACCTGGGGCAGGGTAGATACTGCAAGCCACGAAAGGTTAGAAATGACCTGAGATTTGAGTGTGATCTCAGACTGTGATGTTTGTATATGCTTGTCCCAGGTAGTGGACTGTCAGAGGTTGTGGCCTTGTTGGAGCAGGTGTGTGTCACTGTCTTAGCTTCTTGGAAGCCAGGCCTCTCCTTTGAAACAAGATGTAGAACTCTTAGCTCCTCCTGCACCAAGCCTGCCTGGACATTACGATGCTCCTACCTTGATGATAATGGATTGAACCTCTGAACCTGTAAGCCAGCCCCAGTTAAATGTTGTCCTTATAACAGTTGCCTTAGTCATGCTGTGTGTTCATAGCAGTAAACCGTAACTAAGACCCAGACCTGTAAGCAAATCATATAGCTGAGAACCTAAGGCTTAGTGGCTTGTTATAACTGAGTGCAACTTGTGACCAACCTGTGGACGAAAGCCCAACCTACTGAGTTACAGGGGAAGTCACTAAAATGCCAGGAGTTTGGTGGTACAGGCTTTAATCCCAGCACTTGGAAGGCAGGGTAGGTGGATCTCTGAGTTCCAAGACAGTCTGGTTTACTGAGTGAGTTCCAGGACAGCCAGGACTACACAGAGAAACTGCTTCAGTTAGAGTTTTATAGCTGTGAAGAGACATCATGACCAAGACAACTGTCATAAAGACAAATATTTAACTAGGCCTGGCTTACAGTGTCAGAAGTTCAGTCCCTTATCATCATGGTGGGAGGCATGGCAGTGTCCAGGCAGACTTGGTGCTAGAGAGGGAGCAGAGGGTTCTACATCTTGGTCTGAAAGCAGCCAGGAGACTCTTTTCTGCAGGAAGCAAGGAGAAGGGTCTCATTCCACACACTGGGCACAGTTGAGCATAGGAGCCCTCAAAGCCCACCTACACAGTGACACACTTCCTCTACCAAGCCTACACATCCTCCAATAAGATCTACTAACAGCACCACTTCCCATGGGCCAAGCCTAGTCAAACCACTGTAGAAACCCTGTCTTGAAAAACAAAACAAAACGCAAAATGAACCAAACACACAAAAACAAAAACAGAACAGAACAGATCAACAAAAGAAGCCCAGAAATGTTCCAAGACCGAGCACAGACACTGGGCAGGTCACATGAAGACATAAATCACAAATTGAACCCAGGCTAGTTAGTTAAACAATTGAATAGCAACAGTCATAGAATATGGAGAGGAGGAATTTCAAGCTGTTACGTCATCTAAAATGTCTCATAATTGAGGCCAGCATATAAAAGCAAGCTAAGCATGGTGGCACACACCAATAATACCTGCACTTGGGATTTAAAAAGAAAAAAAAAATTGAATGCAGGCCAGAATCCCTTGCACTTAAAATTAGCTTTCTCCAAAAAAAAAAAAATATCATCCATCTTTCCTAGCTCTTTACAGACTTCTTATGTTGGGCCTTACTGTTTTATTTATTGTATTAAATAAATGATCATGTTTTTCCTCTCCTGTCTTTCAATCAGCAGCTGCCAAAATTTTTGCCCTTCTCACCCCCAACCTTCAACTCCGAGTCCCCGCTCACACCTGTCTCTTTGGAAGGAGATCATAGAGCAGGTTGTGTGTTCAGGGCAGTGAAGCCAAATGGCCACACTGACCAGGGCGGGGCTGAGGTATCCAAAGACTGACTGGCCAATCAGATTACCCCGGAGACCCTGGCCAGCATCCAGCTGTAGCAGTCATGCAAGCAAGCCCTGCTTGCTGCTTGCTTTTTCTTTCTTTCTTTCTTTCTTTCTTTCTTTCTTTCTTTCTTTCTTTCTTTCTTTCTTTCTTTCTTTCTTCCTTCCTTCCTTCCTTCCTTCCTTCCTTCCTTCCTTCCTTCCCTTTTTTCCCTCCCTCCCTCCTTCCCTTCCCTTCCCTTCTCTCTCTCTCTCTCTCTCTCTCTCTCTCTCTCTCTCTCTCTCTCTTTTTCTTTCTTTCTCAAATATCAACAAAATGATCCTTGAGGATTCTTTCAATTGAGCCTATTTCCAGATTTTTCCATTAATAAGACTAAGGTATGACAAAAGAGAGGCCTGGTTGGTGCTAATATATTTAGATATAAAGATACTTAATTCTATAATTGAATACATTAGTGAGTAAGCCAAGAGTTAAATTAGCCCATTTTAACATGAACAAGCTGTGTGAATTTCAAATAGATTAAGCTCTAGAAATCACAGAAAAAAATTGTCTATATAGAGGCAATTCCCAAAAACATTGCTGGCCTAGCAAAAAGCAGTTTAAAGACATTTTGACCACTGGATAAGGGTATATTTTAAAGTTGGAAGAACCCTTTCTGTGTGAGATACTAGTTTGACTCCTGTTAGTAAGACTTAGTAAAATAGGCCTTTTTGTTATTGTACACAGAATAAACAAACATGGACCCTCCAAGTCACAGGTGTGGTGATTTCAGTGACAAAGGCCCCTGTAGGTTCCACCATTTGAAGATGTGTTTCTCCTTAGGTGGTGCTGTTTGGGGAGGTCATGGGGAGCCTTACTGGAGGAAATACATCCCTGGGAGTGAGCTCTGAGAGTTTAAATTCTCACCCCACTTCCTGTTCCGTCTCTGCTTCCTTCTGTGGCCCCTCAGCTTCCTGTAACTGCCATGATAACCTCTCATTCCTTTGGAATCTTAAGCCCAATAAATTCTTTTTTCTATAAGTTGTCTTGGTCAGGGTGTTTTATCACAGCAATAAAAAAGCAACTGAATTTTTATTTAAAAAAAAGAAATGTATAAAACAAAAACATCTTTAACAAGATGTGTCTTTAAGCACACACACACACACACACACACACACACACACACAAACACACATCCCATTATTTTACCTTTCACAGCTCTAATAAAAGTGAATATGCATCATTTCTACATAAAGACTGTTTCTGCTAAACAAAACCATAGTGATAAACAAAAATTTAATATATATTACTAAAATTTATTTTTATCCATGTAAAGATTTTTGGTTATTAAAATCTTGTCTTAAAGGAATAGATGATTTTGTAAATCTTGTAGTAAGATTTCTCAATCTGTCTCAATTTCCAAAATTAGCAGAGAAAGTGTTCTTCCAGCAACAAAACTCACAACTGACATTTCTATCAGTTGACGCCTACATTGCACATAGACAACCTACAACTCAGCTTTCCTTTTAGTCTGTTTCTCCAACCATTTTGCACACACACACATATATATGTATTCCAAAACTCACCCCAAAGCACTCATGTTCATTCGCTCACTTACTCACACTTCAACACACCACAGTGATAATCTGAAATTTCAATGCCCAGTGATTGGAAAAAGCAAAATGAAGAAACAACATATCCCAGAGTTGTCTCTACTTAGTTATCTTTAGGAGCTCCAGGAAGAGAGAGGTTTTATCCCAGCACTGTCTTAGCAATCATCTTAAGTTTGCAAAAGACTAGTCAGCTACAACTGTCCCTAAGGCAGTCCTTGCTGAGGTCATGATGGCTGCATCGTGAATCAGTCAATAGAACTGCCATCCAGCCCCAAATTTCCCAGGCACACAACAGACAACCCAGTAGTACAAAGCAAGGATACGTTCGCTAAAGGAGAACTTCCGCATTGAGGAACTGTTCTATGAGGTGCTAACTCTCTCTTTTGAATTACTTCACTGTTTGTTTGTTTATTTATTTTTAAGACAAAAATCTCACTCTGTACCCCTGGCTGACCTACAACTATCTACTCAACAAAAGCTGGCTCAGACTTGGAGTCATCCCCCTGCCTCTATATATTAAATACTGGGATTGCAGGCTTGTGATGTCTTGCTTCCTTTTGATCTCTGCACAAGACCTTGAGGAAAACCTTGAGTAACAGTGTTTCTTCTTTAGATGTTGTCTCTTCCTAAGTATCCTTTTCTGGCCATACTTTTTGGCATTGTTATCAATTTTGTATCCCCAAGTAGGCTTCTTTTCCAGAGACTCTAATTGCTTTCAGAAATAGCATTGGTTTAATTTGCCTAGTCTGTCACCTCCGGAAACAAAGGCCAACAATTTCCAAGCTACATTTCTTTCTTAATAAATGGTGAAAGTTAATTCTATCTATGGGGCAAGAGCATGGCACTGGCATCCAGTGAGGGCCTTAACCCTGCGTCTTAATTTAGCACAGCACAAGGCTAGACAGGTATGTACAGAGAGGAAATGTCCCCTGTAAAATGCATATAAAATTTAAGTGTAATTATAATGCTATTAGAACTAAAACCTTTAGGAGGAGACTAGGCCATGAACCATTGATTTTCATAATAGCTTGGAAAGTGAACCATTCCCTTGACCATGTGACTGGGGCTTTTCAAGAGCACAGCGTGCCAGTTATACCCATCTGAGACAGTCCTGGCCTGAGCTTCACATGCTCTGGACATTAGTCATCTGGGTGATGAGTTCCTACAGAAACCACGAGATGGACTGGCTGTGTGATTAAGCGAGAATCATTAAGCTAAAACTCATTATCTGAAGCTCTCTTATCTGCAGGCACCACTTTAGAGTCAACAGAAAGAACAAGGTCAGGGACCTCCAGGTTTGGAGGCTATTTGAGAGGAGAATTAAAAAGATGGACGAGAGGCAGGTTTAACAAGCTTCAAAGAGCCACTTGAAAGAAGCTCATTGAATGGGTGGGCGAATGGAGGGCTCCTGGTCGTGAAGGTGAACAGTGCACAAGACAGGAATATATAACTTCAGGAGGAGAGGGAAAGCAATAGAGGTGCACAGATTGATGAATTCCTATGCTCTTATGTATGGCCATAGTCAGTCAGTCAGTCTCTCTCTCTCTCTCTCTCTCTCTCTCTCTCTCTCTCTCTCTCTCTTATGTGTATGTGCGTGCATGCACACATTGGACAAACACTGGACCCCTTGTCATGGCAAGGCCAGATGTGAAGCCAGATGTTTTCACTCTTTTGTTGCAGTCTTTCATCTCAGGATGTGTTGCCATAGGAACGTGAATTCAGACAGACTTAAGAGATGAAAGCATTTTTCCATCCAGGGCATGAGGTAAAGCCTTTAGAAGTCCTCCCTCTGTGAAGTTCCAAGCCACGATTCATTTATAGCCTCAAAATATCACACGGAGCAGACATAACAGGCTATGCTGGGGTTGTTACCATCATTAATAATCATGGGCTATGTGATGGCACCTACAGGCTCCACTCTGTGTGGCCAGGCATCTGTCCCACCCTGTCTTGGCAACCTCATAGAAACCAGAAGGCACATAGTTGGAAAAAGTATTCAGAAAAATTCAGGTGTAATCAAGATTTTGTACATCTTGAAAATATATTTAATCAATAGTTATCACGTTCCCTTGTAACATCTGGTAAGTTGTAGAAGTTACGATGCTTCATGCAAGAATGGGGCCCATACTTAGTCACCTCCTCGGGAATCTCTTCTTATTTTTAGCCCACAATAACTGAAGTTCAAAGATGGGGAAGAAGGAAGGAAGGAAAGAAGGAAGGAAGGAAGGAAGGAAAGAAAGAAAGAAAGAAAGAAAGAAAGAAAGAAGGAAAGAAAGAAAGTCTGTACCTTTACTAAAGATTCAAATAAACACATTGGAGATTATATTGAATTAAAGGGTTGCATTTTAAGATAAATTATCATGAGCTACTTTTAGAACCCTTGAAAGATATTCATTGTCAACTGCTATGTCTGATCTAGCATCCATGTAACGAATAAAACTTAGAAATGTGTTCTTAGTGACCAGCAGCTACTAGTACAAAAGCACCTGGTACTTGGGGCAAGTTTTCCCCTTAGCTGTAGTCCCCCTACCTGAGTGATCTGCACTAAAGAGTTTGGCAAACACCTCAATCTATTACTTCCTTTGTTCTATACCTAATAAAATCTCACTTAACTGCTTTCACAACAGAGTGTGGGATTGGAGAAACTTGAAACGGAGTTCCTAGGCCATGGTCACTCATATTTGATTATCCCCTCTGGTGTGAGAGTTGCCGTTTTATATCGATGGCCCCGAGCAGCTTGTTGAGCATTTACAGCAATCTCTTGCTTTGGTGGGATGTGGATGCTGTGACGTGGAGTTTGGGGGAGAGGACTGTGAAAAGGAAACAATGGGATTGTGGGTGATGCCGGATGTCAGCTGCTCCTTACACTCTCACCCTTGTGAAGTGAACTGTGTGTGAGAGACACCCCTGGATTCAATCACACCTACAGTCTAAGGATGGATACCCACTGTCCATCATGTGCTTCTCAAAGCTTCACTCTGACGCCCATTTCTGGAATAGAAGGTTGCTTTTGTGCAGCTTTCAGTGTAAGCATGGAGTTGTAAGCAGCAGTTAGCATTCAAGTCTTCAGGCATATATTTCGTTCATAAGATATGTAATCACCCCTTATCCAAAATGCTCAGGGCTGTAACTGCTTGTGATTTTTAGCCTTTTGTGTCTCTGAAATACTTCTACAGACTTTGATAGTTGAACATTTCTTTTTTCTTTTTTTTTTTTTTCGGAGCTGGGGACCGAACCCAGGGCCTTGTGCTTGCTAGGCAAGCACTCTACCACTGAGCTAAATCCCCAACCGATAGTTGAACATTTCTAATCCCCAAATTCAATGTCTTCAATGACCTCAAATCTTAGATATTTCAGATTAGGGTTGTTTCGGCCTATAGCACTATTAGAAATGGCTAGCATGTATTTCTTTCTTTCTAACTTTTTTAAAAAATTATTTTCCTCCATCTTTATTAACTTGGGTATTTCTTATTTACATTTCAATTGTTATTGCCTTTCCCGGTTTCTGGGCCAACATCCCCCTAACCCCTTTCCCTCCCCTTCTATATGGATGTCCTGCTCCCCATTCTCCCCCCACCCATTACAGACCTCCCCCCAACAATCACGTTCACTGGGGGTTCAGTCTTGGCAGGACCCAGGGCTTCCCCTTCCACTGGTGCTCTTACTAGGCTATTCATTGCTACCTATGAGGTCAGAGTCCAGGGTCAGTCCATGTGTAGTCTTTGGATAGTGGCTTAGTCCCTCGAAGCTCTGGTTGCTTGGCATTGTTGTTCATATGAGGTCTCAAGACCCTTCAAGCTCTTTCATTCCTTTCTCTGATTCCTTCAATGGGGGTCCCGTTCTCAGTTCAGTGGTTTGCTGCTGGCATTCGCCTATGTATTTGCTGTATTCTGGCTGTGTCTCTCAGGAGAGATCTACATCCTGTTTCTGTTGGCCTGCACTTCTTTGCTTCATCCATCTTATCTAGTTTGGTGGCTGTATATGTGTGGGCCACATGTGGGGCAGGCCCTGCATGGGTGTTCGTTCAGCCTCTGTTCTAAACTTTGCCTCCCTATTCCCTCCCAAGGGTATTCTTGCTCCCCTTTTAAAGAAGGAGTGAAGCATTCACATTTTGGTCATCCTTCTTGAGTTTCATGTGTTCTGTGCATCTAGGATAATTCAAGCTTTTGAGATAATATCCACGTATCAATGAATGCATACCATGTCTGTTTTTCTGTGATTGGGTTACCTCACTCAGGATGATATTTTCCAGTTACATCCATTTTGCCTATGAATTTCATAAAGTCATTGTTTTTGATAGCTGAGTAATATTCCATTGTGTAGATGTACCACATTTTCTGTATCCATTCCTCTGTTGAAGGGCATCGGGGTTCTTTCCAGCTTCTGGCTATTATAAATAAGGCTGCTATGAACATAGTGGAGCATGTGTCTTTGTTATATGTTGGGGCATCATTTGGGTATATGCCCAAGCAAGGTATAGCTGGGTCCTCAAGTAGTTCAATGTCCAATTTTCTAAGGAACCTCCAGACTGATTTCCAGAATGGTTGTACCAGTATGTAATCACACCAACAATGGAGGAGTGTTCCTCTTTCTCCACATCCTCGCCAGCATCTGCTGTCACCTGAGTTTTTGATTTTAGCCATTCTGACTGGTGTGAGGTGAAATCTCAGGGTTGTTTTGATTTGCATTTCCCTTGTGACTAAAGATGTAGAACACTTCTTTAGGTGTTTCTCAGCTATTCGGCATTCCTCAGGTGTGAATTCTTTGTTTAGCTCTGAACCCCATTTTTTAATAGGGTTATTTGTCTCCCTGCAGTCTAACTCCTTGAGTTCTTTGTATATTTTGGATATAAGCCCTCTATCTGTTGTAGAATTGGTAAAGATCGTTTCCCAATCTGTTGGTTGCCATTTTGTCCTAACCACAGTGTCCTTTGCCTTACAGAAGCTTTGCAGTTTTATGAGATCCCATTTGTCGATTCTTGATCTTAGAGCATAAGCCATTGATGTTTAGTTCAAGAACTTTTCTCCAGTGCCCATGTGTTTGAGATGCTTCCCCACTTTTTCTTCTATTAGTTTGAGCGTATTTGGTTTGATGTGGAGGTCCTTGATCCACTTGGACTTAAGCTTTGTACAGGGTGATAAGCATGGATCGATCTGCATTCTTCTACATGTTGACATCCAGTTGAACCAGCACCATTTGCTGAAAATGCTATCTGTTTTCCATTTGATGGTTTTGGCTCCTTTGTCAAAAATCAAGTGACCATAGCTGTGTGGGTTCATTTCTGGATCTTCAATTCTATTCCACTGGTCTATCTGCCTATCTCTGTACCAATACCATACAGTTTTTATCACTATTGCTCTGTAATACTGCTTGAGTTCAGGGATAGTGATTCCCCCAGAAGTCTTTTTATTGTTGAGGATAGTTTTAGCTATCCTGGGTTTTTTTGTTATTCCAGATGAATTTGCAAATTGTTCTGTCTAGCTCTATGAAGAATTGGGTTGGAATTTTGATGGGGATTGCATTGAATCTGTAGATCACTTTTGGTAAAATGGCCATTTTTACTATATTAATCCTGCCAATTCACGAGCATGGGAGATCTTCCCATCTTCTGAGATCTTCTTCAATTTCATTCTTCGGAGGCTTGAAGTTCTTATCATACAGATCTTTCACTTGCTTGGTTAAAGTCACACGGAGGTATTTTATATTATTTGGGATTATTATGAAGGGTGTCATTTCCCTAATTTCTTTCTCAGCTTGTTTCTCTTTTGTCTAGAGGAAGGCTACTGATTTATTTGAGTTAATTTTATACCCAGTCACTTTGCTGAACGTGTTTATCAGGTTTAGTAGTTCTCTGGTGGAACTTTTGGGATCACTTAAATATACTATCATATCATCTGCAAATAGTGATATTTTGACTTCTTCCTTTCCAATCTGTATCCCTTTGATCTCCTTTTGTTGTCTGCTTGCTCTGGCTAGGACTTCAAGAACTATATTGAATAAGTAGGGAGAGAATGGGCAGCCTTGTTTAGTCCCTGATTTTAGTGGGATTGCTTCAAGATTCTCTCCATTTATTTTAATATTAGCTACTGGTTTGCTGTATATGGCTTTTACTATGTTTAGGTATGGGCCTTGAATTCCTGTTCTTTCCAGGACTTTTATCATGAAGGGGTGTTGAATTTTGTCAAATGCTTTCTCGGGATCTAATGAAATGATCATGTGGTTTTTATTTTTCAGTTTGTTTATATAGTGGATTATGTTGATGGTTTTCTGTATATTAACCCATCCCTGCATCCCTGGAATGAAGCCTACTTGATCATGATGGATGATTGTTTTGATGTGCTCTTGGATTCGGTTTGCAAGAATTTTATTGATTATCTTTGCCTCAATATTCATAATTTTTTGAATTTCCTCTGATTCTGTTGTTATGTCTCCCTTTTCATTTCTGATTTTGTTAATTTGGACACACTCTCTGTGTCCTCTGGTTAGTCTCGCTAAGTGTTTATCTATCTTGTTGATTTTTCTCAAAGAACCAACTTTTGGTTCTGTTGATTCTTGGTATAGTCCTTTTTGTTTCTACTTGGTTGATTTCAGCTCTGAGTTTGATTATTTCCTGCCTTCTACTCCTCCTGGGTATGTTTGCTTCTTTTTGTTCTAGAGCTTTAGGTGTGCTGTCAAGTTGCTGATATATGCTCTCTCCTGTTTCTTTCTGCAGGCACTCAGAGCTATAAGTTTTCCTCTTAGCACAGCTTTCATTGTGTCCCATAAGTTTGGGTATGTTGTACCTTCATTTTCATTAAATTCTAAGAAGCCTTTAATTGCTTTCTTTATTTCTTCTTTGACCAGGTTATCATTGAGTAGAGCATTATTCAACTTCTATGTATATGTGGGCATTCTTCCCTTATTGTTATTGAGGACCAGCTTTAGCCTGTGGTGGTCTGATAGGACACATGGAATTATTTCTATCTTCCTGTATCTGTTGAGGCCTGTTTTATGACCAATTATATGGTCAATTTTGGAGAAAGTATCATGAGGTGGTGAGAAGAAGGTATATCCTTTTGTTTTAGGATAGAATGTTCTGTAAATATCTGTTAAATCCATTTGATTCATGACTTCTCTTTGTCTATGTCTCTGTTCAATTTCTGTTCCATGATCTGTCCATTGATGAGAGTGGGGTGTTGAAATCTCCTACTATTCTTGTGTGAGGTGTAATGTGTGCTTTGAGCTTTAATAAGGTTTCTTTTATGTATGTAGGTGCCCTTGTATTTTGCGTTTATTTCAAATAGTCCAGGCCAGAGTGGGAAGCACATTAATGAATAAATACCTCAGGCAAAATATCATAATGCAACAGATACCTGACTTTCCTAGCTGGGAGACAGGTTGAGTCTTGACAGTTAGAGATTGGAATTGCCTCCAAGAACTACTTCTAAACAGGTCCACATCCCCTTGTCCTATTTACCATTTTTTCTCCCCTATCTTTGGAGGGTGTGCTAGAGGGGGGCATCAAAAGATTTGAAAACCCATATTAAAAGTAGATTTTAAAACAATCTAAGCTTACAGGTTGGACTCTTAGCACCTTTTAGCTTGAGCTTGGTCAGAGACACTCCCTGATCTGCCACCTATTCCCAAACTAACTCTGGAAGAAAGCCCTTTCTAAAGATCATTAGCCATCTTCGTGAATAGCATCCTAAACTTTGACTGTCTTGCTTGCCTCCTCCAAGTGGCTCCCCCACTAAAACAATCGCTAACTTTTAAAACTGGCACTCAAAATGATTTACAGCCTTGTTCTGCTTATTCCTCCAGACCAAGCTTTTCTCTCGTATTCCTGCACAAGCCTTAAGCCTGGAGGATTTTTGTCTGGCCTTAGATTGGCAGACTTCATAATGAAAAGAAATGGAAATGCAAAATGAGCTTTTTCAGGATCGTCATTCCCTCGCAACACCTGCCTTTGTAGAAATTCACTTGGAATAAGAAGTGATTTTCCATATGCTGGTCCATGTGTGATATTTAATGCCTAAATTTCTTGTTCACTCTGTCGCTCCCTATGTCCTAAGCACATCATCTTCTTTTAGAGACTTCTCTTGGTAATAACGTGAACTTATTTCTCCAACAGTTATATTGCATTGAATGTGGAGGGCAGAAATGTGTAGCACTGTTGTGTCTTATTTTGCTCTTCCGACATTGAACCAGCAGATTCCATCAAAAAGACTGAACAGAGGCATCTGAGTTAGAACCAGCACTTCTTGTTTCTTATAGGTTTCCATTGCTAACTGAGTGCATCAAGGGCTAGGGGATTAGAGTAGCACAATGCCCCCTCATCGATACTGTAGGGTGGTTCTTAATCTGGAAGCCATAGTTAGAGTATCTGTGCTAAGGAGCCATCCAGATCAGCTGGCTGTCCTTAGCTTCATCACACTGCTGTGAGAGTTAATGATTCCCCTCTGAGCCCTCATATGTAATGCTCCTGTTGGCTCTCAGACCCAGTAGGATAGCTTGCCAGGCCAGACTGCACTGGCTACCCAAGACATTTCACAGCTCTGTTCAGATCCTTCGTGTGTAGACAGTAACTTTTAGAAGAGTTTCTGCTCCTAACTTTCCGACGAGGGAAGGTCAGGTGGGTTAAAGAACTAGATCTGAGCGTGGCTGAACTATCTTCAGCATCTCAGAGACCTGGTCAGAAAATCTTAGCTCTGGGTTGCTGTCTTTGAAGGTAGTGCATACACACCTACCTGTTCATTAGTGTTGGGAGCGATGCCCTTGAAGCCCTCCATTATTGATGTTATTATTATGGTTAGAATTAAGTATGACTGGGTTCATGGAAAATCCCCAGCCAGCTGCAGAAGACTAATACAAATCTGGTGGTCAGGATGAATGATATGATAAAGCTAAAGCCAACATCTTGCTGACTAATAGATATGACAAACCTGTGACCTTTCTGACAACCTGTCAACATCGGCCTACTCCCCGACCACATGAATATTGTGTCCTTGGCCTGCGTAAATGTTTCTTACTTCCCCCTCCCTCTGTTACCCATGTTATGGTATAAATTCAGCCTTGGGGAAAAATAAAATTGTCGCCTTGATCAGACTCTTGTCTTGGCGTCCTTCTTCATGTCTCTTGTCCCCCATTCTCTTCCAGGTACCTTCAGACCCCGTCACAAACACATTAACATCTCCAACTTTTCTTGGATTTGTAGTGTTTATTCTCACAGTGAAACCTGGTTTCCATCCAGTTGTCTTCCAAAATGCCTCCCGTGTCACTTCCCTCCACTGGTTCCCAGTCTTCTGCATGGTTTTTTGGACTGACTTTTTTTTATGAGTGGCCCAATAAGCCTATCTATCATGGGATAGTTGAATTGCTCCACCACACTGCAAACTCCTCAGTAAAAAATCAGAATCTAATTCGGAAGATTTGTTTAAGTGCTGAATAAATATTGTCATGGCTACACATCGTGCCTCACAATCCCAGTGGTGAAAAAGATCACAGGCTTTCATTTTACTATTTGTCTAAAGTAGGGCTGAGTTCCTCCAAGAAGAGCTTAGTCTCATTCATACATTCTGGTTATCAACATTAAAAAAATAAGCAGGCATAGCAAGGCACCTATAACCCAGTCACTGGGGAGACAGAGACAAGCAGATCTCTGGGGCATGACCTAAAGCATGATACCTGAGGTTGGCCTATGGCCTCCACATGCACAAGAGCACACAGACATATGAACAACCTCATACACAGAAATACATACACCCCAAAGAATGAAATAAACAGGGACCTTCATTTTGATTAGGTGCTTTGTAGAATCCTACTGTTACCAGTTTTATACAGGAGATGAGCTCACGTTAAGTTTTATCTGTGTGAATCTTGGCCATGGGGAATTTTGACCACAGATTCTGATGCCACAGACACTGCTCGCCACACTGCATTATTTCTCTCTATGCTGATTGGTTCTCTGGTTACCTTTAGCAGATCCTGTCCTTTGAAGGGTCCCTGCCACCCCCGGGGTGGTTGACTGCCTTTTGTTCATTGAAAAACCATTGAATTTGTTCCTTTCTGAATCTTAGCAAATCCTTCAAATATATCCCCAGCCTCAGTCTGGCCTGTCTTTATACTCTGCATCTAAGATGTTTTCTATTACTCTGCCCCAAACAAAAGCCTTTGTGCCCTGCTGAATCTGGAGCTTCTGTCAATGATGGCTCTGGGTCCTGCAGCATATGTCACCATCTCCTCCAGGAGGGGACTTTGGAAGGGAGATCTTCTGCCTGTTTTCTATCTCATGCAATATGAAAGACACAGAAATAAATGCCTCAACAGGCTGTGGTCTACTTATAAAGTGCAGACTCGGTTTATGACCCAAAGAAAGAATATCAGAATTCATAAAAGATTTACCCGTGCTATTCTTGTCCACAAATTTGCTTTTTGGATATAAAAAAAACAAAAAAAAAACCCCACTGTTCATATCTCTAAATGTCCTAAGGCTGATTCATAAGTACACATTTTTATGATGTGAAGCATGATTTAATAACTTATGCTCCCTGAACACTACACTACACTATACTATACACACACACACACTCACACACACACACACACACACATACACACACACGATGACACCCCAAAAGCAAACATTGTAGACTGTTTTAATGATTAAAATTATGCTTTCTACTAAGTTCTTTCCCTTCTCATCAAATAAATGAATACGAAAAAGAGGAGTGATAGAAATTTGACAGCATCAGGAGAACAAGAGGTGACATTAATTCCTGAGCGCATTTGTATTGGGAAGATCAGACAGGCATGTGTTTTGTAATATATTCAGATGATCCAACTAATCCTGCCTTCTATGTGATGCTCACATCTGAACAAAAGATAAAAGCAATGCCGTGGCCTTAGGTTTGTTGTGTTATTCACTGTCCTTGTTAAAATAAGTGAACTATTCCTTTTAAGAAATTTTGTCATGTTGATATAATCATAGTTCATTTTGATTATACACCATAGTTAAATTATATGAATACATGTGGATGTATATGTGTACACACCACACACACACACACACATACACACACACACACATACACACACACATACACACACACACATACACACACACATACACACACACACACATACACACACACACACACACACACACACACACACACACACAGAGTCCTATAGATATTAATCTCAGTTTGTGAGAGTTTTATTTTTGAGACAGGTCTCACCATAGAGCCGAGCTCTCCTGGGACTTGGTATATAGACCAGACTGGCCCTAAACTCACAGAGATCTGCCTGCCTCTGCCTTCCAAGTGCTGGCATTTAAAGGTGTGTGCCATCACCCCTAACTACCATTTTTATTACTTCTGCTGTCTATTTTTCTCCCTACACATACACATATATAAATATATGTGTATTTAAAGATTGTGTATGTGCATATATATGAATATGCATACATACACGTATTAAATAAACTGATTAGAATATAGTTAACCCAGAATGCGCTGTTTCTCCTGTTTCTTTAAGGTATGCTCATGCAGACATTTACGCCATCTTGCTAGAGAGCAGTAAGGCTGAGAAGTGGTGCTAAGGGCTCAGGTGCCAGTGCACTTCTGTTTCAGGATACGGAAGGAAGAATTAGGAATGTGAGCATCCTTGACTTTCAAGCAATGTCGAGCCATTAAATTCGGCTATAACACGGAAGCAGTCAAATGAAAACGCGGTGACTCCTCTTTACCAAGAAAGTGGTACGTGTCACGTTTGTTTCCTTTGTAAGCTGTAGTGAGGCTACAGTGTGCTTTTTGATGTTCTTGCCTATTACAAGCTGCCTGTTCTGTAAAAGGTGTGCACCCTGAGAAGCAATAATCTGAACGCTGATCCTTCTTGATAAAGAAAGATACTGGGGATTTGTAGGGCAGGAGAATGGGGAAGAAAGGAGTCATCTTAGAGGTGCCTTTGATTTAGAACAGGAGGATGCGACAGTTGAAACCACTCTGCCTCTTTATTTTATTTACTTATTTCTAAGTTGTAAATTGATTTAAATAACATCTTTGCACAGTCACACTTTATTATGATCATGCAAGGAATTGTGAGAAGAGAAGAGCAGAAAGGAAGAGGAGGAGGAAGAGGCCTAAGGGAGGATGGCAAGGAGAGAATTAAGATAATTCACACTGGGCTGAAGAAACTGCTCAGTGAGTACAGTGCTTGCCACCCCAGTGTGATCTCCAGCAGCCAGAGTGACCCCCAGTAGCCACGTAAAAAGCTGGGTGCTTGGAATTACAATGGTTTAGCAAAGTGGCAGTTGTAGGTCTCGGTCCTACAGGAAGAACTACAGGCAGCTAAAGAAAGCTGACAGAGTGACACAGAGTCCTCCCAGGGAAGAAACACCTATTGGTTATCCAGGACCAAATGGTCAGCTTTAACAACATGCATACAAGAAAACACTGCATTTATGCTTTTAGGGGGAAAGTGTAACAAAAGTTAATTCTAAGAGGACATCCATTTGAAAGAGACCAATAGAGGTCTATGGGAAAGTTTTGGAGGAGGTGGGGAAAGAGAAAGGACAAATGATATTGTCATAATTCCAAAAATAAAGGAAATATGATTTGAAAGCCAGGTGTGTTGGCAAGTGCATCCCTGCAATCTCCCGAGCTAGGGAAGTGGAGGCAGGAAGAACCCTGGGAGACTTAAGTGGGGCAGGAAGTGGGTGGGGATGTGAGAGGTTGATGCTGGGAGGAAGGGGGAGGGAGGCAGAATGTAAACTGGGGGTCAGGAGAGTGAATAATACTACCGACTCTGGGAGAGCCATAGCAAAACCCACTAAGTTACAAGCTTCTTAGAAATGCGGGCATCCCTATCATTTCTGCTGGATAACGCTGCCTAGCATCCATTTTAGAGTCATTTAATATTGTTTCATACAAAAATCACGGTTGTTTTGTTTGGGAAAGGTTAACATTGGAACCATTCAACGCGACAGATTCCATCCATTGCCTGTCAAACAGCAGCCCATGGTCAGTACCTCCCGTTTTACAGCCACCAGAGACCTTACAGAGCTGCTACTTAGTACTGCCCCTGCGGTGGTTACTGCCTTAGTGATGGCTCTTACAGAATTGCCAGTACCATGTATTTTCAAAGGAGCCTCTGTAATTCTCTAGCTCCAGAGGAGATGCTCTAGGAGAGCATTGTCCAAATCCGACCAGTTTAGTTTAAAACGCAGAAGCACAAGTTAAATAAGAAAACAAAACAACAAAACAAAACAAAACAACAATGACAAACGAGGCGAGTGAAAAGTTAGTGGGTGACGTTTTGTTGTTGCAATGGCAGACACAGTTAGTCTTAACATCTCTCAGTGCAATCTCCTCGTCTGATCTGTCTGTTTTGAGTGTTTTGTTAAAAGCAGACGTGATCACGGGGCACACTAAGTGTATTTTGCCCTATAGATCATCATCACAAACAAATGAGCTCTCACTCACCAGGGTTTATTGGTATTCTTTTGCTGAATACTTAGACTGGGCTGAAGGGCTTGTATTTTATACTTTTTAAAATTATTTAGTAACATTAAAATAAATGGATAAATATATAGTTAATTAGAGTTACCAAATAGGGGGTGAGTGTCTCCTCAAAAGCCAGTGACTGTCAAACAAAAAGCCCAATGCAAGGCACATTGTATCTCCTTTAGGTTTGTTGGCCTGGGTGGTCCAAGAGGACCCCTGGAAACATTGCAGGAGATTGCCATTGCTCTTAGTTCCTGTCCAGACTTGATGGATAGTGGCCAGGTTAAAAATGCTAATGTAGTTAAATTTGGAAGCTGAGACAGAGATAGAAAGGGTGACAGTGTACCCAATAGATCTGGAAAGATAGAATTTGAGAGGGCTAGGGCCTAAGGAAACACCAGATTCATGCCAGGGAACGCTAGAGCTCCTCAAACATCATCCACCACATTCCAGGGCTAATGCCTGACTCAGACAATGCCAGCATTGAGTCCTCATGACCTCACACCCAGAGCTGTTAAAGGTCTGCAACTGATGCAAACAAAGAAAGCAGGTGGAATGCACCCCCCAGCACCACATGTGCTACTACACGTGCTTTGTAGTGAAGCATCAGAACAGGTGCCAACCGGGCTGATTTCACAGGCATCCATCAGCTGAGACCCCAAAGTCCTTGACTCCAGGGTGACAGGCAGACCAGAGTCTATAACTGTCAGACTGTCTGGTACTGGAAGCTTGATGCCATTACTCCTCCCTAACTGGCAGGTCTCTGAGGGGCACCTTGTGTTTCTGCTATTGTGCAGTTCATTCCTATCCCTTCTATTGTAAGTGCTTTACCAAGATGAGCTGGCTAACCTTCGTGAAGGTGGCCTACAAGATATGAAAAAAATAGCAACCACTTCCTGTCAGCTCTAGAGAACGGGACACTTCAGCACTGGAAAGCATGGTGACTCTGATACAACCGAAATGTGGCTGATTTTGGTAAGGCCATATATATATATGTTTGTCTATGATTCATATCACTGAGTAATTTTATATGTTAGAGACTAAGTTAAATTCTGCGCCTTGAAGAATAAATCACACAAAATTTGACAGCATGACACTCACACACTCTACAGGATATAAACACATTAAAAAATGGAATGAAAAAAGATACATAAAAGACACGGTAAACCACATAGGGACTTGAAAGACAGGCTTGGAGTTGTAATCTTTGCCTTTGGCTTTAAGCGGGATTATGACTTTTCTCAATGGTGGCCCTGTGTGTTCCTGCGAGACAGTAAGAGATAAGGAACCACTAGTGTCAATGACTAGAATTATTGTGTGAATTTTATCTTTGTTCCATCATGGTTATTGAATCTCCTCTTTGTGTGCTGTGTTTATTGATTAGGATATATTGAACCATCCTTGCTTACCTAGAATAATCAAACTGATCACATTGTGAGCGTTTTAGTGTTATGAATTTAAGGATTCTTTTGCAGTTATAGCTTTTTCTTCTTGTTCTTTTTCTAGTTTTTGGTGTCAGAGTAATACTCACTTTGTAGACGAGAGTGGAAGTGTTCTTTCTCTTTCCACGTCATAGAATTGTTTGAGGCGCACAGATGTTCGTTTTTCTCTTGAGGTCTGGTCTTAGGTTTGTCCTCTGCTTGTTTTGTTTTATTATAGCTTGAGTCATACCTCCTTGCCTTTCGTCTGAGCCCTTCTTTGAACTTTGCTAGGACATATGCATCTATAAATCTTTCTATTCCCCTCAATCATTGGAATTTTCAAGATCATCCTTAATAATGTTGTCTTTGATAATATAATTATGAATTTGTATCTCCTTTCTCTTCTTTTTGGTTAGCCTGCATAAGAGACTGTCTATCTTGAACATCCTTTAGTTCCCTAAACAAGATTTTGGACTGTGAAACTAGGACGATATGCCAATTTGAGTTTGAATTTTTGAACTGAACAAGAATCTCTCTCTCTCTCTCTCTCTCTCTCTCTCTTCTCTCTCTCTCTCTCTCTCTCTCTCTCTCTCTCTCTCTCTCTCTTTGTGTGTGTCTGTCTGTCTCCTATTTTTGAGACAGGATTCTGACTCAACTTGGAACTCATTGACTCAGACATACCATCTGACTAGTGAGCCCCTGTGACGTCCTCCACTCCAGTCTGCATACCAGTACTAGAATTACAAGGGTGGACTGCTATGCCCAATGTTTTACATAGGTTCTAGAAATCTGTACTTAGGGTCTCTTGTTTTTACATCCAGGAGTCTCCCCATCCCTAGACCAGACTCTTATGAAAAAAATGTAGGAAATACTTTGGCAACTAACTGCTTTTCCCACCACTCATTTGTGTCAGCCCCATTATAACCTAGCCCATCCATCCTCTGTGTCTACCTGTATTCCCCACAGCCCATACTTATCTTGTTGGTGATATACTAAACACTCTCAGCTTTTGGAGGCTAAAGGAAACTGATATGTTGTTTGCCAACATTCCATGGAGCAGTAGTTGGGGCAGGGCTCAACAATGTTGTTTTCCCATCTACAAAGCTAAGTGATTTCAAGGAAGTGCCTACATCTAGCCAAAAGCTCAGAATGGACCAGATGGGCTGTGTCATTCAAGGTCTCATGTTCTCATTCTGCCTTAGCTTCTTCCTTCTCAGACAAGATAGTCAATTTTCAAAGAAGAAGGAGCAGAAACTGCCTGAATTCCTAGGACCTGTATCAGAAGTTCCGGAATGCTAAGTCTATCTAATATCAAAGAAAGGCAGAATGATGCAGCCCTTCTTTAAAAGGTGATATTTACATGAGGATCAAAAGGAATTGTCCTAAACTATCTGGAGATTGTCTGTTTAAATACACACTCCAAAAGTATTGCTTTCATGAATCACAGTTGGCAAACTTCCAAAACGCAAGTCTCTATCCTCAGGTGATGTCCGAGTTAATCTTTTCATAGTATATTAATTTCCTAATGCTTCCATAGAAACATACTGTAAACTTGTCTGTTTACCACAAAATTGCTTCATTCTCTAATAGTCTGGAAATCTAGAGCCAAACTGTTAGAAGATGGGCTCTAAGGCTCTGAGGGTCAGCTGACTTCGCTCCAAATTCTTTCCATCTTCACATAGCTATCACCCTCATGTCTGTATCCATATATCCTCCATTAGTTAGAGATCACTTTTGCTGAACTGTAGTCAATCTGTAGTCAATCCTAATGACTCCATCTAGTTGATTGTGTTCACCAAGATGCTACTTACAATTAAGGTCACATTCTGAGGTGCTGGGACTTAGAACAATCTTTTTGTGGGGAGGCTATAATTAAGCCTGTCATGAATATAACCAACTGAAGTGGCATTAGGATGTGAGCGTCATTTACAACTGAAAATGATCTTACACATGCACCCACTATGGTTGCAACTTGCGTTTTTTCTTCTTCTTTATAAAACCGCTCTTCAGAAGTGGGATGGTGGGATCTCGTATTTCATGACATTTAACTTGGTGCTAAATAAATTAGAAACATCTAATGAAAGTAGTTGGTTCTGACCAAGTACCTTGTGAGTTCAAATGTAACAAGATTAGATCTACCCAAACCCCACTGCAAAGATGCATAAATGTACCCATATAAAATTCTACACGGTTGAAACTGTCCATAAAGGCCAATCAAAAGCTTTATACTAAGAGATGACCCATACATCCTAAATTAAGACTTACAGCCTTGATGTCCGACTTTATCTAGACAGTATGTATCTGGAATTTGCTACTCTGCTTTGTGCCTTGGCAGGTTGTGGCACACTTCCAGGTACCTGCTCAGAGACTTCTTGGATCCATGAAACACACACACACACACACACACACACACACACACACACACACACACACACAACACATCAGTTAATTTTAATATGCTGTGACTAGCTCAAGGCTGGGCAGTTCTAATCTTTTGCCTGCTACCTCAGGCCCAATAGGTGGAGTGGCCAGGTAACCATTTACCTGAATTCTTATGTGGCTCATTGGCTCTCTCTCCGGAATCTCTAAATCTGACCCATTTCTGATTGCATCATAGTGATTCTCTGTTCCTCTCTTCCGTACCCTAGTCTGGGACCTAGAGGTCCCTCCTCTCTCTCTCTCTGCCCAGCCATTGACTGTTGGCTCTTTATTGATGGATCAAAAACCAACTTCGGACAAGGACTTTCAGCATTTGGACATGTAGATTCCTGATTAAATCGAAGCACTAGAACCAATCCCCAATAACAGTATGTCTTGTCAACACTTAGTACTGGCAATTCCCCCAGCTCAATTGCATTTGTATGTGCAAACCTTATAAAATTTGATGATAGATTGTGAAGTGATTAAACCAAGTGCATTATTCACCTTTTA
Source organism: Rattus norvegicus (assembly GCF_021556685.1). NCBI lineage: Eukaryota > Metazoa > Chordata > Mammalia > Rodentia > Muridae > Rattus > Rattus norvegicus. Next base: position 119,736,560 of record NC_141541.1, read on the forward strand.
GCTCATCCTAGCACATAGTTCCTATTCCAAGGGCTTGAGTAATGCATATACATTTAAGACATCCTCTTTCCCTGCTTCATCTTTTTAGGTAGCATATATTTATTGAAGAAACTCTGTAGGACATGAAAGTGAGTACAAAGAAAACCAGTGACATAATGCAGTTCAATTACCTAAATCTCACTGGTGTTGCTGTAAACCTCTGATCCCATTGATAATAAATAATTTCCTCATCGAGACACACAAAACCCTATACATACCCATCCCTTAAGAACATTCATAACAACCTATAAAGGTGTAGAGTAGAATCTTAACATCAGCCTCCATGTTCTATTGGTGGCTTCTCCTGCCAGCCTCCTTCCATTCCAGTCTCCTCCTCTTCCCTCAAACTTTCCTCCCACCCATTTTTCCTTCTCATCCAATGACAGGCCTCACTCTACCTTGTACTTGCCTTCACCTGTATGAAATCCTACACGCTGGCTTTATTTAACTTTTGGGATACGTTTTATCTAGTCTTTGGATATATATCCAGTACTGTGGTTTGAATTTTATTTCTTTTTTTTTTATTATTAACTTGAGTATTTCTTATATACATTTTGAGTGTTATTCCCTTTCCCGGTTTCCGGGCAAACATCCCCCTAATCCCTCCCCCTCCCCTTCTTTATGGGTGTTCCCCTCCCCATCCTCCCCCCATTGCCGCCCTCCCCCCAACAGTCTAGTTCACTGGGAGTTCAGTCTTAGCAGGACCAAGGGCTTCCCCTTCCACTGGTGCTCTTACTAGGATATTCACTGCTACCTATGAGGTCAGAGTCCAGGGTCAGTCCATGTATAGTCTTTAGGTAGTGGCTTAGTCCCTGGAAGCTCTGGTTGCTTGGCATTGTTGTTCATAAGGGGCCTTGAGCCCCTTCAAGCTCTTCCAGTTCTTTCTCTGATTCCTTCAACGTGGGTCCTATTCTCAGTTCAGTGGTTTGCTGCTGGCATTTGCCTCTGTGTTTGCTGTATTCTGGCTGTGTCTCTCAGGAGCGATCTACATCCGGCTCCTGTCGGCCTGCACTTCTTTGCTCATCCATCTTGTCTAATTGGATGGCTGTATATGTATGGGCCACATGTGGGGCAGGCTCTGAATGGGTGTTCCTTCTGTGTCTGTTTTAATCTTTGCCTCTCTATTCCCTACCAAGGGTATTCTTGTTCCCCTTTTAAAGAAGGAGTGAAGCATTCACATTTTGATCATCTGTCTTGAGTTTCATGTGTTCTAGGCATCTAGGGTAATTCAAGCATTTGGGCTAATAGTCACTTATCAATGAGTGCATACCATGTGTGTTTTTCTGTGATTGGGTTACCTCACTCAGGATGATATTTTCCAGTTCCAACCATTTGCCTACGAATTTCATAAAGTCATTGTTTTTGATAGCTGAGTAATATTCCATTGTGTAGATGTACCACATTTTCTGTATCCATTCCTCTGTTGAAGGGCATCGGGGTTCTTTCCAGCTTCTGGCTATTATAAATAAGGTGGCGATGAACATAGTGGAGCACGTGTCTTTTTTATATGTTGGGGCATCTTTTGGGTATATACCCAAGAGAGGTATAGCTGGGTCCTCAGGCAGTTCAATGTCCAATTTTCTGAGGAACCTCCAGACTGATTTCCAGAATGGTTGTACCAGTCTGAAATCCCACCAACAATGGAGGAGTGTTCCTCTTTCTCCACATCCTCGCCAGCATCTGCTATCACCTGAGTTTTGACCTTAGCCATTCTCACTGGTGTGAGGTGAAATCTCAGGGTTGTTTTGATTTGCATTTCCCTTTTGACTAAAGATGTTGAACATTTCTTTAGGTGTTTCTCAGCCATTCGGCATTCCTCAGCTGTGAATTCTTTGTTTAGCTCTGAACCCCATTTTTTAATAGGGTTATTTGTTTCCCTGCGGTCTAACTTCTTGAGTTCTTTGTATATTTTGGATATAAGGCCTCTATCTGTTGTAGGATTGGTAAAGATCTTTTCCCAATCTGTTGGTTGCCGTTTTGTCCTAACCACAGTGTCCTTTGCCTTACAGAAGCTTTGCAGTTTTATGAGATCCCATTTGTCGATTCTTGATCTTAGAGCATAAGCCATTGGTGTTTTGTTCAGGAAATTTTTTCCAGTGCCCATGTGTTCGAGATGCTGCCCTAGTTTTTCTTCTATTAGTTTGAGTGTATCTGGTTTGATGTGGAGGTCCTTGATCCACTTGGACTGAAGCTTTGTACAGGGTGATAAGCATGGATCGACCTGCATTCTTCTACATGTTAACCTCCAGTTGAACCAGCACCATTTGCTGAAAATGCTATCTTTTTTCCATTTGATGGTTTTGGCTCCTTTGTCAAAAATCAAGTGTCCATAGGTGTGTGGGTTCATTTCTGGGTCTTCAATTCTGTTCCATTGGTCTATCTGTCTGTCTCTGTACCAATACCATGCAGTTTTTATCACTATTGCTCTGTAATATTGCTTGAGTTCAGGGATAGTGATTCCCTCAGAAGTCTTTTTATTGTTGAGGATAGTTTTAGCTATCCTGGGTTTTTTGTTATTCCAGATGAATTTGCAAATTGTTCTGTCTAGCTCTTTGAAGAATTGGATTGGTATTTTGATGGGGATTGCATTGAATCTGTAGATCACTTTTGGTAAAATGGCCAGTTTTACTATATTAATCCTGCCAATCCATGAGCATGGGAGATCTTTCCATCTTCTGAGGTCTTCTTTAATTTCTTTTGAATTTTATTTCTAAGTAAGGCTGAACTCTATTTTCAACATGATGGATGGTTTGAGGTCCATTTTTGTTTTCTAGATAGGTAGAGTAGATGGAACTGAGAGGCAGAAAACTGCAGCCTATAGGTCAGTCAGGTAAACCTGGCCCACTATTTTTCTGAGTGAAATTTCACTGGAACACAGAATTTTTTTTAAATGCATCATCTTAGGCTCGTTTCCATAAGGCAAGCTCACCTCACACTGCTGGCTTTCCTGAAATTCACAGTGCGACAACACTCAAAGGTAAAGTCTTCTCTACCCATGCCTCATTCTGCCCTAAAACTGTGGTTCCAACCCTGGCTCTGACATCCCAAGCACTACCTGGATGGCTGGACCAAAGGATATTAGGACTTTCTGTGAGGGATAGATGGGAGCTGAGCCTAGACAAGCCTTCTTTATCTCAGGATGTTGGATTATGCACTCATCTGCAATTATTCTGAGAGCTACAAACCAGAAACAGGAGTAGAGCTGGGTTCCAAGAGTGTCAGGGACTTCACCTACACATCATGCTGAAGTGAGCAAGCCAAGTAGCAATGACCAAAGTTGTATATTTTCAGAGCTAAAACTATTTACTCTCTGGACTACTTTTTTTTTTATTGTAGCATCACTGATTGTATTTATTGCAGGATATTAATAACAGCATGGTACTCAATTTTTTTCCTTTTTTTTTATTAACTTGAGTATTTCTTATATACATTTTGAGTGTTATTCCCTTTCCCGGTTTCCAGGCAAACATCCCCCTCCCCCCTCCCCTTTTTTATGGGTATTCCCCTCCCCATCCTCCCCCTTTTGCTGCCCTCTCCCCAACAATCTAGGTCACTGGGGGTTCAGTCTTAGCAGGACCAAGGGCTTCCCCTTCCACTGGTGCTCTTACTAGGATATTCACTGCTACCTATGAGGTCAGAGTCTAGGGTCAGTCCATGTATAGTCTTTAGGTAGTGGCTTAGTCCCTGGGAGCTCTGGTTGCTTGGCATTGTTGTACATATGGGGTCTCGAGCCCCTTCAAGCTCTTCCAGTTCTTTCTCTGATTCCTTCAACGGGGGTCCTATTCTCAAATCAGTGGTTTGCTGCTGGCATACGCCTCTGTGTTTGCTGTATTCTGGCTGTGTCTCTCGGGAGAGATCTACATCCGGCTCCTGTCGGCCTGCACTTCTTTGCTTCATCCATCTTGTCTAATTAAATAGCTGTATATGCATGGGCCACATGTGGGGCAGGCTCTGAATGGGTGTTCCTTCTGTGTCTGTTTTAGTCTTTGCCTCTCTATTCCCTGCCAAGGGTATTCTTGTTCCCCTTTTAAAGAAGGAGTGAAGCATTCACATTTTTTTAAACATAAAAAATTTGTTGGCTAATGAACTCAAATGTCAATTCCTTCTGAAAGGAATTGGAGGGAGTGGGCAGGAAGCTTGGTGGGTAAGAATGTTTATTGTGCAAACATGAGGTGCAGAGTTCAAATCTCCAGCTTCCACATTAAAGCTGGCATGACAGGATATGTCTGTATTATCAGCCCTGGGGAAAGACACAGCTAGATCCTTAGAGCTCACTAGCCATTGGCCTAGTTGAATTAAAGAACTTCGGGTTCAATGAGAGACCCTGATACAAATAAGGTAGAGGGCACTAGAGAGGAAAACCTTGTGTCCTCTCTACAGTTATGTGTATTAGATGCACACTCATGCACACATGCAACCCCCACATACAGGACCCCCAAGTCTGCTTCAATCATCTGCTTTCTAATGATGGCATTTGTCGAATTATAGTGCATGTGTTCACTACTCCCACAAGTTTTGTCAACAGCCTTGGTTTACACACTGAAAATGTCACAAATATCCTTGAATCCACTGGATCAATTGTCCATCTTGGTTTCTGTCTAAGACTTCAGCATTCATGGAGATAAAGAAGGTATGTATGCTGCCCAATGAAGTGGTATGGGTTATAATTGGATTATCATTACAGCAGTCTCTCCAACCTTCAGTTTACATGTGAGGAAACTGAGTGGCGTTGTAACCAAATTAGTCCCATGGTCCACATTGCTTTATGCTTAGACCTTTCCTTTCTCCCACTCTCCCTCTCCCTCCTGCCCTTCATCCCTCCCTTCCTTTCTCTATCTCCATTTTCTAGAATACAGTGTGGTTTATGACACGACAACAAACTACATTAATCCCTTCTATCCCTGACTTCACATTCCTTTCTTGCTTCTTTCCTTCCTACCTCTTTTCTATGTATTGCCCTGGGGATTGAATCTGAGGCTTCTTGCTAGGCAAACTCTCTGCCAGTGAGCTGAGCCACAACTCCAACCCATAGCAACTGTTTACGAGAGAATGTATCTTCAGAAGCGTACTCTGTAGGCTCAGAATGGCCTCACACTCACCGTGTAGGACAAAACTTGTCTAGAATTTGTTGGGATCTTCCTGTTTCACCCTCTCAAATGCTGAGATGATACACACGAGCCACTAAATTGTTTCAAAAGTGAAATTATATCATCAAATTTCTTGCGTGTATGTGTATGCATGTTTATGTGTGTGCGTATGCATGTGTGTGGGTGTCTGGATGTCAGAGAACAACCATGGCTCTTGTTCCATAGATACTAACTACAGCCATATATTCATCCATATATATATATATATGTATATATATATATATATATATATATATATGTGTGTGTGTGTGTGTGTGTGTGTGTATGTGTTTGGTCTGTGTCTGTGTCTGTGTCTCTGTGTGTGTGTGTGTAAACTTGACACAGCTTGGGAAGAGGAACTCTCAATTGAGAAAACGCATCTGCATAATTTTCTGTGGAACAAATCTGTAGTAGATTTCTTTCATTGCTGATTAATATGGTTGAGTCCAGCTCACTGTGTTTGGTGCCACCTCTGGGCTGGTGGTCCTGTGTGCTATAAGAAGGCAGGATGAGAAAGTCATGCAGGCAGGGGTCAAGGCAGTAAGGAACATTCATCCAAGGCCTCTGTGACAGCTCCTGTCTTCAGGTTCCTGTTCTGCATGAGCTCCTGTCCTCACTGCTTTGGATGAGGGACTCTAATATGAAAGTAGGAGTGCTGTAAACCCTTTGCTCCCCATGTTGCTTAAAGTCATGGTGTTTCACCACAAATCTAGCAACCATTACTATAACACTATCTGATACTAAATCACTGGCCTGCTACTCCCCAAGTAGTCAAGGTTGAGGACGATTAACCAAGTCAAATCCAGAGGATTCGCCCTTTTCTGCCTCTCCATTTCTCAGGTAACAAGTGTATACCACCACACCTCGCTTTTCTCTGTGGGTTTTGGGGGTTGGACTATGTCCCCATGCTTATATAGCAAGTACTTTGTAGATTGAGCAGTCTCCCCAGCACCCACAAGGTCATATTTCATAATTGTTTTTTTTTTCTGAAAAGTCTAAAATCTATTTTATTTTATTGATTCGATACTGATTTGAAAATCACTTTTGGAAGATTCTGCTATTTTGAAAATATACAAAGACAAAAGCATAATCCCTGAATTATTAAACAGAATTTCCCGAGAATCAATAATTCATCACATTTTCCAGCAAAGGGAAGGGGGGTGCAACCGAAGGCCATTAGTGCTTGAAAGATCTGAGTTCAGCCTGAGCCCATTTGACATTCAAATGGTCTGATATTTAGAAATTCCAGCTGTTTATCTTCACAAGTATGCATGCGGAAACACATGCTTGTTTAAAGTGATAGGGCTGTTGCTTGGTCTCTGCAGACCTATTTCCCTGTGCTACAACACATTAGAATGAGCTCAATGACCTTGGAGGAACAGCTATCCTCAGAGCAGGCATTTGCACACCGACAAACCTCAATAAAATCAATGATGACCAAGCACTCTTTAATTCCAGTGCCATTAGTAAGCTTGTCATTTTATTTCTGTTGGAACAACAAGACCCTATTCTTAATACCACCTAGTGGCTTTGAATGCAGATTAGGAGGTCATGTTTACTAAGAATGCAAAGACCAAGGTTTCAGGTTCACCAACTCTGGCCCATCTTAGGCTCAGACTTATAGCAGTTGGGAGAGGTACACTTGGGGAAATCATGGTCTGAAGAAACAGGGTAGAACAAGGTTAGTGTTCTTGGCTCTCTCCTGGAAGCGGCTTCCTAAGGTTGAGAGAGGTTCTCTCAGCAACATCCCCACCTCAGTGCATGGCACAGGATCTCTGTGAGATCTGGCAAGGGGGAGTAGATGGGAAAAAAGAGACTTTTGATTGGCTAACCAGAGTAATTGGTGCTTGGCTGGTCCTCCTGAGGCTGAGGAAGTGTTGGACTGCTTTGCAAGGTTGTGGTAGCAGGGAAGGTAAGTTGTATTTTGTCAAAGGAGGTGATGTTTCAAATCTGGAGTTGATTCTTTTGAGTAGTGGTAACTTTTGATGGAGAATCTTGTCCCACTCTCTAGTCCCTACCTTGGATAGAGACGGCACCTCCAAGGTCCCAAGTAGTCACATACTGTTCCCTGTTTCCCAGAAAATGTTACTGTTCTGAACCTCGTTCTTAATCTTTGGGCATAGGAAACATGTGTCTAGAAGACTTTTTCAAAGCAGCATATAGGAGATTATCTGTTATTTCCATCATGAAAAGTCATCCGAGTCTCTTGTAGCTCCTTGTGCAGCTGTCACTGCTAACTCTAAACACGTTTTATTATCACCAATTAGAACTGCCACCAATCTCTGAGGTCTAAGAGTCACCGAGAACACCAGGTTTAGTGACCGACATATTCTGAGAGCAGGTGTGAGTATTGCGTTTACTTTGCGTCTTCTTCAGAGTCGGCCACACTACCTTGCTTTTCCTGTACCTTCTAAGTGCACCTATTCATCTCTGTTTATTGTTAGCACCCAAAACTCTCTGTGAGGACAAGCAGAGCTTACAGTGATTTCCCCAAACAAGGATGAAACTACTGGAGGCAAGAGGAATCATGTTCTAGTTTGGTTCGCATTACCGTGATAGAGCACTGACTGAAAGCATCAGTTCATTCATCATTACACACTGCAATTCACAGTTAATCCACCAGTGAGGGAAGTGAGCACCAGAACTGAAGCAGCCTATGGAGGAATGCTGCCTACTGGCTCCATGGTGGCTTGCTCAATTTGCTTTCTTCTGTAACCCAGGACTACCTGCCTAGGGGTGCCATCGAAAACAGTGAACTGGGCCCTCCCAAATCAATTATCAGTCCGTGCATATCTGCATGCCAGTCTGATGGAGAAAACTCCTCATTTGAGGTTCCCTCTACTCAGGTGCCTCTTCTTTGTGCCGAATTGATAAAAACTGTCTAGCACATCTACCTCTGTCCACAGCAGTGATGTTATATTATTATTACATTTATTGATTTACTTGTGTGGCAGATAAAGGACAAGTTTCTGGATCTGTTCTCTTCTACCAGGAGGGTTCTGGGTATTGAATTCAGTTTTTCAGTCTTGCTATAAGAACCTTTATCTTTTTGCTTTGAGTCTGGGACGAGGGAAGAAATCATAATTCATATACCTAATGACACAAGGTTAGTTAATTCAAGTCCCCAAAGAGACCTACTGTCCTCTTGTTTGGTTCATGAAATGCAATTATCTTGCCAAGGAAACTTTCATTATTATTGACTTGGACTAGGAAAGCGGGAGGGGGTGAAGGAGATGGGGAGGAGAGCAAGGAATACAGAATCTGCTGAGGTTCAAATGTAGCAAAGGCTACTTTGCCACACACCTTGAGATGCTGCAAGAGCATAGCAGGCATCTGCAGAACCCAGTCACGTATAAAGTACATCTTATCTGACATAGTAGAAAAAGAATTCTCCGGGGCTTTAAAGACATGGATGGCTTCATTCAAGAACTCAGGGGTAAAATGAAAATTTCAGTTTTCGGTGAATGACTTGTTTGTTTGGGCTCACAAAGTCCATTTTCTCCCTGACTGACCCTATTTTAGATGGAATCATCACATGCCCAAGTGCGATTGTTTAGACTGAATATGTGTGAGTCACAGACATGTCTACATGGCAGTCTTTCAACTCCAGAGACTGAGCTGCTGGTTATATCTTCATTATAGGGCCTCAGCCTCCTCACCAAACAGATAGAACTCCTTTTCATTCCATCAAAAAATAAAATTACTGACCACGGGTACCACTGAAGTGTAAGACTAGGGAAAAGACAGAAAAACTGGAGAGACTGAGAAAATATAGCTCATAGACATTCAAAGTAAAGTTTTCTGAATTTTACCAGCCTGGGCTACTCTGTTTTGCCCCCTTGTCCTACACTCACTCTGGAAACCAATGTCAGAGCCATGCTTTCAAAGCATAGTTCACATCCCATATGACATAGGTCAGAAGGTGTCTCCCATTTTGTCCCACTGGGAGTGGATTGCAAATATGGTGTTTGAAGTGGGTCCTATAGAACTTGGGCTTCCTATGTGATGGAGCCATGGCAGTGACAATTCAAGGAAAGGTGTGGTGTGTACAGACAGGGCAGAATGAGTTTGGGAAAGAGTGAGTAGCTCTTTATTGTTGAGATAGAAAGTCTCACCAGCAAGCTAATGCTATAAAAGATTCAGATGTACAGACTTGGTTTTAGAACTGTTTTAAATATGGAGAGAGAGAGAGAGAGAGAGAGAGAGAGAGAGAGAGAGAGAGACAGAGACAGAGAGATAGAGAGACAGAGAGACAGAGAAACAGAGACAGAGACAGAGACACAGAGAGAAGGACAGACAGAGACAGATAGAGAGAGACAAAGATAGACAGAGACAGAGAGACTAATATTAATATGAAGAGAGAAGAAAAGCAAATAAAGATGGTAGATATAGATTGATAAAATGATATATAATTGATAAAAGATAGCAGATAGATTGATAATAGCAATGATACATAGCAATGATATAAAGGTAGATGATAGGTAAATGAGTGAGATATAGGTGATAGATCATAGGTAAGAAGAGGATAGTTATAGAGATGAATAGATATATTCATAGATAGATGATAGATGGATAGATAGATAGATAGATAGATAGATAGATAGATAGACATAGCCCAATTTAAAGCAGAAGAGAGATGAGAGAAGGACAGAAGAAGATGGAAACAAGGGATCTTAGTCACTTTTCTATGGCTAGGTTGAAATGCCATGACCAAGAATCAAGTCACAGACTAGCTATACTCTATAGCTAGTGTCTGAGAAGATGTGATGTGCCATCAGGAACAGAAGCTGGATGGTCACATTTTTATCCATACACAGGGAGCAGAGAGTATGTCCAGGCTATCAACCCTCAAAAGCCACCTGCATGACATTTCCTCCAACAGTGCCATGCCTCCTAAAGGTTTCAAAAATCTTCTCAAGCAGTAGTACCAACTGTAAACAAAGTACTTAAATGTATAGCCTATGAGGGCATTTCTCATTCAAACTACTACAGGGAGAGGCATATCACGTTTTAAAGACAAGTGTAAGATTACATAGATGCCCATTGTCTTTATTTGACTCTGTTCTCTTCAGGTGACATAGAGGTGTTAGAAATTTTGGATCATGTGATTGGGGAAAATGCCATTGTTGAATAATTTTCTAGTCTACCTTTGTAACTCCTTCAAAGAGGGGAAAGTATTGTAATACTGTGGAAGGCATCATGCAATATCATCCAATAAACATTAATCAGTCAATACTGTCAACTTGATAGGACTAGGAATGCCTAGGAGATACACTTTCTTTTTTTTTTTCTTTTTCTTTTTTTCAGAGCTGGGGACGGAGATACACTTTCTAGTCACGTTTTGCAGGAGGGGCTACCTGGCAGAGAGAGAGAGAGAGAGAGAGACAGAGAGAGAGAGAGAGAGAGAGAGAGAGAGAGAGAGAGAGAGAGAGAGAGAAGAAGAAGAAGAAGAAGAAGAAGAGGAGGAGGAGGAGGAGGAGGAGGAGGAGGAGGAGGAGCAGCAGCAGCAGCAGCAGCAGCAGCAGCAGCAGCAGCAGCAGCAGCAGCAGCAGCAGCAGCAGCAGCAGCAACAACAACAACAAATTTACTCTGCAACTAATCAGCAAACACAGAAAAGTCACATGCTCTAAGGCAAATATACAACCTCCTTTGCTTCTCTATATAAATCAGACCATTAAGATTTGAAATGTACAGTATAAATGCCAGTTACAACAGTGTCACAAAACGACATGCTTGGATATTAATCAATCAAAACAGAGGCAGGATTTACATGCATCAATGTGCAAAACATGATTAAGAATAATCAAGGAAGGTCTAAATGAACTGGTAACTAGTTTCTGTTTATGGGTTGGGAGGTAGTGTCATTTATTCTAAAGTTATTCTATAGCTTCAAAATACTTCCAATTAAAATTCCACAAAACTATTTTGTATGTAATGAGAAGATAATGGCATTAAATGGAAATGATCTAGACCAGTGTGTCCTAGGCAAACTTGGGGGTGGGGCTCAGTTCAGATCCCCAGCACCCAGTTAATATGAGTATGGTGGTATGTGCCTGAATCTTAGTTGGAGGGAACAGACAAGTGAATCCCAGGGGCATATTGGCCAGTGCTTAGCCAAATCAATTAACTCCTGATATCATGACAGACTCTGTCTCAAAGACTAAGATTACCTTCCCCTGTTCTTTTTGTTTTACAGGTTTATTTATCTTTATTTCATGTGAAATGAATGGTTTGCCTGAATGTGTATATGTACACCACATACATACCTAGTGTCTGTAGAAGCCAGAAAAGGGCATCAGATTACCTAGAGCTGGAGTTATAGATGGTTGCAATTTGGGTGCTGGGAACTGTACCTAGGTCTCTTACAAGAGCAGCAAATGCTTGTAACCACCAAGTCATCTCTCTAGCCCCCAAGGCTGACTCATCTTCGTCTTCCATAAATCCTTGCAATAATTCATTGTGCCATTTAAAAATCCTTAATAAGGGAAGTCATTTGATAGGGTTCATGCTCATTGTATGATAGAAAAGAAAAAAAAAACCCACACAATTCAATTCCAGTAAGTTATACAGACAGCCTCACTTATGTCTTAATTTCTAAGCACATATGATAGCTGGACCCTGTGAGATTAATTTTACATGTGTGAGGCAATTGATGTCAAAGCAGGAGAAAAAAATCAACATGGACTTCACTTTTGATTTTGACACATGTACTTTCTTGAACCTGTGAGCATCAAAGCCTCCCTGGCAAGCTTTGATGCTCCCCTTCCTCACAAATGAAGATCTTCAAACTCTGCTTGTTCACACATCCACTGGCCCTCAAAAGAAGCGAACAAATGTCAATTGCTTTCTGTCCCAGTTCGTCACGCAAGATGTCTGACAGCATGTGGTTTTAATGAATGCCTTGTGAGCTCCCAGGCCCAGGTTCTCAGCTCTCTCCCTTTCTTGGCTCAGGGCCCAAATGAACATTGCCTGGCTGGTGTGGATACAACAGAGCCTGTTGAGCAGATGTAATCACAGGCCACTCTCCATTTAGCAGTCAATCAATTTAGCTGACACCTAGTCCTTTGGGCTAGATGTGCACGAAGGTGTGAGTATTCTTGACTCTCTGTGAAATTCCTTATCATATTGATCTGTTTTTCTAAACACATACAGGGATATGTTTCTGATTTTACCACACAAGTCTTTTGAAAAGCCCCAGTACAATATGGAAATCAAAGCCTATTTCTTTCTGAGCCTCAGTTTTCCTAGGTGACAAGAAGTGTGAACTCAGTTCTGTTTGTGGTTTTCTCTCTCGGGGAATCTTGTTGAGAGTTACTTGCCTTGCATGGATTGGTAGCTTGGAAGGATGGGACCGGAAGAGTTTTGTCCTAAATCTAAAGTGCTGAGTTAAATGCTCTTCAGAACTTAGGAATCACCTGTCCGGTAAGAGTAGTTTCCCTTTGTGTCCTCTCAAATTTGCATGTTTTAACTTTCAACCAGGAAGCGTTGAGAGTATGAGAATATGTAGATACTATAATTTATCAAGTTGAATGTACAGTAAAACCTAAGAGTAGAGACTCTGATTCTAACTGAGAATTTCATGCATGCGTGTGCATGTATGTATGTGTGCATGAGCGAGCATTCATGTGTGAGTTGTGTGTGTGTGTGTGTGTGTGTTTATGCATAAGTGTGTGTTTGGGGAAGGCGTTTAGTGGTTATAAATTCTTGCTGCACAATACTAAGAACTGAAGATTGGATTCCAGTACCTATATAAGACCAGTATTGTACAAACACCCACTTTTCTAGCTCAGAGGGACACAATGCCCTGTTCTGCTTCCCCATAGGTACACAGGCACATGCATCACTCCACATATATGCACATACACTCATACTATCACAGAATCATACATAAGGAAATAAAATTCTTTATAGAAAAATACTTTCATAACAGGAAAGCTAGGGAGATGGCTTAGTGAATAGAGAGTTTGATGTGGAAACATGAGGACCAGAGGTTAGATACTCAGAACTCACTTAAATGCTTGGCAAGATAGGAGCATCTCAGCTGTCATCCCAGTACCTGGGAAGTAGAGATGGGTCCATGACTTACTAGACTAAATCAATCAGTGGGTGATATGTAGGTCCAAGGGAGAGACCCTGCCTCAATCTATAGGGTAGAGAGTAGCTGAAGAAGACATTGGACATCACCCTCTGGACACACACACACACACACACACACACACACACACACACATACACACACACACACACACACACACACACACACACACACACACACACACCCTCTCATAGGTATACCCCACAAACTATGGGAAGGTTCTGTGATAGGAAGTCTACCCCAACCACTTCATTCACTGATGGTGTTCCTATGAACCCAGAGAGTGTGTTCTCCATGGAAACTGGTCTCCATTAGTAAGACCAATGAATATGTCAATAATCAGTTGTCTGGGGGTTCTTTTTCTGTATTTAGATTGATAACCTAGACAGGAAATGAGCCCTTGGGGTGTGGGTGCCTGGCATCTTTTGTCCCCCTTTATGTTTGGCAACAATGAACAGCCATAGGCAGGAGGGGAGTAGTGGCAAGAGGCAGATCTAAGGTTACAGTCCTTGTGCCGGCCTTGGGTACTGGGACTCTTGGTCCTTGGTTGTGGCTAGTGTTACAGTTCTCTGCTTGAGGTCTGGGATCCTTGACTCTGCGAACTTGGCCATTTTCTGGATCTCTGGTGACCAGACTCTGCAGGTTTTCTTCTCTGGCTTCTAACAGCCTTTTGTTAACATGGACGTCCTGCTGTCTCTCCTAGTCTCTGCTTCTTTCTTCTTCTTACCCTGGCTGCTTTTTCTGTGGACACTGCTGACTAACACAGAGTGTCTGCCTTTTTTCCCTTTGGATGCACTGCATTAGGAGGTATGGTCTGAACTCAGGCACTCACTGCTGCTCAGGACTCAGTGTGGAAGGCAGGCCTTAAGGAATTAGCTCTGGTCAGACAGTGGGCAAATGAGAGGGATCAGCAGGCAGTTTATGGCTGTCCACTCACATTAATAGTCAGAGTCATGCCTGTGGGTGTTAATGGTAGGTGGGTCTAAGGCAACTGTTCTCAACCTTCCTAATGCTGAGAATACAATACAGTTAATAACTTTAATACAGTTCTTCATGTTTTGGTGACCCCAGCCATGAAATTATTTTTGGTGCTACTTCATAACTGTAATTTTGCTACTGTGACAAATTCTAATGTAAATATCTCTGTTTTCTGATGCTCTTAGGTGACCCTTTTGAAAGGGTTCTCAGACCTCCAGGGGGACATGACTCACAGGTTGAGAACTGCTGGTCTAAGGCCTCTAACCTTATTGAGCAGCCAGGGGGTGTTGCTAATGCTATGGGAAGCACTATTTGTTGTATATCTCCCAGAACCCAGAATTCAAGAAAAGAAGCCACGCTGTTGTAGTATAGAGCCCATGGCCAGTGGGTAGATGCTCTTGAGCTTGCAGGCCTAAGTGTGTAGAATCCAGTGTTGCTGTGTTTGCTCCATGTGGCTTCAGGTCTGCCCTTTGGGGTACAGATGGTGCTAAAAAGGTCCTCAGCTGTTCCTTTCCTCTGCCAAGACAATTGAAGCTAATAGTGAGATTGGGCTTAACCCACACTCTTGATAGAAGCCCTTATTGGTTCTGGTGATGACTCAGGCATGTGCCTCTTATTCAGACTGAGAAGGCCTTTGAGAGCTAATCACAGCATTTCCAGTTAGCAGTAGTCCCATAGCACTCCTGAGGGGGCAGTGCTTTCTGTCTCTCTCTGGCTATATTAATGAATCAATGAGGCTCTTGATTACCACATCTCTAGTAAAACAAAAAACAAAAAACAAAAAACCTTTCTCAAACAGCATTGGTTATGGTGGATCTTCAGGATTTTTGCATGGAATTCTCTTGTGGAATATTCTAGAAGGATGGTACTCACATAAGAACAGACCAACTGGCTGTTAGACTCATAGGCTTTGACTCAAGTCACCTTAGGCAGCAATGACTGCCAATTAAGGGGTCACATTGCCTCACCCCTGAATCTTTGCTGGTTTACATAAGGCATGTTCATGCTATAACTAGAGAAACTTGTCATAGACACTAAGAGTGATATTTAAAAACAAAACAAAACAGACTTTTAAGCAGTGCTTAACTCAACCTATGCACAAGGGAAGATGAATCGTCTCCTGTCTCAATCCCAGTTATTTCTCCCTAGAGCAGAGAGCCTCATTATGGGCAGCTCTTCCTTTCTGGTCTATGATAGTATCTACATCCCATGATCCACATTCAGAACTGCCTGTACTCCATCTTTACAGAGGACTTATGGAGATGCCAAACCTTGTTCTGGACCTAAGGATTTTGCTATTCAGAATGAGGCCTTTCAGGTTAGGTATCACCTAAGAGCTTGCTGGAAATATAGGCTCCTGTATCCCAGAAACATCCTCTGAATTCGAACCCACATCGTCTCTGACTCAATGTACTATAAAGGCCACTTAGAGCAGTGCATAAAGAGGGATATAACTAGAACTCATTTGTGATGCTAAGACTAAAGAGAATGGAAATTAATTGGTAATTAGTTAAGAGTAAAATAGAGCCTCCTTTACAGAGCAGAGTTGCAAACTGAAAGCTTAAAAGACCAAGATGATGACCTCAGTGAAGGGATGTTATGGTGGAAGTGGTGGGATGATTTTTTTTTCACATTTGTCTTGGAGAAGCTTTCATCTCATATGGCCCAGCAATGAGCAGTAGGTGTTAATCCCAAAGATGGGAGGAGAAAGACAAGTGCCACAAATCATCACGGCCAAATTTATTAAAGAAAGTTTTGTTATTCTTGTACACAGATTAGTTTCCCCTAAGGCAGGGTTCAAGAATTTAGCATTGGTCACGAGGAAGACTATGTTTTGATAGATGAAGAGTATGGAATTTCCAAATGTGGGATTTGGCCGGCAAAAGAGATTACAGAAGCAGAATATAAGCATAACAAGGTGGACATAACAGCAGGTAGTCATAACAACACACAGTCATAATATGATAGTCATAGCAAGTTAGTCATAGATAGTCTTATAACCTTTTAAACAAAGGTAGGGTTTCAAAATGGTCATAAACAACTTCTTGAAACAAAGACATGGCTGCTATTTCCTGGAACAGGCAGTACAGAACTATTTGTAATTAAAGTTACATATGGGGCATAGCCCAATCCCTGAGATACAGGGTTTTATCATAAACAAGAATGAGCCTAGTCCGTCTTTATTATAAGATAGTTTTTAAGCTCAGGATGAAGGCAGGGCGGTTCGTCAGAAGTAACACCGGGGCCTGGATTCTGAAGAGAAGACCAAGTTCAAACATTGACATGAAAGCTCCCACAACTTTGAAAACTTTAAAAAGACTTAATCAAATAAAACAAGGGAGTTATCACTGAAGAGAAGCTTTGCAATAAATGACTGAAATGAGAATTCAAAAGGCAATATATTAGAAAGAGTTGAATATAGTATGTATGTATGTATGTATGCATGTATGTATGTATGCATATATCTATGTATTTGGACTAGAGGTTCCATGTAGTCCAGACTAACCTTGAACTTTCTATATAGCCAAAGTTGACTTTGAATTTCTAGTCTTTTGACCTCTACCTTTGCCTCCAAAGTGTTAAAAGTACCACAGGCTGTTCGTGTCATACTGGAAACTGAATCCTGGGCTCTTTGCTTGCTAGGCAAGTGCTCTCTACAAACCCAGCCCAATTGTTGAAAATTCAAAACTCCTGGACTTTGATTATATGGCATCTGTTGCCTTTGGTGTCCTCCATTAAGAAAACCTAACCCAACTACTGCCATATGTGTGGGTCCCTGAAAGCTCTAATGCCAGCAGAGAAATGAGCCATGAGAGGCAAGAAAGAAATCCACTTCAACATGACTTAGCTGGGCTGGTTCAAACTTCTGGAGTCTGCAGTTTATTTTTGACATATTTGAGGACAGTATAACTTTGAAAAAAAGATTCTTTGTGACAATTATCACAACAAAGCTTAAGGAATTACTAAGTCAGAACTTCTTTGTCAAGTTCATTTCTTTTGTAAAGCACCTGTGACCTCTTGCACTGGAATGGCATCTGTTGACTAAGAAACAATGCTCCAGAGTCCAGGGGATTCAAATGGAGCCTGATCCCATAGAATAGAAAAAGACCACACAGTTATTAACAACATCCACTTCAGCCATAAATAAGAAGAAAAGGTCAGTGCTCTGCCTAATCCTGGTTGTCAACTTGATGAAGTATAGAATCAACCAAGACCTAAGCAATAGGGACTCTTGTGAGAGATTTTTTTTTATTGAGTCATGTCTTAGTGACTGTGAAGAGACACCATGACCAAGGCAATCCTTATGAAAGAAAATATTTAATTGAGGGTTAGTTATAGTTTTAAAGGGTTAGTCCACAGTCATCATGGCAGGAAGCAGACAGACATGGCACTGGGGAAGCTTTACATCCAGATCCACAGGCGCCAGGTTGAAAGACACTGATCCTGGCATAGGTTTTTGAAATCTTGAGGCTCACCACCGGCATAACACACCTCTTCCAACAAGGTTTCCTAATATCTCTTAATCATTCCAAACAGTTCATCAACTGGTTAGTAAGCATGCAAATATATGAGCCTATGGAAAGGGGGCAGTGTTCTCATTCAAATCACTCCAGATCATTTGAGGTTGGGAAAACCCATGCTAAATTTCTGCCACATCTTATGGTGGCATCCCATATAAAAGGACATCGAATGAGGAAGCTTTGGTTTTTTTGCCAGTTTGCCCTCAGTCTTGCTGCCAAGTTCATCTGTCCTAATGGTGAAGCATTCCTTTGTTGCTATTAGAACTTACTTTGTGATTCCAACGTATGAGGAAGGCCCTTTATAAAGTTCCTGGGACTCCAGAATCATATTGACACTGTTGAGGCATGCAATCTCATGAACTTAACAGCCTCCATATTCTTGGCCTTTTCACTGGGAGGCAACCACTGTTAGACTATGGGGACCGTATATTCTATTTAGTTTTGTTCCTTTGGAGAACTCCAAAGTTAATGTATACAGAGGGCTCTGGGCTCCACGGATAAGCATTAGCACATTGTTCACATGGGCTGTCATTTTTCTCCTCCCTGAATTCACAGTCCCCATGTGTAATTCTGTAATCTGTTCTACAAAGAGGTAAAGCCTGTTTTTCTACCTTCTGAGTCTGGCCTGCCTTTTTCTAAGGTTGGTAGAGTGTGCTAGGAATCACACTGAGAATTGCCTGTCCCGGGCCTTCAGTTCCTCTTAGGAAACCGAGTTGTTCTGGGTTAATAAGCAAGAGGGCCTCCCAGCAGATGAAATCCCACATGGAGCAGCCGCAGTCCACTCCGGCTTAGAACACTTGGGCCATCTGTCACTTAGGGGAACCAGCAGCTGGTCATGTAGATCCATCAGTGGGCCTGGCTGCTGGCAACTAGAGTACAGCCGAGTCCTACCCAAACAGCTCACAGTAGTTCCATTTCTATAGCTGTAACAAAGTTGCCTGGCGCATGGCAACTTAGGGGAGAATGGGTCTGATTTAGCTCATTCTTCCTTGCTCCAGTCTGTTACCGAGGGAGCGTAAGGTGGGGAGACTTGGAAGCAGCTAGCCCCATTCATAGCTTAGAGCAGGGAGAAATGATTCCTGCTCAGCTAGCTTGCTCCACTCCCAGTCAACTCAAGTCCTGGAACAAGGGGGAAGGGGCATGGTGCTGTCCCTATCAGGATGGCCTCCTCACATCCACAGGGGCATCAAGTTGACAAAACAGATCAGCATGGAGCTTGGACCATCACGGAACCTTTACACCAATCTTCATTAGCTTTGCTGAGCTTCTTCACGGGGTGGACACTTCAGCTTGTTCAGAAATACCGTGTGCTGCTACCCCATCAACATTGACTTTCTTCTAGTACAAGTTCACATTCAGACCACGTGTGTGCATGTCTCCTGGGCTAGTCTGCTTTGTCTGTCAGGGTTTTGCCCACCCCTTCACTTCTCTCATCTCCTTTTAGCTCTGACTTCCCCAGTCCAGACTTTCCCCTATGTATCTCCTTCCATCCACCCAACAGCTTTCGAGTGCAGTTGTCTATTTCTTTTCAATTCCAGACATGCATTTTAATTTTTGTAGAGGGCTTAGACTTCATGAAATCTTCTTCACCATTTTAGCCCTTTCAACAATCTGCACTAGGCCAGTACCTCAGTGGTGCAGCCCTGGCCTTACTTGCTTGAGGCCCTTCAAGGGGCACCTGTGCGGAGAAGACAAGTTGCCTGGCTTGTTTATTATGACCATTGTAATAATACAATGCTCTGACCTTTTCTTCTTATTTATGGCTGAAGTGGATGTTGTTAATAACTGTGTGATCTTTTTCTATTCTGTGGAATCAGGCTCCATTTGAATCCCTGGACTCTGGAGTAATGTTGACACCTGTGTATTAGCTAGCTGTGGGTTGACAGTTTTGAGGTAACTTTTTTCCTTTGCGCTTCTTACGATCTTTAACTTTTAAGCTGACATTTTCAATTAAAAGTGTAGAGACTATTAACTTCATTTCTGTTTCTGCCTGAGAGAAAGAGGGGGCAAATTCATTTTGGAATCAATGAATACTAAGAGAGAGCACAGGACATCAGCATTCCAGCCAGACTCGCTAAGAGCCTTCCAAACTCACCCTGAGGCATCTCAGCTAAAACGAGCTACTCTCTAGTATCCTGTGAGGTCTGAGAGTTTACACTTTAATTATTTCTGAGGATTAAGGAAACTACAAAGTATAGGAATGAGAGCTGCATAGTTCTCAAGACCAGTATCTTTCTGAAATAAGAAAATCAGAGTCCCAAATGTCTATTACCTTCCTTGGAGTTGTGGAAAGGGTGGTGCAAAAATAGTAGATTAACTTTGCTGACGGAGATTTGGAGATAGCAAAGGGGAATGATTCAGACACCAGAGAGGAAGAGAGAAACATTTTGGGGTTACAGGGCAAACTGGCTTTTATATAGTGAGAGAATATGGTCTCTCTCTCTCTCTCTCTCTCTCTCTCTCTCTCTCTCTCTCTCTCTCTCTCTCTTTCCAAACAAACAAGCAAACAAACAATTGCTTCAAGTTATATATTCATTTTCAGAAATTCTTCCATATGGCTCATTTCATTTGAGTTTTTTCCCTATGATTTTTTTAACCTAGGTCCTAAAGCTTATATTGATAAATGTTAAAAAATGCTATTTACAACAACAGTAAACTAAAGTTGACATGTTCATCGAATTGGATTAAACTGGTTATAAAATTCCAACAGTACATCCAAGAATAGAAGGTTCCAAGATGCCCAATTTTCATCTTATCAAATAAACCCAGGGAGTAGGGGAGGAGTAAGGAGAAACAACCTGGTGTGCTATGTGTATGTTAAAATATTACAAAGTGATACATCACAACACACACACAAATATTCAAACAAATATATACACACAAACACACACATACACACACAAACACACACATATACACACACATACACAAACACACACATATTTTCTTTCTTAAATACAAAATTTTCTCAACATTTTTGCTTAGCCATTCATATACCAAAAGAAGTAATCACTATCAGAAGTAGCATTTCTTGTAAAATAGGCAGAAATAAAGTACTATGAAATAAAGTAAAAATTGGCAGTGTTCAGGGGTAAAGCATCAGGTCCCCATACCTTCTTTTTAATCAACTCTTTTGTTCATGAGAAGAGACGTAGGCCATTTCTCCGAACAGTCCACCTGATTCATGGAGTAGGGGAAGGGTAGGAAAAACCAACCTGGTTTGCTATGTGTATGTTAAAATACTACACATGGAGTTACCAAGAGGAGTTGTCTCCTGTAGAATTTCCTCAGGTCCTGACCAGCAGCTGTTCTTTTCTACACTCCAGAAGAATTCACACCAGTAAGTAATCAAGATTTATTTCAAGCAGGTGAGAAGCCAATTACAGCAGACCCTCTAGAGCAGAGAGCAGATGAAGCTAGGCTTCAGAGGCAAAGAGCTATCTCTCGGGTCTGGACTCTTCTCTGTCTAGTAATTCTCTGATCTTCATCGCTACCCTCCCCGGAGCAATTTGGGGTGGTCCCTTCCTGGAATAGATGGAGGCTTTCTGTACTGATAACTCAGGCTGTTAGAGGGGTGGCTGTCGGCTAAGACACGATGGACAAAGGCTTAGCTGCCCGTGAAGTTGGGAAATTATTAGAGAAACACTCCAGAGATTGGGATCCGTGAGATCAAGACCAGCCTGAGCTACAGAGGGATACCAACAGAATAAAAGGAATGGGAGGAGGAAGGGAAAGAGAGGGAGAGAAAAGGAGAGAGAGAGGGAAAACTGAACTACCTAGGTTTAAAAAGAACTAGGTTTAGATTGTAGGTATGGATTGTAAAATCCCTTTCACATCTATTTCATTTTTCTATTACTTTTAGATTTGTTTAATTCTTCTGTATGTTAAAGTCTCTCTCCATTCCTTATTCTTATCTCCTCAGGATTAATCACTGGCCTAGTGTTCGATCCTCAGTCTCTCCATGCATATTTTAGTGCATATTTTAAAATATGTGCTATGAATCCATATTTATGAGCCATACATAGAGTTACTCTGGATGTTTCCAAATTTATACAAGTATCACATTTTAAATATTCATCCTCTAGTTGTGTGTTTCCTCACAGACTTGGGGTTTTTGACAGTTTCTGCACTGGCAGCAATCTCAGCTTTTAAAAATCATTACTGTTGCATTATATTTCATTGTATGACTGTATTAATCTATCCATTTCCCCGCTAGTTGGCATTTGAGCTGCTCGTTACCCATTCAACATTCTTGCGTGCATGCTGTTACTTTCACGGAAATCAAGAAACCCTTCGGTAGGTGGGGTTAGGATGGGCTTATTTTGCATTTCATAAGCTTCTTTTTCCCAAAGCAAAGTTCTACTTTACACCCTCACCAATCCTAAATGGCCAACTGTCATCACCCGATGCTTGTGCTGCCCAAACTATTTTTGGCCAATGTAAAGATCTGTAATTGAAAATTTGTCCTTTCCCTCCACATTGGTGACATTCATCATCACTGTTAGGGTTTGAGAGTCCTTTACAAGCCATGCTGAGACTTAGTCTGTGTAAACATGCTGACAGCTGGAGGCCCTCCGAGGTGACAGTTCATGAGGGCACAGCCGGAGGGATTCATGCTGCTGCCCTGAGAGTGGGCTGTTCATCTCAACAATAGGCTTCCAGCAGAGAACAGTTAGCCATCTTTCCATCTCTCCTGTGCATTCTTAGCATGTGGATAGGACGACTCCACAAAACCATCAGAGCATGAAGGCCTCCTTTGATTTCCAATGTCCTTTACATATTTTAACAGGCATGTGGAATTGAGTATATGCCTATGTGTGTTTATGTGCATTTGTGTGTGGATGTGGATGTGTGTGTACATATCATATCTCCTAACAAAATCCTCTCTTTATATCTTGCCATGGTGATACTTTATAAAGAAATTTAAAATTTCACAGTGCTCAAAATTCATTAAAGTTTTGGTCTTATGTTATCCCATGCATTTTCTAGAAAATTCAGTATATATCCCGAGGTCATGAGGATTCCATTTGTGGCTCTCCCGACACTTCATTACTCTGTTATTTTTCATTTATGATTTGTTCACCTTAAGGTTGTTTATGGCCACTTTGTGAGATAGAGGTCTAATTTTGTTTTTCATAGAAAATGTTTCAATATTGTCTGTTCCTTTTTGTAAATGGTTTTATTTCTACAGTTTGTACTGAAACTTTTTCATATGTGTCTATTTGTAGATGCTATAATTTATTTGCTTTGATATATTGCTTTGTTAATGTGTTGAAACTGCGAAGACCCCCCACCCCTTTAATATATATTTGTGTGTGTGTGTGTGTGTGTGTGTAAGAATCAAACCAGGGTTTTATACATGCTGGGTAAATGGTCTACCAATAAGATACACTCCATCCTTATCATTCAATCTTAGAAAACATTTTGTACATTTAATAAAACAATTTTCTTATCCTGTTCCTAAAAATACATTTTCTTTGCCAGTGACAGTTTCTTATGGATGTAGGGATCCACTTTTGGAGATTCCTGGTAATATGACTCCAGTTACAGTTTCGGCTCTCGGGAGTAGCTTCAGCCGCTGCAGTAAAACCTCACTTACCAGTCTCTGATATTTAAAATTTGAATATTCCGTATCTGTGACTATGCTTGACTTTTTATTTCTTCTCAGTTACTGTGGCTTTTTCTCTTTCTGCCAATATCACCATAACTAAGACATCTTAGTAATCTTTTCATTTAGCCTCAGTTTATCTTAAGAGACAGGAGAGGTTAGGTGTCTCTATCTCCATATTGTAGAGTGGTTGTGTCCAAGAAGCTCTCTACCTAGCCACACGTCACCCAGACTCTCTGGCAATAGTGTGTATTCATGTGACCGGCACTCAGCAGAGAGAGTCTGCTAGAGAACATGGCGTGAGGAAGAAGGAAACTTCCTTTACTGTGAGACAGAGTTAGTGGAGGAGGACATCGGGTAAGGGGATGGCTACCTGGCAGTGGGTGTGTTACAAAACACCCACAGGAGGAACCTTTTACGGGAGGATTGAGGAGCTGAGCCAGTACAGCAGCTCATGGGCTGGGCTGGTGAGAAGGTATCACCAGCATTAGACCAGCAGAGGTGGGCAGACGGCAGGAACAGTAGAGAGCTAGGTGTATTGATGAGTGACCTTGAGGATGACAGTCCTCTAGAATGATGGCATCCAGTGAAGGTGCTGATGTACCATAAGTTAAAGGCTGCAGGAGCTGCTGCGACAGGTACAAGGGGAATGCCTAGGACACTGTCTGATGGGAGATTTGAGAATGGTTATTAGGACATGTCTCTTGGAGGAAAATGGCTGGATCAACAGATTCCATTAAAACTAGCAAGAGTGGAGATGGCCTTTTCAGGTTCCATATCCCCCATTGCTAGGAGTCTTAGCTGAGGCCGCCCTCATAGATTCCTGGGAGTTTCCATTGTCCTAGATTTCTAGCTCTTCCCAGAGACGCCATCCCACTGACTCCAGTTCTCTCTCCTAGTTTTCTCCCTCCCCCATCCTCCCTGCACTAGGTCCCTCTTGCTCCCTTCAACATCCCTTCCCCACCACTCCCCTCTTCCCTCACTCCAATGTCTGTTCATTTCTTCTACTCAGTGAGATTCAAGCATGCCTCCTTGGGGCTCCTTGTTGCATAGCTTCCTTGGATCTGTGGATTGGATCCTGTGCTTTATGACTAATATCTATTTATAAGTGAGTACATCCTATGTTTGTCTTTCTGGGTCTGGGTTACTCACTCAGGATGGGCTTTTCCAGTTCTATCCATTCGTCTATAAATTTCATGATGTCATTGTTTATAATAGTTGAGTAATACCCCACTGTGTAAATGTACCCCATTTTCTTTATCCATTTCTCAGTTGAGGAGCATGTAGGCTGTTTCCAGTTTCTGCCAGTTATTAATAAAGCTGCTATGAGCACAGCATAGCTGGGCAAGTGTCCTTGTGGGATGGTGGAGCACCCTTTGGGTATATGACTAAGGCTGTCGAACATCTCTTTCTGTGCTTCTCACCCATTAAAGAGTGATCTGCTAAGAACTCTCTGTTTAGACCTGTACTCCATTTTTAATTGGGTTATTTGGTTAGTTGATGTCTAGTTTCTTGAGTTCTTTATATATTTTGGTACCAGCCCTCTATTGGAAGATGGCTGGCGAAGATCTTTTCCCATTGTGTAGGTTGACGTTTTTGTCCTTTTGATGGTGTTCTTTTCTTTACAGAAGCTTTTCAGTTTCATGAGGTTCGTAGCCAGAAAAGACTTCCAATGGAGGGATTGGGGCACAAACCAAGCCAAAACCCTTTGACTCACCTCTTTTTTTCCCCTGCCTACAAGAGATACAGGGGTAAAGATGGGACAGACATTGAGGGAAAACTAACCAATGACTGGCCCATCTTGAGACTCATGCATTGAGAGCGACACAATTAATGATACTCTGCTATGCTTGCAGACAGGTGCCTAGCATAACTGTTCTCGGAGAGGCTTGATGGAAACTGATGCAGAGAACCACAGCCAAGCATTCAGTGTAACAAGGAATCCTGTGGAAAATGAGGGGAAGGATTGGAGGAGACAGAGAGGCCAAGGACCCCACAAGAAAACCTAGGGGTCCACAGAGACTGAACTGCCAAACAGAGAGATTGAACTGCTAACCAGAGAACATGCGTGGGACAGACAGACCTGGGCCCTCTGCACATGTGTTAACAGTTATGCAGCTCAGTCTGCAAGTGGAACTCCTAACAGCAGGAGCAGGGGCCGTCTCTGATTTGGTTGCCGGCCTTTTGGATCCTACAACTCTAACTGGTCTACCTTGTCTAGCCACAGGAGGAGAAGATGCACCTAATCCTACTGCAATTTGATATGCCAAGAGGGATGGTGTCCATGGGAGACCTCCCCTTTCCTGAGGAGAAAGAGGGGACAGGAGGACGGGGGGGGGGGAGGTGGAATGAGGAGAAAGGGAGAGAGTGGGAGGAAAGGAGGGAGGAGATGTAAAATAAATAAATAATTCATTTAATGGATTATTATCTATTATTAAAATAAACAGATAAAAATGGAAAAGAAGCAGCAAGAGTAGAACAGAGGCTGAAGACACTCACTCCAGCAAAAAGCTAAATCCCTGTGTTCAGTTCCCAGACACGAGCCAGGTCTTAGATCCAAAACTACAGATTTGTAAAACTCCAGTACACCTGTGTAGTGTTTATTAAAAAGAAAGCTGTCTGGTGACAACACTCACCTTACTGTGTACTTCCATGGGTGAGACTGTCAGGGGCACACCGCATAGTGATTGGATTTTGGTGACGGGAGAAAGAGCTTGCTTTTGTCCCTGCTGCTTGTGCCTATGATTAGCAGAATGTCCTGCTCAAGACATAGCTCTGTACTGTGTCCATGAAAAGAAAGTCAGCTTCTGTGGCGAACTCTGTGTTTTCTTTTTTTTCCCATTTTTATTATTTTGCATTTTTTTTATTAACTTGAGTGTTTCTTATTTACATTTCGAGTGTTATTCCCTTTCCCGGTTTCCGGGCAAACATCCCCCTGATCCCTCCCCCTCCCCTTCCTTATGGGTGTTCCCCTCCCCATCCTCCCCCCATTGCCGCCCTCCCCCCAACAATCACGTTCACTGGGGGTTCAGTCTTAGCAGGACCCATGGCTTCCCCTTCCACTGGTGCTCTTACTAGGATATTCATTGCTACCTATGGGGTCAGAGTCCAGGGTCAGTCCATGTATAGTCTTTAGGTAGTGGCTTAGTCCCTGGAAGCTCTGGTTGGTTGGTATTGTTGTTCATATGGGGTCTCGAGCCCCTTCAAGCTCTTCCAGTTCTTTCTCTGATTCCTTCAACAGGGGACCTATTCTCAGTTCAGTGGTTTGCTGCTGGCATTCGCCTCTGTATTTGCTGTATTCTGGCTGTGTCTCTCAGGAGTGATCTACATCTGGCTCCTGTCGGCCTGCACTTCTTTGCTTCATCCATCTTGTCTAATTGGGTGGCTGTATATGTATGGGCCACATGTGGGGCAGGCTCTGAATGGGTGTTCCTTCTGTGTCTGTTTTCTTGTTCGCTAGTTTGAAACGGGGAAACCTTGACGTCATCACTACCCAAGTTACATTTTCACATCTCACAAATCAATTTTGTCATGGTCTCCAAGGGTGCTTTCGGTATTCCAAAATCCAATTTCTCTGTCTCCTATTCCTTTCAACATACCGTATGAGCAGGATAATCAGCTGCCCTTTAGTGCTCGCCTTGAGACTGGCTGGCCTTCTTCATCCTCTGACTCCGAGATGAAATGGCCGTGTGATTCCTTCCGTCCTATGAATCCTCATGGATAACCACTCACAAAGAACCACCAGGGAGATTTCATTTTTCTTCCCAGAGAAACAGTATCATTCTCTCTGATACAGAAGTTCTACGTGGTTCATCATATTTTCTCTTTTCACTTTGGCTGCCAGGAAGCCCAGTGCTAGCATTTGCTCTTACTAAGTATGGTAGCATTCTTCAACAAGAAAATTTTAATTTCGTTTGGTATTCATTCTGTGATGACTTTTAATGTTTACTTCCTTTAAGACTTGCTTGTCTTTATTATATGTGCGTGGAGCAGGAACTGAAATAGACAGGTTGTGAAGGGATGCTGCTCACTGACTTGCTCCTCATGGCTTGCTTTACCTCCCTTCTCAGACAACCCAGGACCACTTGTTTATGGTGGCACAACCAGCAGGAAGCTGGGTCCTCCCTGTATCAATCATTATTCAAGAAAATGTCCTTAGACTTGCAGATAGACCCATCTGATGGAGAAAATTTCTCAATTGGTGTTTTCTTTTTCCAAATGACTAGAGAATGTGTCCAGGTACCAAACTAATAAGAAAAAAAAAAGTAGAAATGAAAAAAACAAACCAAAGAGCAAAAGCTAACAAGCAGGATCTAGAATATTTAGGATTTCTGCTATCGGGGAAAGGATCTGCCACATAGAGATGTGAGGGACCAGCTATGGTTTACACCCCTCTTCCAAGTAACACAGAATGATGGCTAGTGACTAGAACAAATGCATCAGTCACTTCTGCAAGAGCATTTAAGTGAGATTACTCATAGACTTAGTAGCCAATCAAAGCACATATCCTATAAGACCACATGGATGCTTGAGTTACGCATTTGCACTCTTATGTACGCAGTCACGCCAAAATATTCTACACTACTATCTCAACGCAGCTTCATTGCAAATGCAGGCCCCGTAATCCCTGGCCTTTCCCTAGGATCATCTTAGAGCTTTTGATTTTGCATTGAAAAGACTCGATGGCAGACATCTGAGTCTTCCCAAGCCCCGAGGGGCCCTCCCTGATGTGACCAATGCCTGTGATTATTACACTGGGGAAGGAAAGGTGTTGCCGGAGTCAGGTAAATCTCTAGGGCAGATGACATCCAGGCAGCCAAAGCAATCAATCATGAAATGATCTTCGGGCTGGCTCAGCTGTGGGGTCTTCGGCTGTTCTCACTTAAACAACTGCTTTAAAAGCATCTCGCTGCGTCTCCCTTAGGAAATTATTTCATTGTATAATTGCCCTTGCTTCAAGTGAAATTTTCTTAATGTCCAATTTGAATGGCCTATTTTTCCAGTCTCAGGCCATTGCCCTCTATTACGCCACTATTAAGCACCTTTAATAATACTTTTCCCTTTCAGAGGGGGTGAAATGGGCTCCCACGTCTCATTTGAAAGTGTGGCTTCGTGCTTCTCGATTCAAAGACGGACAACGCGTCACGGGGACAGGATAGCGTGCTGCTTGCGAGAAAGGCGGGTGATTTTCTTGCTGAGATTTCGCCAGCGTTTGAAAGCGATTTTGTGGCCATGTTGCAGGGAGCAGAGAACCCGCGTGCGCATGGCATTTCTCTGAGCACGCTGAAGCACTAAGGCTAACACAGTGCTGTCAAGGAACCTGAGCCTGCAGTAGGTGACATTCATAACCTTCCATGGGAAGGGAGGAAATCTCAGGAAACAAACCTGCCTATCACTTTGCTTTCCCAAGCTGTAGGAAAAATAGCTGCGAAGGGCAGCCAAGAAGCTGAGGTGTGGGGCGAGGGGGCGTCTTTAGGGGACAGTGTGCAATCAAAGCCTTGAGGACTTCAAAGTCTTTACAGTAAAATTCCTCTGGAGCACAGATTGAGCTGTTTGTTACCGTTTGTCCTTCACATGTATGTAGATCTGTCACATTGGGGCATTTTATGTTGTGTCAGAAGTAAAAATATGATTCTGAATTTAATAATAAGCTGCCTTCTCCATTTGTTCATTTATTCAATTATTTGTTTGTTTGTTTATTTGGTGTATCTGTGTATAATGCATTATGGGTATGTGTAGTGAGTGCGTGCGTGCGTGTGTGTGTGTGTGTGTGTGTGTGTGTGCGCGCGCGCGCGCGCACACGCGTGTGTGTAGTGCATATACAGGTTCATTTGTCCGTGCAGGTCGTGTGATCACCAGAGATTAACACTGGTATTTTCTTCATTTGTCTTTCATTCTCTGACAGAGGGTCTCACCAAACGTGCAGCCCACCATTTAGGGTAGACCAGCTTGCCAACATCCGCCAGCATCCTCCTGTTTCTGTCTCATAGCATTGGGATTAGAGGCATGAGCACACTGCTGTGCTTGACGTTTTCATAGGCGTTGGGATCAAAACTCAGGTCTTCATCCTTCTGCAGCAAACGTCTCACCCACCGAGCATCTCCGGTGCACCTTGCTACACTATCATTAATGTTAGGACCTTTGTGAATCTGGTCTCATTCTCTCCCTCCCCATGTTCTCCATGTCCTCAGTATCTAAAGGCCATCCCATCTCTACATATACCCCCGGAAGCTGAAAGGACGAGACTTTGAGATTAAACATAAAAATGGCATTTCTTGGTTAGAGGTGTAGCTCAGGGTATAGGACTTGCCTAGGGTTTATAGTGTCTGCCAGTATATAAACAAATAAACCAGTTAGTTAAGTGAATAAGGGAATGGATGGACTAATTAATTAATTAACAAAGAAATAAAAATGTGATCTTTTCTCCAACCCAAGTAGCCCAGGCCAATGCATCTATGTACACTTTGAACACCCTATTCATCCGAGTTTGTTCCTAGATTGTGTGATGGATATATATATATATATGTATATATATATATATATACATATATATATATGTCATCCCCTCCTGACTGACATCCCCTTCTATCTGTTCCATCCTGAAAAGTAAAATTCAATATAACCTAACAAAAACAAATCATATAGTAAATAAATGTAAGCACCAGGGCATTCTCTGAGTCTTTGTCCTCAGGGCTGCTGACACACCACTGTCTTGTTGGAGTTTTGTGGTCTCTCAGAGCCCAGGATAGTGGTGAAGATGGCTTAGAGGAGGGATCTTCCTCCCCACAGGAGACCAGCAGCTGCCCAGCATCACAGGATGTCGCAGGATAGGGAAGAGCAACAAGGTGTAGGCTCCTAGAGTGGCGATGTTTGCCACTGGGGACACATAGTGGTGAATAGAAAGCTACAGAGTGTATTTGAGGTTGCAGACCCTGCCGGAAGTAGACAGAGATGTAAGTTTCAGGTAGACATTAATAATGAGAAAATAGGGGCTTTTTTACATTGTCTAATCTCTAGCAAAACAGCCCCTTCAGTTGAGAGGGATGCAGATCCCCCAAAAGTAAAGACGTTAAAAAGAAGTGGGATGAAGCAAACTACCCCGATCTTTTGTGGGAGACGTGGTTTCCATAGGAATTATGGAAACAAAATCCCCAGCCACGATGGACACCCGTTCTCATCATTTTCCAATACAGGGCCATGGGAAGTGGCTGCCGGATTTCACTGTGGATCAATAATGATTGAATTGCGCTGGAGGCTCAGCAACTCTCCGTGAACTCTCCAGTTGCAGCCCACGCTGTTTCCAAGTCCTGGTAGCTTAGGTTCCCCATGCTCTGTAGCTGGTCTCTCTGGGTCAGACACGATCTTTGAGGGAGAATAGCTAAGATCGCAGTCATGGAAACCTCAGGAGATGAGTTCTATCAACTTCTCCACAGATTGTGTGTGTGTGTGTATGTGTGTGTGTGTGTGTGAGTGTGTGTATGTGTGTGTTTGTGTGTGTGTTTGTGTGTGTATGTGTGTGAGTGTGTGTGTATGTGTGTGTTTGTGTGTATGTGTGCTGTGTGTGTGTTTGTGTGTGTATGTGTGTGTTTGTGTGTGTGTGTTTGTGTGTGTGTGTGTGTGTATGTGTGTGTGAGTGTGTGTGTATGTGTGTGTATGTGTGTGTTTGTGTGTATGTGCGTTGTGTGTGTTTGTGTGTGTATGTATGTGTGTGTATGTGTGTGTTTGTGTGTGTGTGTGTGTGTGTGAGTGTGTGATTCGTTCTGTCCCTTTTAGTCACCCATGCTCCTGTAAGTCACAACAATGATGCACAGTGTCGTTAGGTTGGACTTGGATGGAATCCTCTCTTTGGTCTGTCAGGACTCTGTGCTCTTGGTGAATGGGTCTTTCTCTGAGTCTCTAGGGAAAATCAAGCAATCGTCGGGCATCTCCTCGTGCTGATGCAGAAGGCTCCAAAGCTTTGCTGTGCCGACAGTTAAACTGCTGAGTGTTCCAAATCTGGTGAAGAGATGCATTCTGGTTTGTTCCATGACTCCAATGTTAGCTGCAGCATGATAGGAGACCTTGCCTGTTTGTGTTGTGTTGCGGTCTCTGAGTGGAGACCCCTTTTAAATGTATCCCATATTACATTTGGAGGTATATACTTTTTTTTTAATCAGCCGTGGCTGATAACATATTACTTTATATTGGAACATTTTTGTAAGCTGCTGGTTGTCTGTTCACTCTGCCTTGCTTTTCAGAGTGAGGGCAGTCAAAAGCACTGTGCACTTCCCAGGGTGCACCACTCCATCGATTCTACTCAGCCGCCTACCACTCCAAACACTCTGAAGTTCATTTTACCTTTTCATGTGTTTCTTTGTCCTCCAGGCATTCCTCTTAGCCACGGTTAAGACACATTCACACCCATCTCTGCAAACCCCAATTCCATGTGTCCAACATAGGGTAGAACAAAGGCCTCATAGAATCTCAGATAGGTAACTTGTCTGCTTCATATTCTTATTTTTATGTTATTCTTCAGATGAGCCCCATGGCTAATGTATTTGTATTTACTGAAACACTGACACAATTTATTCTTAACATTCGCAAGCTTCTTAAGGGCCGAGACCTCATGGACAGTGGATCAATGTCTTGCAATTATTGACAGATATCGTATTTTGATTTCTACTGTAGTGACAAACACCATGACCAAAGGCAACTTGGAGAAGAAATTTTTTTCCCTTCTCGCTTTGGTTTATACTTCCAAGTCACATTTCTTCCTTGAGGGGAGTCAGGGCAAGGATTCAAAGTGGGTAGTGGGTCCTGGAGGCAGGAACTGAAGTAGAGACCATGGAGGAGCCCTGCTTATTGAATTGCCGTTCATGGAGTGCTCACCCTGTCTTCTTACAGCATCAGGACCACCTGGGCAGGGCTTCCATTGGCTAGAGTGAGCTCAGTCCTTTCATATCAATAATTAACCAAGAATATTCTCCATGGACATGCCCACAGGCTAATTTGATACATATATTTCCTCAATTTAGGTTCCATCCTTCCAGATAATTCTGGCTTGGGCCACGTTGACAAAAACTAACCATGGCAGTGAGGACCCAGTGAGAGTACGATGAATAAATTATATTATAAATCACTCTCATTGCCTTTGACCACACAGAGCGACGAAGAATCACCAGAAACAACCATGTTCATGTACTTTATGCCTACCTGACTATAATCCATAGATATAAGCATGGAGATGAGATCCTTGAACTCTAATAACTCAAAAGTGACAATGTAGAAGTGTGTCCCTATAGCAATTCCTTCCAGATTTGTTGCGTGGTGCGGTGCAGTAATGCCAAAAGCTGTCAGAAGTGGGGTTGCAGTATTGCATTTAGAGATAGAACATTGTTGCTATTGAAATTAAAGCAAGCTAAAATATGTTATTTTAGGATTTTCATAGTATAATACACGAATATGTCTGAATATGAATCATACGTCTATATGACAAGTTCTCTCTTTGTGGATTAGGTTGGGTTTGAAGTCAGAGATCTGCTTTTCTCTGCCTCCTTCACTGCTGGGTATGAGCCACCATTCCTGGCTTGTAACACACACACACACACACACACACACACACACACACACACCTGTTTAAAATATCTGTTTTTTTCTGCATGAATATCTGTGCAGCATATACATGCTTTGTTCACAAGACCAGAAGAGGACATCAGATCCCCTAGCACCAGAGTTACTGATGGGTGTAAGTTGTCATGTGAATGCTTGCAACTGAAACCATTTCTTCTGTAAGAGTAGCTATTATGCTTAACTGTGGAGACGTCTCTCCTTCTGGTGTATTTTCTTAACCAGCTCTTCATAACATTAGTCTTTTGATATTGTCTGTGAATGAAGGTGACTTTTTGGCAAAACTATGCAAATTATGGCTGCCTTTTGGAGATTCATAATATGAGTTAGCAGGTTAAAGGTGGCCAGAAACCACACAGGTTTTAACAATATTAATTGACCTTGATCGCCCTTTCCTCTCCATAATTGCCCTAAGAACCACCTGCTTCCTATAGCTGCTATAGGGTGCATGGAACACAGTGTTCTGGGCTTAAGGAGAGGCTCAGTGGTCAAATGGCTTGCTGCACAGGTGTGAGGTCCTGAGGTTTGCTCTGCAACACCTACATAAAGTTGTATGAGGGATGGATAGTCTCTAATAGCATGTCTACAGAAAGAAGACAAGGGTGGAGCTGGACACAGGAGGCTCCTCGGGGGCTCTCAGCTCAAATAGCCTGTCACATTCAGTAAGGAGCCAGACACCTCAGTCTTAGTATGTAAGGGAAGGCCTGACACCCAAGGCTGACCTCTGGTATCCACACATGTGTCCTGGTGTGGGAAGGCCTGCCTCGTTGTTTTAGTGTGTGTGTGTGTGTGTGTGTGTGTGTGTGTGTGTATCTGTGTCTGTGCCTGTGTCTTTGTGTATATATAAGATTAGGGGTTGGGTTTGAACTCAGGGATCTGCTTGTCTCTGCATCCTCCGGTGCTGGGTGTGAACTACCGTGCCCTGCTTGTTAAAATTGGAAGCATGTGTACATGTCTCCCCAAACAATACATGTGCACAGACTTAAAAAAACTAAAACACTGTTCCAAGGAAAACACTTTAGGAAACAAGACACTTGTTTTCAGTTTATATAAAATATTGTATCTATTACAGTTTGAGAATTCTCAAAGATCTGCTTTACTTTGGAGGTGAGGCATTTCCAGTATCTATTATGGTCTGTAAATGATCAAAGCCGTCTGTGACATCAGTGCCAGGGAACAAGTGAATGGCAGAGGAGCAACTGTATCCTCCTCATGGACCTGTGTGAGGAGTAGAGGGAGGAGGAGGAGGAGGATGGAGTACCCACGTGTCCCTCACAATTTGACTGTTGTCAAGAGTGGAGTCAGAATCTAAACACACTCCTATGAAAGCTCAAAATTCCATTTCTGCTGCTTCCCCTCCTCTGTATTTGATTTTTTCCAAATCATGCTTTTAAAAATGTGTTTTTCACAAAGGGCTCACATTTTTAATGGTGATTTACAGCTCTATTTCATCCTTCAAATTATACTCACAGTTATGTAATCTTATTTCTGTAATGCTGGTCCATCCTCTCCTGCCTCACCTTGGGTCCGGCAGAAGTATACTAAACAACGGCAAGCTAGCACGCTAGTTAGAGCATTTGCTAGCAACTGTCAGAGCAGCCAAGACAGCATCCGCAAGAGAAAGGCAGCGTCGCTCAATGTGCTTGTACTCCTGTCTTAAATGGTCCTGAATAACCACGATATAATCAACTATGCAATAAACGTTTACATAAGTCACCAGTGAGCCCTTCCACAGTCACATGGAGGAGTAAGAGATGACTTTAGATGGCTTTAATTATCTATCCGTGTGTTTATTTTCCTAAGTATCTGTATATTAATATCTCCACCTGAGCTTATAAACTGAATAATGTGTAATTAAAATTATTTTTTTGGTGATAAAATTATTAACCAAGATGAAAAAACATATTGAGTGTTCTCTTGACAATAAATTAAATTCTGAATATGCTTCAGTTACAGAACCATCACCCCTCATAGCCAACTTAAATACCCTAGTGCAAGAAAATACTGGAAGGAAGGCATGATGGTATATCGCATTTAATTGCAACGTGGAAGGCAGAGAAGCAGTGAGAGAGAGAGAGACAGAGAGAGAGACAGAGACAGAGAGAGGCAGAGAGGCAGAAAGAGAGGGATAGAGGCTCAGAGAAAGGCAGAGAAGGAAAGAGGCAGAGAGGGAAAGAGGCAAAGAAGCAGATGGATCTCTGTGAGTTGGGGACAAGTGATCTACATGGTGAGTTCAAGGACAGTTAGAGCTACATGGTTGGCCTTGTGTCAAAAAAAATTGAAGATGCTTGGCATTAAGCAATACTGAAAGAAGCATATATAATAAAAAGTATACAATATAAAACCCATCTTTACCATTACGGCTTAAATCTACAGCACTTACGTGGCTCAGCAACTCTAAGGATCAGAAAACAAAAACTAAAGTTTCCCAGAGTTCCATGGGAGGAGGGTAAAACATTCCAACTCCTATTTGATTATTTGACTTTAGAATTACTGTCAACATCTGAGGGCTAAGTAGAGAATGTTTTTGGAAGTGAACATTGGCCAGTGAGATAATTCAAAGGGTGAAGGTGCTTGCCCTCAAGGTGGGAGACCTGAGTTCCATCCCTGGGGTGGGTAGAAGGAGAAGACGGATTCCTGCAAGTTGTACTATGAGGTTCACATGAGTACCATGGCACGTGTGCATGCACACACACACACACACAGAGAGAGAGAGAGAGAGAGAGTAAATAAATGAACAAATAAATACACAGTAAATAAATACATGAATAGATAAATAAATAAATGTAATTAGAAAATGAATCCATCTTGGCCAAGACCCTCCTTCCATTAGGGAACGATCTTAGCTATGTAAATATGCTACATTTCCTCAGTGCAGTTATTGGTTCAATGGCTCAATAAAAAAACAAGAAATGTTCTTATAACGCTTTTCATGGTCAGGGATTATGTTGATGAAAAATTAAGTAGACCCAGATATGGGAAAATGGAGCAGACTTCGCAAGGAGCGGAGTTAATTGGAATAGCACAAAAGCCCCCTTGAAAGGAAGAAGAAAACGATATTCAGAAGGAAACGGTAATCTACTAAGCAGGGTTTTTAAGTGCTTAACTCTACCCGTAGCTAAACAACATGAGAACGAAAAATGCAGAGTAGGGAGTGTGATCAAATGAAAGCCGACGAGAATGCCCC
This sequence comes from Rattus norvegicus, assembly GCF_021556685.1. Lineage (NCBI taxonomy): Eukaryota > Metazoa > Chordata > Mammalia > Rodentia > Muridae > Rattus > Rattus norvegicus. The sequence continues at coordinate 119,772,720 of NC_141541.1, forward strand.
TGATGCCGTTCCCATAATGCATTTCTAGGGAGGAAATACAAACAATGGAGCAGTTATTATCCTGTGGTATTAAGAAGAAAGCTCTGAGGTTTCATTGCCTCAAAGAAACATCTTTCCAAGGGCTAATCCTCCGAGTCCAGAGTTCAGTTATTAATTTCTAGATGTTGTCCTCACTCAACCTTAACCATGGACTCCATAGGGAATTATACGTCTGTTGGGGGATCGGAGAGCCACAGGCTTCTCGTGTTTGCTCTGCAGATGTTGTGGCCTTTGTGGTTAAATACCTGCTCTAGGCATCCTTTTCCAGCTGCCAGGACAAATGTCAGCACCTCTGAGATGTTGGCTCACTGTCCAAACCTGTCCTACATTGGACTGCATGGTTCAGTATAACAGGAGGAGTCAGGCTCTGCCTTTTCTGTATTAACTAAAGAAATTTATCTTCCAGGGACATAGTTTAACTCCAGGGAAGACAGAGCAAGGCTAGATGTAGAGTGGATATTTGTATGAGGAATATTTAGAACTTCCTAGTAGATGCAGTATAGCTGTACACCTCCAGTATTTCTAAAATTAAAAGCAATGACACAGATATCTTATGTTCATGGCTGTTATGATACTATCAAGATGAGGGGTTATTCTTGGTACTAATACTTGCTTATAGCATCTCTCAGAGAGATGCCATTCAACTCAAAATGCCTAGGAACCACTTTTCCATGTAGCATTTATGAGATGATGCCAAGAAAGAACAACATTGACACTAATAAAACCCAAACTGGTAGTGAATGTTCAGTCAAAATTAGATTTGTATTGGATCCCTCCCAAGGCACAGTGACCGTCACAGAGGCAGGGAAGGAAAGAATGTAGGAGCCGGCAGAAGAGGCAGACTTTCTTTGGAACACCATCTTCCAGGCCTGATACAGTGTGGCCCGACTGAGCTCACAGCGTCCTTGATTACTTACACAAAATGGAATCTGTCAACAACCTGTCATGGGGGTGGTCTTATGAATCCTTGTCCCTCTCTGAGGATTTATAGGTAGTTAATGGTTGATGGGGAATAGAGAGACTTTTCCTCTAAAAGGGTACCTGTGGAAGCTCCTGTAAACGATCTCCTCCCCTTGCTTCTGTAAGAAGCCCTAGCAAAACTCATTGATTCACAGCAAGCCAGTTAAGAAGCATCCCTCCATGGTCTCTACATCAGCTCATGCCTCCAGGTTCTAGCCTTGTTTGAATTCCTGTCCTGACCTCTATTGGTGATGAGAACAATATAGAAGTGCAAGTCAAATAAAACCTCCTCACCCCCCCCTCAAAAACCATCCTCATTGATTCACTAAAAACAGACAGACAGACAAATGACAGACAGTGCAAGGAGGCAATGAGCTAACTGGTAAGAGGGAGGGTATCAAAGAGAGTTTGAAGAGGCACTGAGTTTGAATGTGGTCAAAATGCATTCTATACAAGTATGAAAACGTCATTCTGCATAATTAACATCTATGTGATAAAGAAACCATTAACTAAATAAGTAAACATCACATGGAAAGAGAGACGGAAACAAACTGGTGGTAAAAACATGACCTTCCTCCGTAAGGTCAAATAAGCTTTTATTTGCGTTAAACACTACAATACCATATATATCCATTTAAAAAAGAAAACTCTATAGTGTATATAAATTATTCCTTCCATTCCTCAACTCTTTCCTTTTGTTCCGTTACAGCTTTGGTACCGTGTGATTTAGTTTATATATATATATATTTAAATACTTTTAGCATCACAAACTGAACACAAAGTACAAAACTAATCCGAATCAGGGATATTGTAATCTACACAGTGGTATTCATGGTAGGAGAAAATCTTACCTTGATGAATTCATGTCCCTAGCTAAGCTAGAAAGGCATACCTAGCAGACATGACAGAAATATGCACCATTAACCAGCTAATGTATTAGTCTTTGATTAGTTTGTACAGAATACCAGCAGCAATGTATATGGAAGTCCTCAGCCAGCTGTCGAAGTCTCCTCTTCCTTTGAAGGCCATGAGTTAACATATGATGAAGTGTACCGCGGGCAGCCCGAGCACTCTCAGAACTTGACCGGCCAGCCAGCGTTGTTCATGCTCCCACAGTTTGTTCTGCAGCTAGCAGACATGACAGGAACCGTGCTGGAGGGGCAGTGTGGACCCATCAACCTTAGGTTGTTCTGAGGGCTTGGCGGTGTGATGTTACAGTACACAGGCATTCCGGTGGCTGGGAGTGACCCTTGGCCTGTCTGACTGGGCAGCATGATTGGCGGTTGGTATGTCTGCTGGGGCACTGCTTGAGAACCTTGGGTCATTGGCACCTGTGCAAGACACGAGTATGAAAAGGCTGCTTAATGTTCAGGGGAGGGGATGGCATCATAAATGTCACTCAAGTGTTTGAGACCCGCTGAACAGATCCCTTGTTCTCTAGCTATCATTTATTGACCATTTCACTTGGAGAAAGTCACTTAACCTTTCTGATTGTACAGTTTTTGACACGGGTACAGGGTACCAAGGCTTATTAATATGTTGTGCTCCATTCACAGGGATCACGGGACGCACGAAGCCTGTGAACCGCAGGGTGAACATGCATAGGGACCATGTGGATAAGTATGTCTCTCTCAAAGAACCTCTGGAAGTATGGCAGGGAGAGATTCCAGGATGCAGCAGATGCTTACGAGTGTGAAATCTTGTCTTCTTGCCTCCTTCCTCTCCTCTGCTCTTTCCTTTGCCCCAACACAGTATCTGGATGCCCCTCTAGCTACCTCTCAGTGTGGAAAAACATGCCCCTTTCTGTTTTCATGAGAAGAAGCTTGGCGACTTCCTTAGTAAGGAGAGGGGTTTTGTCCACATGAATGGCTTGAATATAGTTTCTTTAAGACTAGAAGCAACCTGGACAGCTAAGTTGAATAACCAAACCATTTGACTCCCTCCTCATTGCTCCTTCTTGGAGGTTTCAGGTTACGCACGACAGAAGCACACCCCATATGTGTTAAAGACTCAGTATGTGCTCTGACCTGAAGGATGGAATTGTGCCTGCGTCCGTGTGCTTTAAATGCATCTGGGACACCACATAAAAATCTGTGATAATTTGCAACTCCAGTGGAAGGAAGTTTACTTGAGTAGATACAAATATGGTAGAGAAATCGCCACAATGGCTTTCTATCAAGTATCATTTCAACAGAGCACCCAAAAGTCTTCTGGGATAGGACATCAAAGAATTTCCTTCCAAAAGCACAAGTTTTTATGGAAGCAAAGCCAGCATAGCATTTAAAAGCCTTGACATTTGTTAGGACACCTGCACACTGTGTTTTTTATGTTTGTATCTCAATTCTAAGTAAACCAATGGGTGGATGGCTCAACCATCCATGACCCTACTAACCGCTCCACACCTGCAACTTCCTATAGCTTCCGTTTTGACAAGCATGAGTTTGCGGCCAGGGTTTTCCCCACTGCTGGCACATACCTGATAAGAAGACATGGTTGGGTAGGAGACCATCACACCATGCACCGGGGCTCCTTGCTGACTGCTCATCACCCCCTGGCTGTGAGCTGACTGCTGTACTCCCATCAGGCCTTGAAAGCTCTGTTGACCAGACAAGACTGGCTGGTAACCTGTAAAGGAGAGAAAAAAAAAAGTCTTCTGAATGGATTGTAAGAGGCTGTCATGGGAAGAAACTGTAGTATTGTGTAGGGTGTGAGCTGCTCTTGTTTCTAAGTGAGTGTCACACATCTCAGTCGCCGCTCTGTGGATAAGCTGTCCAGGTGTTTGTTTCCTAAGAATTAAAAAGGAAATTTAAAGCAACCTCGAAGAGTGGACAGTATTATGACTTCAAAAGGTCCACTGACATTTCCATGCTACATAAAACAGTTCAATAAAAATCTTCTGATATTTCTATTGTTACAAAGAATGGTCCAATGAACCTCCTCTGACATTTCCATTGCTGCATAGAATACTCGAAAAAGAAAACCTGACATTTCTATTGTTACATAGAATGGGCCAATGAAAACCTGGTATTTCTATTGTTACACAGACTAGTCCAGCGAGCACATGTGACTATGATTAATTCATTATTATACAGGGTCATCTCTTGACATCATAAATTATAGCTTTTGTGGTTGGCTTCCTCAGTGGTCTGAATAATTTCAGATTATTAAAGATGCTTTAGTTTACATGACTGCTCCACTGATTTTACCACTCTCCTGAATTTGCTCTATGCGCGCAGAGACCACCAAACAGCTTGTTCACACAGTGTGGATTCTATTTGGCCATGTCTTGGTGAACAAAATGACTTTCTACACCTAGTAATTAAACATCCACTGAAGGTGGGGTAACAGCCAGAGAAAAGTATTATGTTCAACAATTAGCCCCTAAGAGAACATCCCAGTAGAGCATCAAATCAATAGTCATGAACATGTGTCAGACAGAATAGAGTACACAATTTTTAAAAGTTATCTATTCTATTTATTAATATGTGTCATTTGGTTGTCTCTCCTTTCTTTTCCTCCACTGATAGAGCAGATTTTATTTAGTTTTGTGCTAGAGACCAGTGGGTTGAAATTGCGAAAGAAAGTTGAGAACTGCTCTTATAAAGGTTGAAAAAAGAGTTGCAGCTTGGGTAGGATGATACAGTAGTAAATGAACACAGTAGCATCCATCGTGGCTATAAAATAAGGTGTGCCCAGAGCTTGCATAAGTGTGGGACACTGAGGAGTTGAGGACCACAGAGGAGAATCTTAGCACGGACCCTGAGATAAATCGTACAGTCAGGGTCTAAAAATGAAACAGGAACACAGACTGTGCAGACGTCGTTAACAGATGCATGTAGTGAGTCCTTGTGAGTGCTATGACTTTGTAATGAGGGAAGATAAAGTCTCAGTCTTCACAGAAGAAAATACTCGGCTCTGCAAATACAGATCTTCATTTATGTCAGACATATCAGGGAACCATGTTGCAGGAAGTCACTGAGTTAGAAGAGTAATTCTGTTCTCCAAGCTGATTTGAAGCAAGCTAAGGAAACAATAGTCTGGGGACAGGCCAGTATGGATTTCTAAAGTCACCCTTTCAACGGCCTTGAGGGTCATCCTGATTTTTATTCCCATTGCGTACCCTGCTCATTTTTACAGAGGTTTTTAATTTAGAAAATTGTTTAAAATCCGTGTAAGGATGCCACGCGTTACCAATCGAATAAAGGGTAATGGCTGACTTTCTGCTCCATCCTCACCAGGGTGCATACTCAAAGCTTTTCTTTCATGTGCTCAGCGTAACCCCCAGAGTCCCATCTCTTACACCTACGGTGTGTGTGACCCAACCACAAAGCCACCTGACTGGGGTTAAGGAATGCCACAAAGGCCATGCCATGTTAACTCTGCTTCTCGCAATGTCCTGAACATGGAGCTGCTTGAACACATTTCCTCTTAAGGTGGTTTCTGTCGGTCTTTGGTGTCCACACCCTCCAGTCTAAATTATATATCCTGCTACTATGGAATTTACATCATGAGGTCTGGCAGCGGAAGTAAATAACTTAGACAAGAGCTTGCCTTGCAAGCATGAAGACCTGAGTTCAATCCACAGAACTCTTGTTTAAAAGAAAAGAAGAAAAAAGTCTGGATGTGGTGACACATGCTTGTAATCTCAGTGCCAGGGAGGCAGAGAAAGGTAGATCCTGGGTCCTGCTGCCTATCCAGTCTGGAATTATAGGTGATTCCCAGGCCAGTGAGAGATCCTAAATTAAAAATAAAAGTGGTAACCCTTGAAGAATGACACCCAAATGTGTTGTCTGTTCTACACACACACACACACACACACACACACAGAGAGAGAGAGAGAGAGAGATCTATGTACACACACAGACATACAGAGACACCTACGTACACAAACACACACACTCAGACATACATAGACAGAGACAGACACATGCACACACATAGACAGACAGAAAGACATACATACTCAGACATACAGAGATATAGACAGACAGACAGACACACAGAGAGAGAACCTACATACACAAAAGAGAGACAATCTAAGAGTATTTTACTATTTCCTTATCATGTTATTTTGAACCACATTGAGTTTTTCAAAGCAGCATACAATGTAATAGATATATAATATATATACATATATATGTATATATATATATATGAAAATAACAATGTGGTTGTGAGAGCCTTACAATCAATTATGAGCTATAGCCTCTTTTATCATTTGCTTTTGTAACAGAGAGCACACAGTTTGAACTCTGTCAAGGTCACGCTATTGGGAGAACTAAAAGAGACATATTTCTGGATGAAAACCAAGGGCAAACTTTTAGCATTTGGCATCTGAATAGACCTTTTACTGAGTATGTGCAGCCACTGAATCAGTTCTTTTCAACATGTCACAGTGGCTAAGGGGTGGGGGTCCAAAAAAAACCCTTGCATAAGGAGTGGTTTAAGAACATCAGGAAGCGGGGTTGGGGATTTAGCTCAGTGGTAGAGCGCTTGCCTAGCAAGCACAAGGCCCTGGGTTCGGTCCTCAGCTCCAAAAAAAAAAAAAAAAAAAGAACATCAGGAAGCACAGATATTTACATTAGGAATTGTAACCGTAGCAACATTACCATTATGAAGTAGCAACGGAAGTAATTTGATGGTTGGGGTGGGGGTGGGGTCACCACAGCACGAGGAACTGTAGTATTAAAAAGTCACAGCATTAGAAAGGTCGAGGACCACTGCACTAGATAAATAATAAACAAACAAAAAGTGAACAGGAGAGATGATGCAGATGAAGGGGTAGGAACAAGGGAGAAAGCACTCTGCTATCCCAAGCTCATCTGTATGTTTGCCGATCGGTCACGTCCATCCTTCCACAAAAGTCATTGTGCTAAAAATTAAACTGTTGTGACTGACGAGAGAGTCGGGCGTCAGGGTAAGGACTAAACCAAAACTAAGGTGGAGAGCAAATAGGAGAGTACAAAGATGTTCAGAGGGGGTGTGGGGACAGACACAGAGAGAGAGACAGAGACAGACAGAGAATAAAAAATCCCCTTGTAGAAAAATGAAGGAAACCTTCAAGGACAGGCCGAGCACGTGGATGCAGAGTCTCTCCATCTGCACACAGGGCACAGCCTTCGGCAGAGCTAGACAGATTCTTCCTGGGAACGCAGATGCAGCTACATGAAGCCTCTCCGTCCCCAGGCCTCATCCCAGGATGATTTGTGAGACTTAGTGGTTGGTTATGCATAGCAATATGCTACCAGCTCTGCACTGGGGTCCCACAGTAAACACACTTAAGGCAAATAAGGATTTATGTGGGGGAGGTGAATAGTCTTCAATTTCAAGATGAAAACGGAAGGGTAAGGGAGGCTCAATTTATATTCATGAATCCCATTCGCTTCTCAATTCGCTCTCCAGGCAAGAAATTTTACATCTGGAATGGTTTAATTGGAGGTGCCCATTTCTTTAAATTATGCCAGGGAAGGTGGGCTGTCGAGGAGTCCCTGAGACAGGAAGCTGCTTGGGATGTGAGGTGAACTCTCTGTGAAGATGCAGAGAACTAAAAATAACATAGTGGTGACCCAAGAATGAACCAGCAGCTTCTGCCTGGGACAGGCTTTGTCTGAGGCAGAAATGGCAGAGCCCCCGGCAACCTACTTATCTCGCTTGCTCAAATGAAAAATGTGTTCCAGTTTGTCAATTGGTAGCTGTGAAACGATCATTCTTTCATATTTATGGAGGATTAGTCAGCTATAATACATCTTACAAAATAGGGGGAAAAAAGCAACACCCTTCTGTCTGATGGGCTTGCTCAGGAAATGATGAAGACATTAACTGTTTTTTTTTTATTTCATACCTAGTCAAGATTGATTCAATTTTCAAGTCCTGTGTGGCATTTATTTTCCTGAAAGTGAAAAGGTCAAGGGTGACCGGATGCCTCATGGCCACTAAATAGCCAGCTCTGCTGAATGGCGACTTTACAGAGTGTGCAATGCCTGGCCCTTGTAAATCTGAGAAGCAGGAAAGAGTTTGTCAAGCCAAAAAAAAAAAAAAAGAGTTTGTCCTGTTACAATACAATGAAAATTCAGAATGTAAAATGATCTGACATGATACAATGTTGCAAATGATATTTTAACTCTTACTCAAAGGCTTTGCGACAGATAACACTTTGGAAATGAATGAAAGGGTCCAATAGTATCCATCATTTGTGGATTAGGTTACCTCTGTGGCTGTTGGCTGTCAAAACTTGAAAGCCAGGAGGGTGACAAGAGAATGGATTTCTCAGGAAGGTAGTAGGCTAACTTAATGTATCCAAGAAGTGGGATTTGCATGTTGTGAGATTGGGTGAGGCATTCTTAATGGGGTAGATGTTTCTTCCTTCTATTAGTTAACAGTCTTCTTAATACATTGATTTTTCCTTCCCTTCTGAGTAGAGTGAGTGAGAATCAGAGTTTTGGTCTGCAAAATACTGGATGGGCAGTAGTTTGCCTATAATTCCAGCACTTGGAAGGTAGAGATCAGTGAGCTCTGGGTTCAACTGAAAGACCCTGCCTCAATGAAGATCAATTGAAGATCATTGAAGAATACTCCAATTGTAAACCTTAGGCTTCCACATGCACCTGCACAAGCATACACCTGCACAAGCATACACCTGCACAAGCATACACCTGCACAAGCATACACCTGCACAAGCATACACCTGCACACACACAAAGCATATATGCCACACGGGTATCCCAGATGAGCCAAGTTACATATATCCCTGAATTCCTAAGAAATTGTCTCTAGTCTTGCCTCTGAATTCAAACTCTGCTCTTTTGTCTGAGGTGAGCTATGGGATCATGGTGGTTCCCAATTATGGTGAAGCTGGTCATGTATATGAAGGCAAATTGCTTATCTGGGACCGGCCTCTCTTTTTGCAAGTTCCCATTATCTGCTGGTTCTGGGCTCCTGTGGATTCTTCTAAGTCTTCTCTTTGAAATCATTCATGGTACTTCAGCCTTACACTTAGGTGTTGATCACGCAAACTCTGGCCAAGATAGAATTAAGTGCTTTTGCATGAGGTTACAGAATCCAAAGAAGCAGTCACTCTCATGAAACACCTTCCATGAAAAGGGAAGACTTTAAAAGATACAGTAAGTGAGTGAGGTCTCAAAGATACTATGAGAGACAACTAGAATTTTTGCTGTGGCTTCTGACCCTGTAGCCCTCTAGCCCTTCCCCCCTCTTTCAACTGAAGTACTACTCATTATGCAGGCTTCCCCATCCCTTCAAGGTAATATAATCTCTCTCGTGTGGCAGGTGTTCAATAACCATTTGGCACATTAATTGTTTTTTCAATAGTTAACACAATTAGGTAAAGAGGAGAAGAAATTATGGCTCACAATTTTCGAGCAAAATCCTCTTTGTATGAAGGGAAGAAAATCAAATCTGAAACACGACTGTCCCCCCCCCCCCTGTGAAAACCAACTCTAATCACTCAGCAACTGTCCTGCAGGCTGGTGTTGTAGATGGCGAGACAGCATGTGGACTCTCCGTGTGTGGAAGGAAATTGGTGGCTGTTCACGTAGATTACGCACTAAAAATCTTGGCCGATCAGACAGGGTGACCTTCAGTTTTGTTCTGTGACGCCCTTACCCTGAACAATAGAAATTTAAAGAAGGTGTTTTGTTTGTTTTTTGTTTTGTTGTGTTGGTTATTCACTCAAGTGTAGTCTACCACTAAGGGGAAACTGAGGCAGAAACTCAGCAACAAGTCTCATAATACCCACAGTCCAAGCAGAGGGAAATGGATGTACCCACGCTGCCTGCTTACTTACTTGCTAACTAGCTTTTGAATTCTTAGCAGCCCCTGAAAGCCTCTGCCCATATTTAGGATGGGTATTCCTACCTTGATTAACAATCAAGATGATCTCTTGCAGATTTCCCTGCAGGCCAAAAGGATTGCTACAAATCCTTCACTGAAGCCCTCTTCTCGGGCAACTTTAAGTTGTCTCGGGTTGAGAGTTAGAATTATCACAGGGAGCTTAATTCTATGTGATTTCCGCTCAGTTCAAACCCTCATGGACAACTGTTTAACTCTAGGAAGAGCACTGGGCTATTGGAAATCGAGGAAGTATTCATGCTATTTGGAGGGTAAATATGGGTGTGAGAAATATGGGGATCTGCAAAGCAACCTATATCATCTGATCGGGGCTGGAGAAAAAGCAAAAGCCTCCATGCCTGAGGCCATTTCAAGATACTGTGTTTGGAGCATATACTACTGTTTTGTGGATACATTAACATCTTCTTTAGTTTTATTCCATTTTGTAGGCTACATCTCTAGGACATAATGCCCTTCCCAGCTTCAGCAACCTCAGCCTTTGTGGTCTCAGGGGTCTGTGGATGAGGAATCAAGTATGTAGCTTTAAACTGCAAAAACCCTGTGGCTTCCCGAAGTGGACTACCACCTTATGCTCAGGGAGCAGCCTTTGGGCACTTCATTGGAAGACACACCCATCTACATCCCGTACAAGGAGGTTAGCATCCTTGAGGCTCACCAGACACATCTGATTTTGCTGTTTTTAATGACAGTGTCCAGGTCTAACCCTAACACAAGCTGCCGGTCTGCTGGTGTACGTGATTCAAAAGCTATGCCTGGCCTTTAAGACAAGGACACAGAGTATAAGGATTGCCTCTTTTTTTTCTCTCTCGCCATAGCAGCCCATTAGGAGCTGTTTCTTCTTTGATATAAATGCCCTCTCTCACCTTACTTATTGGTAGTCTCTGGATCCATTCTGTTCTTTTCCCTTGATATTTATTATTTAGTGGCTTTAATTCCTCAGGAAGGGTGTGCCTTGACCGGGGAGGAGCCTGAACGGGAACGTGCGACGCTCCGTGCGCTCCTTCAGAGGCCCGCTCGTCCTAATGACTTTGAAGGGAGCCATGACAGCCCTAAGTGGAGCCCGACTTCCCGAAGAGTCTCTCTGCTCTTCACTTGCTCCCTTCCTCATTAGCTTTCATCCTTCACAGTGAGTAATTCTTAAAAGCCTCTTTACTGTCCCCCGAGAACAAGCACACACAGATCATTGTCTGATGGTAACACACATCAGAGGAGCTGTCCTATTACTGCCAGCCTGGGGGTCTCCTCCCTGCCATTATACCACCCTGATCCGAGTTATCACAAACATAGAGCTGGTTGCTTGCTGTTTCTTCCTTCCTTCCTTCCTTCCTTCCTTCCTTCCTTCCTTCCTTTCTTTCTTTCTTTTTTTCTTTCTTTCTTTCTTCCTTTCTTTCTTAAATCATGGCAAACATGAGAGGCATCGTTAAATGACTAGAGGGATGGATCATGTGCAGAATTTCAATGAAGGCTCTGAGGGAAGCCGAGCTGAATTCCATTTTAAATGGAAGAGGCTGTCATATTATTGAAGTAATTCTCTGAACTTTCCTGGCCCAGAGTGCTATGCTGACAGCCAGAGATCTCCAACAATCCGGAGGGAGGAAGGCTGCCCGCAAGACTCACCAACATTTTACTTTCTTAATGAGGGTAGGGCCTCAGAGGAGAATAGAGCATTCCCTGTGCCTCAGCTGGCCTGTTAATTGTAATGCTGATTGTTCACCTGGCTGGCAGCAAAACACTAAGCCAGACAGAAGGCTTTCCCCAAAACAAGCTGGGGGTAGAGGGCAAAGTCAAGAGAAAGATGGAGAAGGGTGCAGCAACTGGCCCCTTGGTACCTATTTCTGCAGACATAATTCTTTACACCTGGAAGCCACATGTCATGAGGTCAGCATCACTGACCTTCATGGCTACAGGGTATAGCCAGCCCTGGCCAACTGTCTCAAGATAAATAACACAGCCTCACATCCAATCTGGAGTTAGCTATCTATGCCTACAGCTGAGAAAGCTTTTTCTTAAGGGACAGATGATGTCTCAGAAAAGTCTTGGATTCATTCCCATTTGATGTCATGTTTGCTTTGGTCCTCATGTATTCAGAACCTTTTGCCACCCCCCCCCAATTTTTTTTTTACAACTTACCCCCACAGTCAGTTCTGTGATGTCATTTGGGGTCATGATCCACAAGTTCAGAAGCTTCTAATAGGAAGATGAGTAGTTAATGTTAGTGAGGTTGTATGAGGTAGCCTGCCATCCAGGTACAGAAAGAAATGGCAGAGAAGGAAGGCCAGCTCTAGTAATCCTATTAGTTACACATGTAAATAACTAAGTGTAGCCCCTTAGGTGGAGACACCAGAGGGACAAGTGCATATTAGTTATTAGTAAACAAAAGAGCAAAAGGCTCTGAAGCTTAGGCAAGCCATTTTTGTTTAAAGGCATAGGTTCAGAAGTCACTAGAACATGACTGCTCTTGACGCAACATTTATGAGTATGGCTATTGAAATGGATCTGTAAGTCACAGTAACACTCAGGCATTAACTTGTGGAAATGAAAAAATCAATAGAAGTCTGAGGAGAGGTAGAAAGGCCAGATGAACCAGAAGAGCTTCGAATCCAAAGTAGAGAGGGGCGTGTGTGAGAATAGAGAACTCAGAAAATGAAGAGAGCTGTAGAGCTATTGTGGAAGAGACTTGTAAAGCCTATGTTCAGCAAAGAATAATGACTTGGATGGAAACAAAGGCAACAGAAGACAATGGTTCCTATGAGAAGCATGGCCGTGAGGGCAAGTGCTGGACAGAGAAGACCAGGCAGAGAGCCAAGCACCTAGGCTTGTTTAGATTTTGATGGTTTATTTTTACTGCTTTTGAAACATGAATAAAAGTAAGGGTCTTTATATTTTGAAAGGGGGATACATGGGAAGTGATTAAAAATTAAAGACAGAGTAGAATAGGCTACACATTTCTATGAACCTGCTGTCATTACACACATTTACACCAAGGACTGTGTACAACCAAGAGGTTTGGGCAGGGGCTGGGGATAGAACCTTCATTCTTCCCTCTGGATGATCTGAACTCTCAGTCTTGGAATGCTAATAACTATCATGAATCTCATTCAATCCTGCCGTGACTTGTCTTTGGCTCTTTCCTCCCTGCCAACTTGGTTGAAGACACTAGACAACTCAAAAAATGGCTGAGAAGCACAAAACAGTGATAATTCTGATTGATAATTCTGTATGGTAACCAACAAATAATACCTGTGATAAGCCCCTGCAAGAATAACGATGGAAAGGATGGTTTTATTTTCATTTCGAGGATATGATTAGTGTTCTTTAATCCACAGGGACTAGAGATAACTCCTCAGATAGTAGAGATCAATGACAATGTCTGTTCAGATGAACCTTCCACTCAAACCTTATTGACAGGGCCTTTTGACTTGATGGAACATTCCATAGCAGCTACTAAGTTGGACAACCAAGCTGAATTACCTTACAGAAACTAAAGAAAGAATTGGGGAGATATTTTCTTTATGCCACAGACACATATTCTTTTAATTCTTTGAGTGTGTATATTTCATATACACACACATGTATTTCATATATACATATACATATAAAAATGCCACATGCTAACCAGGATCTGGTTTCTTATTTTTTTCCTCAAAGTTCAGGGAGATTTTGTTTTTAACATGGAAGGTTGAAATAGATACTTATTCTTGCATGGCGAACACTCTGCTGACTGACCTCTCTCCCAAGGTTAAACATTTTTAAAGTTGTCATTACAGTTAGAGTTTGGAACATGACTTCTGATCCCTTGTGATTTCGTAATTACATTAATATCCCAATAGGCAAGAACCCAGTGCAAAATCCCCTGGATAGCAGACAGTGTCATACACTCAAACACTAGTCAAGAGACAATTTCCATTCATCTGTATAACCACCTAAGTCATAATCATTGTTGACAGAATAGCACTAAGGGAGATCTTTCATTCTATGTATGAGGAATTGTCATTTACAAATCCCTTTTAAAAATCTGGGCCTGGGCAATTATCAGAAATCCACAGAATTGCCCACGCAGATTCATTTGTCTTGGGCTGATAAGGTGGATCAGCAGGTAAAGGCACTAATGATTTGAGTTTGGTGCCTGGAGCTCATGGTGGAAGAAGAGAGCCATCTGATGAAAGTTGTCCTCTGACGTCCACACATGCATCATAGCATGCAAGCACAGGTGCATGCACACCCATGCAGGCTGTTTCTGCTGCATACTGAGCAGCCTCACTCTTTAATGGCCTGCTCTAGGGTAGGGAGAGAAATGGTTCTGATCAGTAACTTGTTAACTCTTGTTGTCACCTCAAGGCATCGAAGGGTAACACCAGCTTTCCATCATGGTTAAAAGTGATTTATAAGCTCCCAGATGGAGTTTTTAAAGATGGCTGCAAGACCATTGCCTGAAGTTTTCTGTCGGTTGGCAGACTATTTTTCCCACAAAGTAGCTAGGTCTACCCATTGTTAGAAGAGTAGAGGAAACTTCTGGATCTCAGCCTGGCACAGCAATGCAAACAACGGGGACTTCAGAAGCTATCCACGCCCTGATGAGCCATGAGGCCATGCCCAAAGCTATCCATATGAGGCCCTGTGCTGGGCCCATCTATCCAGAGGCTTGAGACTGGTTTCTCAAAGCAGTTCCTTATTTACTGCTCAATCTGGGCTTCCCACTTTGCTTCTGCCTCTCCTGGCTAGAGTGTTGGTTCCCCTGGGTCAGTGGTCTGCAGGTTGACTTATCTCTACAGAACCTCAAATGCCTAATGAAGGGTATATTGCAAAGCACTAGACCCCAGGGATCCTCCTACAGTCAGGCTATGCTACAGTCTGAAATGTTGTTGTTCACAAGTTGATGCTGATCTTGAGGTCTCACTTTGAGGGTTGGAGAAGATGTCGGTAAAGTGTTTGGCCCATAAACACTAGGACATGAGTTCAATGTCTCGAACCTATACTAAAGAATGCCAGACACAGAAGCCTGAGTTTTCAATCCCCATGCTGGGGAAGTGTATACAGGAGGATGTCTGGTACTCACTAGCCAGGCAGTCTAATTAATTGTGGAGCTGCACACCAATGAAAGACCCTGCCTCCAAGGAGTGTGATGGTGTTCATGACACCCAAGGGTGTTCTCTGGCATCTACATACATCTGCACATATGAACACTCACATGCCTTAAAGAGAAAGAGGAGGAGAAGAAATGTGATTTTGATATTTACTGAACTTTCATGAAGTAGAGAGTTATCCGGATTGAGAAAAAAAGTTAAGTTCCATATTTCTGCCTTGAATTCCTACTGATAACCATTTCTTACTTTTCTGGAAAAAAAATCAGCTTGGTTATGAATGTATCCCTTCTCTCTAATTTCATTTTATTTATTTGTAAAATGGGCTCAGTCTTTGTGTTGAGCAGGTCAGGATAGGATGCCATTTTGTGCCGATTGACGTGGGCCAATTGTGATTGGCAGGCAGAGGCCAAGATACGTCACCATCTTTGTTTTACCCTCTGTATTCCCACTTTGAGATCTTAAACTACCTTTCCACTTACTTGGAACCCTCTTCTCAGGCATGTGTTGGTCTTCTTAACAAAAAGCTATATCCTTCACACCCTGCCTGGCCTTCACTCTTCTTTTAATGTTGTGGTTTATACTTAATTGTCAACTTGACTGAATCTAGAACTGCTTGGGAGATGGCCCTCTGGGCGTGTCTTTTGGGTACTGTTTAAATATCATTAGCTGAGATGGGGAAACAGCCTACTGTGGGAAGCATCATTCCTTGCCTGGGAATCTGGACCACATAAGTTATTTGCTATCAGACCGTCTGAGGTGAGCATGTGGTGAGGGGAGCAGAAACCACATTGGATATGTTCAGATGTGGAAATCAAGCATTCTTTCTGTATCCAGATTGATACATACTCATGCGCCTTACAACCTTCACCGCCTTAATCAGTTGATAAAGCAGGGCACAGTCATGACTCTCATTTTACAGGAAATAAAAATGAGGTAGGAAGAAACTGAGTAGAATGCTAAGGTCATGAAGAGTTAGCCAGAAGAGCTGAGATGATGTCGCTGGTATGGGTGACTGAGTCTATTGCCTCAGGGCTCTGCCAGGACACTGAAAGGCTAGAAGAAAGCAAGAGCTGAAGGAAGGAGCCGGCTACCAGAGTGAGCATCACAGCAATGCAGGCAGCTCTGCTTCTAGTCAGTGTTCTTCCGCCCTTGGAGCTCTGTCGGGGTATGCCTTACATTAGTGTATTTTACCTAGAAGCCATAGGGCAACGTAAGCTGAGAGAGAGGCAGTCTAGAGGGTTAGAGAAGGTTGAGGTATTTATAGTCCTTCCCTTTAGAGAGCAGAAATGTCACATCAGGGAGCACTGCCCAAGCTACTGGGCCAGTGTGCACAAGTGAAGATTTTAAAAGTGAGTAGGATCATGGGTCTGATAGCATAGTGTCTTTGTTATCTTTTAACATTTTTTAATTTTTAAAAAGATTTATGTATTTATTATCTATAAGTAGCTGTCTTCAAACACACCAGAGGAGGGCATCGGATCTCTTTACAGATGGTTGTGAGCCACCATGTGGTTGCTGGGAATTGAACTCAGGACCTCTGGGAGAGCAGTCAGTGCTCTTAAATGCTGCGCCATCTCTCCAGCTCCATCTTTAACATTTTAAACATTGATTTATGGTATGAGCAGTTTGCTTGAGTGTCTATTTGTGTGTTACATGCATGCCTGGTGCCCACAGAGGCTAGAAGCTGGATCCTCTGGGACTGGAGTTATGACTTGAGTCACCATTGTGGATGCTGGGAATTGAACCCAAGTTCTCTGCACTAACAAGTGCTTTTAATACCCAAGCCATCTCTCCATCCCTATTTCTTGATTTTATAGACCTTTTCCTTTCTCAAAAATGATCATTTTTAACATCCAATAATATGTCAGACTCTGCACTTAGCATGACCGCTTCAGCAATTAAATAAATGTTAACTCTCAAATTTATGTGTCATTAGACATTAGGGTAGAATATTTGACTCCTTGCCCGAGTGCTTGCCTCTCTCCCTTTGGAAATGGCAAAATTGGTAGGGAATTGATTATAACACAGGGGGCACTATTAAGTAATGTCACTCTCTAAATATCCTAGGGGAAAGAGAAAAATATTATATTATGATTCTACTCAAGTTGCACTACTTACTTTGTGAAATTGTGACATTTTCCTTCACTTGATGCAGCAGCAGATGGCTGAGAGCAAATGTTAACTGTGGGAGAAGTGAAGAAAGGCGGGGGTCTCTGCTTCCACTAGCTCCCATCCAGCCAGCCTTGCATGGCTGTAGTCTATCTGGCTGAGGAGATGTTCTGTAAATTAGTCTTTAAGCTTGCAGTGCACCTAGCTCAACTTTCCTCCTTCTTTACCTATTTACTGATGCTGCGGCTAGAACAGAGCGCTATGCTAAACACTTACTCTACCGCCAAATCATGCCTCTAGCCCTGATCAAAGACTTAACGTACCCATCAGCTCGGTGAGGGGAGACTCTATAAGGGAATCCTTGTATGAAGCTCGGTGAGGGGAGACTTGCTTGAAGCTTTGCTGACTTTGTAGTCCAAGTTTCAGTGTGTTTCTTATGGGCAAAGGTCACAGACTCCATGATTGGAAGCTGCACGCCAACACCTGTCTCACTGATTCTATTTCCTAGACTCCCTCCCCACCCTATAAACCACAAGCAAATGATGCCCTGCCTCCTGGGGCTTCTGTGAGGCTCAGGCAAGATGCAGGGTTAGGTGATTCCCTCAACACGGTTTACTCCACGGTGATTGGCCTTATCAACTCAGTGGAGGAGCTGTTACTCCATCCAGGATTACACTTCCAGAGAATGTCCTGTGGGGAGCCTCATCCTCCCCTCCCCCTCCTCCCGCCCCAACAAACAAACCAACAAACAAAAGTCCCAGATATGTTCCTTCTGTCTGCCAGCACCCAGGTTTCAGCTCACAGACTCTACATGTTCCATGGAGGAAAAACAGTTCTAAAGGAAGGGGCCTGACTAATTCAACGAATATGCTGTTTTGCCTATAATTTATAAAAGAGCTGTTAATCTCTATTAGCTGAAGCAGCTTGGGAGGCAGATGCTAGCTAAGGACATAGGTCAGTGGGGAAGGAAAGGGGCAACCTGATTCTAGCTGGGAGCCACCAGCCAGCACAACACTATTTGGATGGGCTTGTGCTGCCCAGGCACCAAGCCCTGGTAAGTCCAGGATTTCCGGGCTGCAGTGTAGGAACAACCAGGCTTCTGGGCTTCCAAACAGAGTCTAGCCATCAGTATCATCAGAGACTTGGAGAAACTGAAGACTTTTTTTCCCAGAATAGAGGAGAGCAATCCAGTTCTCTGTTTTTTGTTTCTTAACCAAAGCTTACCCAGCCGGTGGATTTGTTTTTCTCTATCAAAGTCTTCAGGAGAAGGTGAACTCACCATTACCCGAAGTCCTTTTAGGGAGTCTAGAGGGATGACTCAGTGGGTAAAATTCTTGTGGTGGTGACTTCCCAGAATAGCTAGTCTGACATAGTCAGCAGAAAACAAACAAACAAATAAACAACTTCTCCCCCAAAGGAATCTTATCTCAAATAAGACAGAAGGCAAAGTCTGATGCCTGGGGTCATCCTCTGACTACCATGCATGCACCATGGGAAGCTCACTCTCACATGTATTGATTCACACGCACTAACATACATTAATTCATACATTGGCATGTGTGTGCAATACACAGACACCCCCCTCCACACACAGCCTTCTCAGATATCAAAGACGATGAGCAGACTCCAGATGCAAACAGACTAGATGTCTCAAATATTTTCCTGGTGACCAATTAAATGGAACCCCTCTCTTCACTTCAGACACCCTCTCCTGGGTGTTCTCCGGCAGCTGTGCTGGCAGTGTTTCTGAACTGCTCCTTGTCAGCCAGCATGCCAGCAAACTGGGTCAAGGTCAGACTTCTACTTCCCAAGTCGTTTCTGATCTGGTTCCTTGTCATGTTTAGGGTTAGATGAATGATTAATCTCTTAAGAAAACACACTTTCAGTGAATATGTTACACATTCTCTTTACTCTCCTTTCAAATGCAGAATTAAATAATACTCATTGCATGTATGACCCAGACATACCCTTTCGCCACTAACAATTGATCTGTGATGTTTTCATTGACTTCATTTTTCTTTTTAAATATATCATGAATTCTAAGTGGATATATTTTGAGATGTTGGGCTTGGAAACGAATGATATGTAAACAAAAAATCTTTGAAGAATAAATGTATAAAAATTTAAAATTATCTTTCTTGAGACAAGATTTAACTGTTTTTTCTGGCTACTCTGAAACTCACTGTGTAGCTCAGGCTAGCCTTGGGTTTCCCCGATCCTTGTGCATGAGTCTCCTGAGTGCTGGGACAATAGCTGCAAGTGATGATATGTGGCCCAAGACAAGGCACTTGACATTACATGCTTTGTGCGCTTAAAAAAAGGAAAGCCAGTGGGCTGATTTTGATGGATTTTTGCCTTTTGTTCCTAATTTCTGGCTAAGACAAAAGGATTCATGCTGCTCACCACAACCACTTATCCTCCAAACCCCATGTGGATTAGAGACAGAAGCCAAGCGAGGGAGTCAATGATTTCCTCTCTTGAACCTTTACAAGATTTATTTAATTTTAGTCACCATTCCTCAATTTAATACACATTATAAGGTACATTGAATACATGGAGATTAGAATCTACATATCTTGGTTCTGATGCTTTATTTAAATTACAGGAAAATTTTAAATAGGAGGCCATATGTCCCTGTAAGTGAGATGCTATAAAGTAATTATCCACAACCCCCTTGGGGCTGGAAAGATGGCTCGACAGATCGAGCTGCTCTCGTGGAGGACCCAGATTCAGTTCCCAGGAACCACCTGATAACTCACAACCACTTGTAATACCAGTTCCAAGGGTCCAGTCCTCTCTTCTGGCCTCAGGCATGCATGTGATGCACAGACATGCAGGTAAATACTCACACATATAAAATAAAAATAAAGCCTTTTAAAAATCCCTCTCAACTGTGTATAGTTTAAATAATAAGTTATATAATACCTATATTGCATGTAGAACACATCACACACACATACATGTGCACATACATGTACATGCAAATGTATTTACATGTATGCATGTGTATGCTTTTAAGGCTACAATAAAAAGTTCAATTGAAATTAGTATGTAAAATGTGACTCATTTTGTGACTTTCAGAAATTACATTACAGCATTTGCTTTTCTTTATTCTTATATTTATCTGAGTTTGTGAGATAAGATCTCATTACACAACTTAGACCAGTAGTTCTCAACCTGTGAGTCAGATATTCTGTATATAAGAAATTTATATTACAATTCACAGCAATAGCAAAATTAGAGTTATGAAGTAGCAGTGGAATAATTTTATGGTTGAGGGGTCACCTCGGCATGAAAAACTGTATTAAAGGTTCACAAGAAGTTTGAGAATCATTGGGTTAGACTGATCTCAAACTCATAAGCATCCTGCCTCAGCTTCACTAGTGTCAGGATGTCACTAGATCTCTAGCCTCGCTTTCCTTCTGTCTTTACTCTGTATTTGTTATGTCAAAAAATATGTGGCCCCAAAATAGTTTGATGAGGCTCAGGGAGGAGGTTCAGTGGCTAGCATGTTTGCTGAGGACCCATGTTTGAATCTCTGGGACCTACATAGAAGACAGTCACAATGTGTAGCTCATGCGGGCGACCTCAGCACGCCTGTGAAGGACCAGAGGATGGAGACAGGGGATCGAACAGACACTCAGCAGCCTGTGCTCTCCGCAGCGAACAGCCTGTTTCAAACTAGGTAGAAGATGAGGACCAGCACCGGAAGTTGTCCTCTGACCCCCAAGTGTGTGACCTGAGAAGTGTTCATGTGTGCTCACACTCAGGAACATGTGTGAGCATTGCACACACACACACTCATACACATACATACACATGTACACTTACACATACATACACATATATACACTCATACACATATAAACACATACACTCACATATGTACACATACACACAATTACACATGTAAACACACATACATACACTCACATGCCTATACGAATACATTCATACACACATACACATAGACACACTCACAATACATGTGACACCCCCCCCAGGTATGTTTGGTGGCAAACAGTGCCAACTAGGTTAAGTGGATGAATCATAGAGTGTTGGACCATCTGATTTCCATTTCTGGGCTTCTCACTGAGAGCACATCTTTGAAAGCAATGCCCTTGACTGTATAAAGTGGTTATACTAATTTAATGTATTAATCTCCTTTAAATTGAACAGAAATCCTGGCGACATTCAGCACAGGTTTGGTGATCACTGCCTGATTTTCTCACTAATCCTCTAAAGAGGACAGGGTAATTAAACAATGGGTACCAATGGGAAAGGGCGGAGCTTAGACCCTGAATACTTAGGGAGGTACACCAGGTGGTGCTGAGCTTGGGAAAGTTTTACCCTTCTGATCAGTTACGCTCAGGGTCCTGCCAAAGCATCTCCCATGACATTTCCCTGGCTTTAAGAATGCCACAAATTTGGGTGTCAAATTTGGAGATTCAAACACCTAATCTAGAAGGAAACATGAACAGTCCTCATTTTGCATCTTTGAAATGTAGCATAGTTCGTTTTTAAAAAAAATGTTGTTATGTTTAAAAGATTTAAAATTATCTCTATTTCTATCTAAAGAGAGAGGGAAAGAGAAGGGGGAGGAAGAGGGGGATGGGAAGGGGCAGGGAGGGAAGAAAGAAGAGAGAGATAGAGACAGAGACAGAGACAGAGACAGACAGACACACACAGAGAGAGATTGATTCCTCACTAGAAGGATGCTGGGAATAAAACTTGGATCCTCTGCAAAAGCAGTACCTGTTCCTTATACGACCCCTCATTTATTCTTTCCTGGTCTCATACATATGCATACCATGTCCTTTAATCAAAGTGTTTACCTGTCTTACCGCCATCCCTCCCCCACCACATCCCTCTGCCCAAGTCCTTCCCCTGCTTTCGTGTTTGACTATTTTTGTTGTACTCTTTGCATTCGTTGTGTGTTGTGCCTGCATTAGCAAGAGGCAGGTGCTTATTTATTTAAGGTTGTAATTTCTAACCTTAAATACACTTGTAATAAAGGGCATTATTTATAACCTTTAACTGCTCCCGAGAGAGGGTGGAGACGTATGAATAATTTGCTCATGATGGAGGATTATTGACTTGATGGGCTCTGCCTTGGGCAGGTCTTATGCAGGTAACCACTCTACTGTGAATTCTGAACGCAACGGCTGTGCAGGTCAATGTGACGGTTCAAATGGAGACTCCCTTGTCTAAATCAAACCCCCTGCAAAATTCTTAGTTTTAAAATGGGATGGGAAAGAGAGACTAAGGAAATGAGGAAAAGGAGGGAGGGGGGAGGGAGAGCAGAGCAGGCTCCTGGAAAGAGCAGGGAATACATTTCCAACCATAAAGAGCCACTTACTGTTACCCAGACAAGTTCAGGCATCTATGAGATTCAGGAGAGATAATAAACAAAGTGAGATATTTCTCAGAGTCCTTTGTGAATTAAACGTACACGGGAAGTTTTCCTGAGAAGAAAGACTCAAAATACAAAGTACATCGCTCAATATTCTTTTACATCTAATAACATTTCCAGTCGTGTTTTTATTGTTTCGTAGAGAGAACGTAGAAGTCAGTGAATCTGTTATTGTAAGCACCTTTTTAGGAATGGCTTCTGTCTTAACTGTAGCTACGTTTACAAGGAATACGTAATTGAGCAGTTAGGCTTAGACGCATTGCAGTCAATCTGACCTGCAATAGAGGCAGGCTGCCGACACTGCCTTGAGCCTGTAATACTGGAAGCTGGAAGACCAGGATTCCAAGGCTAGCCTCTGATGCATAGTGAGTTTGAAGCCAACCTGGGCTACGTGTATTTTCATGGGGTCGTCAGAATCTTGAACTAGACTTCAGCTTAGGACACCGGGGAGATGGTTGACCGGGGAGATGATTCATGCAGACATGAGGACCTGAGTTCAGATCCTCTGCACCCATTTAAAGCCACGCATGACTGCCTGTGCCTGTCACCCCCATCATAGGACAGGAGAGTCAGGGGATCTCGAGAGTGCCTTGGCCCGTTAGGCTAGCCAAAAAGTTGCACTTCCAGCTAGCTCAGTGAGAGAGTCTGCCTCCAGAGAACAACTGGAGATATCTTGCACTAGCCTAACAATGTACACACAAATACATACATCACACACACACACACACACACACACACACACACTCACCACAGAGCATGCACACACACACACACACACACACACACACACACACACACACACACACACACACACAGAGGAACCTCTCCTTCATGGATGCTGTCTTGGTAATGACTTGAGATAACCCAAAGCTACCTGTGCCCACATTGGCTAAACAGATGTAGCCACAGTCACAGCGTGATCCTTCCTTGTGTTATTATACACATATAGTGGCTTCCTTTGAGAATCAAATTTTAATTAAGGGAGGCTGGAATTTCTGCAGGTGAGGCCCTCTGGAAAGCTCGCAAGATGAAATTTCATCAACTGCAACTCCTTGGCGGCCTGGCGTTATTAACAAGACCATGATGAAGGATACAGTAGAGCAGCTTAAAGATAAATGAGGGTAGCAACAGCCTCCCCCTGTGTGAGAGCAGCTACTGATACTGGAGAGCCACCATGGTGTATCTAATGATGTCCTGGTGGGCACAAGCGCTCATCGGCTGGACAAAGCTTGTGTGGGAGGGGAGACAAACATAATTACTGTCTTCTGGTTTGGTTTGGTTTTGTTCCTTGCTCGCCCTTAGATGACCCATTGTCCTTATGAGAGATTATACATTTAGGACTTAGCCTTCAGGATTATTTGCAGATCCTGGTGCAGTTACCATAGTAGACCAAATCTCTATTTCCATTATCTACACTGCTTACAATCGATGGCACCAATCTGAGAGAGTCTGGTGAGAGTCAGCTTGGGTGGTACCCGTGCTACCCTGCACACAGAAAATGCTTATGTTGCTTACGATGTTTCAATGATATTTTTTAAATGGGCTTGAGTGTTTCTTTGAATGTATTTGTGGACACAGCTCATGTGCCTGTGCCCTGCTCTCAGATGCCAAAGGAAGGCATCTGATAACCTGGAACTGGAGTTACGAATGGCTGTGAGAGGTCATGTGGGTGCTGAGAACCAAACCTAGGTCCTCTGCAAGAGGAAGCCTTCTAACCCCCGAGCTATCTCTTCATACTAGCTAGCTTAACACCGCTGGTTTGAAATGAAGAGTTCGCTTGCAGGGAAAATGTACCATGACTAGCATTTGCTGGCCAGGCTCCATTCCCACTAATAGATATTATCCTTGAGGAGTTTGCCCATAGTTTGGTTTTGTGAGACAGTGTCTCTCCATGAAGCCCAGACTACATTGAAACAGACAATCCTTTTGTCTCTGCCTTTGTGATACTAAGACAACAGGAGCATACCACCATGCCAGTTAAGGGGACATATACTTTGACTGACTTTTCCAGGATCCCATTTCAGTGCCCTCAATAGGTTATGCTTGTGGTGAAGACATGCCAATAGAGTTAGAATCCTTTTTAAGTTAGCATCAGTAAAACCTTGAGCATTTATAAAGGACAGACTCCTGTAGACAAAAGGAATCACAAACTAATTTTTGTTAAGCTCCATCCCAGCATTCAACTACTGGAAGGTCAGCCTACCAAGGTCCTGGCATGTGCCCTGCACCCTGAGGCTGTTATTAATCCAGGAGCCCAGGAAAAGCTTTGGCTGCTGTTTCCGGGTACTCAAAATTCTTTAATTAGCATGCATGTCTGTGACCGGTATATAGAAGACTTGCCCACAGTAACAGAATAACAAGAGGGGATCATTCCCTGCAAAGCAGTACATTGGACAGAATACAGACATGCTGGCTTTGGAAATTTTCTTTGAAAGACTGGGGTTCTATAGCCAAGCCTGACATCCTGGCAACCCCCCCCCCTCACTCTCAGTTCTATAGTTATAGGTTAGGGTTGTTTTTAGAAAAGATATGGCAGGAGGGTGAAGAATCCCTTATGAATGAGGAAACACACCCACTACACTGCTGAAATGCTCACCAACGAGCTGGCCACTCACTACATGCATGGCCACCTGATTGCCAGGTCACAGCCTGAGTTGGGGGTATGTCTCTGTGTGGGTCTTCTGGTCTATTTCCTCACCGTTAACGGGATATAAATCTAAGTGCCTGCACTGTGGGCCAGTTTGAGATCAATTATGATCTCATAATGTTCATAAAGTTTAGATGTAAACTTCATGTAGTTCAGGTACAATAGCTTTATTGGGACAATTAAGTGCTAATAAATTGAAATAAGCTTCTTAGACTCTTGGAAGTCATTTTCCACTCAAGTATCTTTTCTTTTGCTTATAGCTGAGGTTATCCTGTGCTAACATTCAATACTTTGAACTCATCAAAGATTTTCATTTGTGAATGGGAGTGGATATCAGCCATAACCAAAATGGGAACATTAATAATGTCTTTAAGTAACAGATGCATTTGTTACTACCAGTGCTAACATCAAGCCTGAACAAAATTTGATGCTAAGTCATTTTAAATCTATCTTTTCTGATATATACTGGATTTTTTTTCTTGGAGTCTATTGAAGTTCATCTATATCAGTATCATTCAGCAGATTAAAAAACAGCTCAGAGGACGTTAAAAAGGTTTTGCTAATATTTGGCTATCCAATCATGTTTCTTGACTCTAATTTCCTTCAGAAATGGCTTCCTAATCTTCTTCCTGTTGCTGCAGCCCATACCTGCATGGAGCCCGTGTGTATAAAGTTTGCCTTGTGCAGCAGCAAAGTTCACCAATGAAGCAGAGCTCCCTCCTGACCTCAGGCGACTTCTTTCTAAAGAGTAAAGCCAGGCCATACCAAGCAGAGGAAGCAAAGAACACCAGCACATTTCAACACTGAGAAAACGGACATGAAGGCCAGGCTACAAAGTGCTGCCATCCTCCTGCCTCAGTTCCCCAAATTCTAGGATGATTTAGAGTCCTTTGATGTCACCTCACATTTTGAGGAGTCCCAGGAGAGTCACCACATGCTACTGAGGAAATCAAGGATCCTTCTGGAGTTCTTAGTCTTGTTAATAAGATAACCCATGAATTAGAGGCAATAGGAAGCTCAAAGACAATTTTACTAATTTGAAAGTAAACCCTGGGCAGGCAAGCTGTAAGTCTCAACACTCCTCAGAGGAGACAGAGCAGAGACAAAGAACCATGCCTTTGGAGTTAAGGTGACATCAAGGTGACCCTCTTGGGGACAAGTAGCCACATGGTAGAGGGAGGGAGCTTTAGAGAAAGTGAAGTCACCTGAGACACCTTAGACACTAGCCAGCATCCAAGATAAAAAGAAAGGAGAGAAGTGAAATGCTGTATCTTTTTTATCAGGACTCAGAACACACTGAACAGAACGTCATGTTGGTTCTGGAGCAACTGCACTGACAGTGGAGATTCTGGGAAGAAAAGAGTATATATTTTATTAGAGGGATAATTATTTCTCCCATCTCCTTGGCATGGCTTAACTTGAGCCCACTTTCCTGAGGGGTGGGCAGTTGGGTGATTGACTCCCCCCACTGGATTAACTCTTAGGGGAGAGAGTTGTACACCATCGCCTATAGGTAGATTCCAGTCTTTCCTGGGATCTTAAAAGAATGTGTAAAAGCCCAGTCTGGGTTATGTTGGGAAGCAAAGAATGAAATAAGTTTAGCTTGAGTCCCAGAAGAAACTAAGCAGCGACCTTTCAGATGAGTGGTTTGCATGCTACTACCTAATCAAGAGGCTTTGTGGCCTCTTTCTGATCTGCCTGGAGCTGCTGAGTTCTATTAACAGAAGCATGGGAACCCCGTGGAGTGAGTCACCTAGACCTAGACTGCAAAGTCTCTTCCTTGGTGGTTACATTTCCCAGCATTCTCAAAAGACCTATACGCTTTTTTACTTTCATCGTTAGAAACCAATGTTTAACGCTTTTGAGTTAAACAACATATATGCTAAGTTTTGGTTCTGTACCAAATTGACTTTCTGTTTCCTGACAAGGTTCTTGCTGGTAGCAAAGAGATTCGGCTCAAAATTACAAACCAGAACCTGCAATTATAGATGTAGATAGTCTTAGCATCAATAACCCAGGACGACCAAGAACAAAACTACGATCTGACAGCTGTCACTTGTGTTAATGACTGAGAGCATGCGGCCATCCACAGAGTACCTCACCAATGAAAGATGGTACAAAATTGGGGATTTAAATGAGTTGGTTCTTGGACGGGTTGAAAACAAAAGAACATTTTGCCAAGAATTCAATATTCCATCTAGGTTATGAAAAATACTTGGGGCCTTTTTCTTTTGGAACTTCAGCGTCATGAGAGATTTGGGATAGATGCTGTGAGAGGAGAAGGACGCTGAGGTGTGTCACCACCCAGGTTACAGAATGAGACAGCTACTGCACAGTAATTTCAATTTTCTAAGCAGGTGTGGGATATTATATTCCATTTAAAAATTTTACATTTATGTATTTACTTATTTATTTGTGTATATGATTTATTTATTCACTCATTTACTTATTCAGTGTGTATGTGTGTGTGTGTGTGTGTGTGTGTAACATACATGTGGAGGTTAAAGGACAACTTTCAAGAGTTGATTCTCTACTTTTCTTCTTGTACTATGTAGGTTTTCTAGGGATCAGACTTAGGTCATCAGGTTTTTTATGCTAAACCATTCTTCTGTTCCCCAGATTCGTATCCTTAGTTGATACAACTCCACACAGACATGTCACTTTGATGTTCCCACGTTGATGTGGGAAGGATCTTTTAGTGAATAGTAGGGCAAGATGGTGGTCACTTCCCTGGTCTCCTAGAGCTGAAAGCCATTCTCATGAGAATTGCTATTCCTCATTCATTGTGGTCCCAGCATTGTCCTTGTAAGTCATTCCTACCTGAAGAATGGCTGTGCAGTCTTTTCCTTTCTCAGTATTCAGCTATATATTCTCTCTCTCTCTCTCTCTCTCTCTCTCTCTCTCTCTCTCTCTCTCTCTCATACACACACACACACACACACACACACACACACGTGCATGGAGTCACACATATGTATGAGATAATGAGAAGGAAGGACAGAGGGGAGTATGCATGTCTGGGGATGGTGCTCTTTAAGTTAACTGATCCCTGTAGAGAGAAAAGGCTGTGATTTAAGATCAGAATGGGAAGAGGTCCCTAGTACAAGGCTGGTCTATACGGCACCCTCAAACAGGAAAACCTTGGTCCACTCTACCAAAGAAAAGTCAGAAGAGCAGAATAGCAAGGCCAAGCAAACTAGCTGCACTATGACACCCAGAGCTGCTTTCATTCATATGTCATGAACCACAGGATGAAGAATTACACACATGTACAGGTCACCCTAGCCAATCCAGGACTCACTCCAAGTGGAGATTCCAATGGCTCACTTTTTTTTAATGCTATAGGTGATTCTGCTGGTCATGTTGCTCAGTGAAGTATACCGTGTAAGTCTATTTACTTTCTCCTTTGGTCTAAAGGGTGAAATCTTTATTAACAAGCTGTATTCTGGCCCCAGTAATAATTTCTCTTTATCTTCCATTTTGGCTTAGAAGAGATTGACATGCAAGAAACAAATTCTGTTATTTTAGCCCTTGGTAGTTTACTTATACTATGTGATATTACCAACTCTTTAATAAACGTTCTTTTAAAGACAAATTTAGGATTTGAAAATGCCATGCCCATTATCAAAGAACATGCTGGCAATTTGACAATAAATTGTGTTTAATGATAAAAGCTTTGTTGTAATAATACTATAATGTGGCCATCATTTAGAAGCTATGCAGGTGGCCTTTTTTTGTGAAAAGACAATTTAGAGTAAATCATGCCCAATTAAACACTTACAAAATGTAGAATTCAGTATGCCAAAATAAAATCATTAGTAAAAAGTCACCTCTGGAAGGGTTAGGACAGAACCTTGGGCCATGTGCATGCACAGCCCGCAGTCTACTACTCATCTGCACTGTCAGCCCCTAAAGCACATTTCAGATGGTATTACTAATCACTTCCTCTATCAAGTAACCTTACTGTTTTCAATAGATACTTGTCACCCTTGTCCACGGCTCCCATTGAGTAGTTCCCATAGTTTCAGTCACCTACAGCTAATCAAAGTAGAATGGAAGAATCCCAGAAATATGTAATTCATGCAATTTAAATTGTCCCTTGTTGTGAGTGGAGAGACACAGACTGATACCTCTGCATCCTGTCCCCAGTATGTCTGTCAGTCCCTTAGCTGAGTTCCTGCTAGGAGATCTAGTGTTGTGGAGGTTCATGACTGTGACCAGATGCTCTCGTTTGCTTTCTGTTGCTGGGATAAAACACTGGCCCAAAGCAACGTGGGGAGGAGAGAGTTGCTTTCAGCTCACAGATTACACACACTTCATCACCTAGGGAGGTAGGGCAGGCATGGAAGCAGGACCTCGAGGCAGTAATCATGGAGGAATGCTACCTACTGGCTTGCTTCAAGACTCATGTTTACCTATCCTCCCATACAGCCAACGAAACCCTGTATAGGGGATGGCGCCACCTACAGTGGGCTGGGCCTTTCAAAATGATATTAGAAGAATGGCCTTAGGCCAATATGGTGGAGACAATTTCTCAATTGAGGTTCCTTCTCTCTAGTATGTCAAACTGACAACCAAGATTATTCATGACAAGTGACCTGCATTTGACTACGACCTGAACTGAAGTGTAAGAGCTATGAAGCCTGAGATTTGAACATGCCAAATGCCAAATGGAAGACATGAAGTGTTTCTTTCCAATGGAACGAGCAAAGATCTAGGCCTACCAAGGAAAGAAAAACAGTCCTTTTGCTGATGTTGCCAAGATACATGGTAAAAGGACTTCTGTATTTATGCTATCGTTTAGGAAGGAAAAGGAAGACTTCAGAGGGTATACTGAAGAAGATAACCCCCTCATGGTGCATAGAGAGAAAGGAGGAGAAAGGTCTCTTATCTGCAGGTGAGAAGCATGAACAGAAGACATGTTCCTTGTGACAAGCATATATCTGAGAGAGCATTCAGCCTACAGATGACACCAGACAGAGATCCCTGAGAAATGTGTGACAGCATTCCATTTAGAGCAAAGGAGCCATGCTGCAGAGACTCTGAAAGAGGCTTTAAATGACTCACACTATAAAACCAGCAGCAGGGGCTTTGTCTGCTGATGAAGCCAATGCTACACTTCTGGCTGAGGCGATACCGTGTGGTTTTGGCTATTTATGCATTAATCTCTATCATGGGCATGAATGTGAGGCAGGGATCCTGGGGATACCAACTCCATGGGGTGCAGAATGCCTGAGGTTTCAACTATCCAGTTGGCATCTTGGAGCGAATCCTCCAAAGCTGGGGGTGGGGAATACCTCTCCTCTTTCTTGCAAAAGTAAATTTCTATTAAAAATCAATGACATTACCGTGAACCAAATATCCCTCTTTTATGCTCACCCCCAGTAGAGATGAAATAGTAGTAATCCAAAAATAATTGGTTTTTAGAAAGAGATATGGACTAATTGCATCTTAGCAATAGACAGTGCTCGGCGCTATTATTTGTAAAAGAAACGAATTTGAAGACAATAATACTTCCACTTACTGTCTGAGGTAGATTTTGTGTATTGCGTAACTTCCAGAAAAGAGGAAATCAGCTCTTCTACCCATGGGTATGGACAGAGAAAAACGTAAGGCGAGGGTTCAGGGAAAATAGAAGGCACAACAGAGAAAGGCAGTTCTTCCGGTTCGGAACCTGTAGAATCTGCATCCGCCCCTCCACTGCCACATCTCTGTTCCATCGTCCTAACCACAGCATGTGCGCGCGCGCGCGCACACACACACACACACACACACACACACAAACACGCACGCATGCACCACATTACACATACACACCACACTACCATCAGTTCTTCATCACTAATGCCCACCAGTCACATCTCTAACACAGAATTGAATATCCCGGGGTACAGAACAAACAAAACGAAAACAGTAACAAAAATCAGACCAACAAAACAAGCTTGGTTTCGGAACAGAACTGCTGTCAGTCGCTCTAAAACCTGGCTTCTTTGTCGACATCATTTTCTCAGAGTGAGCTATTGGTGCAATTACAGGCAAAAGTACTTTCTTATCACATACAAAGCGATGGAAGATTAGTTTATAGATATCTAGCTGCTTTTCAGTCAATCCAATAAAAAGAACAGACTATATTGTCCATCATTCTGAATAGAGTCCCCAAACAATATCAAAAGTAGATTGCATTTTCCTTATTGGGAATCTCAGACACTGTACTGTTATGTAACACATTTATCTTCCCAATCAGGGACCTCAAGTATTCAAATCAGACACACTCCGAATCTAAGCTCGGTGGATGGGAATGAACTGAAAAATTCAGAAATGGTCCCAGAGAACACTAGGGGAAATCATTTGCTTCCGTAACCTCATCGATTGCAGAAGTTGTCTAACAGAACTGACGAAGCATAAATTTATGTCAAACTACAAGTTTTTCAAGCACCCAACATGACATATGCAAGTGTGGTGCGTGTGCTGTGTGTGAGTATGGTGTATATGGAGTGTGTGTGTGTGTGTGTATGTGTGTGTGTGTGTGTGTGTGTGATGTATGGAGTGTGTATGTGTATGTGTGTGTAGTGTGGTGTGCATGTGTGTATGTGTGTGTGTGTGTAGTGTGGTGTGTATGTGTAATGTGGTGCATGTATACGTGTATGAGTGTGGTATGTGTGTGGGTGTGGTGTATGTGGTATATGTGTGTGTGTGTGAGTGGTATGTGGTATGTGTATGCTTGTGTGTGTGTGAGTGTGGTGTATGTGTAATGTGGTGCATGTGTATATGTGTGAGTGGTGTATGTATGTGTGTGTGTGTGAGTGGTATGTGGTGTGTGTATGCTTGTGTGTGTGTGTGTGTAGTGTGGTGTGTATGTGTAATGTGGTGCATGTGTATGTGTGTGAGTGTGATGTGTGTGTGTATAGTATATATGGAGTGTGTGTGTATGTGTAAGTGGTGTGTGTGTGTGTGTAGTGTGGTGTGTATGTGTAAGTGGTGTGTGTGTGTGTGTGTGTGAGTGTGGTGTATATGGAGTGTGTGTGTGTGTGTGTGTGTGTGATGTATGGAGTGTGTATGTGTATGTGTGTGTAGTGTGGTGTGCATGTGTGTATGTGTGTGTGTGCGTGTAGTGTGGTGTGTATGTGTAATGTGGTGCATGTATATGTGTATGAGTGTGGTATGTGTGTGGTGTGTGTGGGTGTGGTGTATGTGGTATATGTGTGTGTGTGTGTGTGTGTGAGTGGTATGTGGTATGTGTATGCTTGTGTGTGTGAGTGTGGTGTATGTGTAATGTGGTGCATGTGTATATGTGTGAGTGGTGTATGTATGTGTGTGTGTGTGTGAGTGGTATGTGGTGTGTGTATGCTTGTGTGTGTGTGTGTAGTGTGGTGTGGTGTGTATGTGTAATGTGGTGCATGTATATGTGTGTGAGTGTGATGTGTGTGTGTATAGTATATATGGAGTGTGTGTGTATGTGTAAGTGGTGTGTGTGTAGTGTGGTGTGTATGTGTAATGTTGTGCATGTATATGTGTGTGAGTGTGGTGTGTATGTGGTATGTGTGAGTGTGGTGTATGTGGTATGTGTATATATGTGTGTGGTATGTGTTTGTGTGGTATATTATGTGTGTGTATGGTGTGTGTGTGTGTGTGTGCTTGTGTGTGTTTGCAAGGGTACATTCATGCAGGCACAACCACATGCATGTCATTTCTAGCAGTCAATGGTAGGTGTCTTCCTCAATCACTCACCACTGTGTTTTTTGAGACAGGGTCTCTCACTACACCCAGAGCTTAGCAACTCAGCTAAGCCAGTTGGCCACTGAGCACCAGGGATCCACTTGTCTCCCCCTCCCCAGCACCAGGGTTGCAGGTCCACACTGCCATGCCTTGCTCCTTATGTTGGTGCTGATCTTGACCCTCACAGAAGGCATTTTATCAGCAGAGCTACTTACCCATTTCATGAGAAGAATAGCTTACACTTAGCCCTCCTTTGTTTGTTGGCTTTTTTTCACAGAAATACTGGGGCACTGAAGAGCGAGACAAAATTTAACCCTGGTTACAAGCATTTAATGTTCACATCACCGTGCCAATGATAAAGAAATAAAAGACTGCTATAAAACAAGCAGGATAAAGTGTTCCTTTCCTTCGTTGGATCACTCGCTGCCTTTGGCGGACGTCCTTGCGTCTTAAAAACACACACATTGTGAGCTTCTTAATTTCATTTTAGGAAATGGGTTATGATGCATTATAATTTACACAAATAAAAGTCTTGGAGAGCCTGTGTCTCCAAAGCGTGGAGATAACTTATTGTCCTGCCAACTGATAAAGCCGCTTACACTGGCAGCCATGATTTATTGAAGCAATTCAAACGCACTTGGAAAGTATATTAGCTTTGCCTCTGCCCGCAAAGGGCGCGTTTGAGCCGGGTAGGACACTCTGATGATAAATTACAGACTAGAACCCCAAGTGAAAGCAATTGGCACATCAGTGGCCTGGAGCCTCCAAATTCCAGCAAGAATATATGTTCCACGGTGGTCTGACACCGGCGGTGACTTCTAGGGCAGGGCAGGAAACAAATTAGTGCCCAATTGTTTGATTTCCTGATAGTGTTGCTTCCTCTGTAACAGTCATAAAGAGGCTGGAGCCTCCGAGAGCACATCACCACTGCAGCCCCAGCTAGTGGGGACACACAACTTAGTTCCAGGCTATATTTTGTCAAGGAAGTCAAACCCAAAATACCCAGTTTCCTCTTCAAAATATAAAGTTAACACTCTTATTGTACGACTAACCATTTAAATGACAGTAGGCTAGACTTCTATTATCTGTGTGTATGTATGTATGTATATATGTATGTATGTATGTATATATATATGCATGCATGTTCGATCATGAGTGCACACATGCATTCAGATACGCATGAGTGACATATGTGTGCATACATACTCATATGTATGTATATACATATATGCATATATGTACACACATGTATGTAGAGGCCAGACATTAGCTCATCTGTTGTTTCCATGGAACCACTTACTTTGCTTCTTTTGATTTCTAGAGATGATCTCTTACTGGCCTGGAACTAGTCAAGTAAGCTAGGAATCCTGCACAAGTGGTCTGATACCCAAGTATCGGCATTCCAAACATGTGCTAATATGCCTGGGTTCTGGGGGTAGAACTCAGGACTTTATGCCTCCTGGTCTCTGGATAAGTAGGAGAGGGGGTCTTGGAATGGTAGGTCTTCAGAATTACTCCTCCTCTCTTCAACAGACCCACTGGGGCACTGGGCACGGCTCTCTCCATGTCCAGCACTGTGTGCCAATGATTTAACAAAGCAATTCCCCTACATTATTGCATTTAAGTGCTGATGAGGCAGTCTTAGAGTCATCTCGTCTAAGCGTGAGTACACTGAGGCACAGGGAGATTAATCTGTTCAAGGTCACACTGCTGTACACAGCAGAGGTTTGATCTCAGGTAACCTAATGCCTTAGTTTTTAGCTTAACGATTCCATTACATGGGGTAAATAATTTATATGTAGTAATGGTTGAGCCCTGGACTATCTAAAAGGACACACTTTTGTCTTTCTCATTTTTAAATCTCAGTAGGAGGGAACTACTTACTTGCAATTTAATTTAATAAGCATAGAAAGCACTTTGCTGAATCCGTGCATTTCCATGTCACCTCTTTGTTTCTTGGAATGGTTGGATTTTGTTCCTTGGCAAGAAAGAATATGCGAGATTAAATCTCAGCTTTAGTCAACCAACAAGACTTCCCCTCTGACCTCAGTACACTGATGCCTGCCTTTTGCGATACACTGGAAGTCCCAGGGCGCAAGAGAGGATCCAGTTGACGGCACGTTACAGCATTTCATACTGGCCCTCATACCTTCTGCTCAATAGCTAAACTTCTGAGCTATCACTCAGAATCCATCTCAGACACACTTCTAACAGGCTTCGCCATAGCTCTCTCAACCTGCGTCACGGTAGAAGCAAAGAGTCAGAGGAAGATGATCCCATTTCATAGCCTTTGACATCTTGACAGATGTAAACCAAGAGAAAAGCAATAAGGCATCAGGAAGAGTTGACAATCAGCTTCTGAGTAGAAAACTGCAAAGTGGCAGGAGAATGGCAGAGATTCCACAAGGGCGCATGCATGAGCACGAGCGTGTGTGTGTGTGTGTGTGTGTGTGTGTGTGTGAGCACATGTGCATATGCACCGGTGTTGCAAGCTTCTGCTTTAATGCTTACTGCTCCCCATTTTGAAGAAGCTCTGCATTCTTTGCACACTGATGGAATTACAGACCATCTGAAAGGATGCTTGAAGGAGTGCTGGAAATAGCTTCAGTGTGGAATGACCCCTAGGGCTCTCTCTTCGATCATAATTGGATTCCTGCCTGGCACCATTTGGGGCTCAGTAAACATTCGGTACAAAATTGGTGTTACGTTTTCATTTAGAAACTACACTCTCAGAAGCAGAGGACTGATATAAATTTTTAGGTGTTGGGTGAACACCTTCAGGGCCCAGTAGCACTGATCTTTCTTGATTCTGCACCCCGGAAATAACATTTCTTCCTAGGTTTCCTTTTCATCATCTAAGAACAAAGAGCGTTGCTGGTTCTTCAATCTGGTGAGATTATTTTTTACTTGGAGTTATGAAAACATGTCCCTCTAAACCGGAATAAGGGAAAACCAGCAGCAGCGTGTAGCCTAGCTTTGCTGCCAGCCTCCTCCAGCTGTTGCCACGGGATCTTCCTTCTCTGACTTCCGGTTATGTGAGATGTGACCGGAAGTCCTCTCGCTTCCTGTTGCGGTGATACTGTATAAGGAAGCATCCATTAATAGCTTATGAGTAAGTACCCAAGCCTGCTACCAGATCTCACCTTCTAGTACTTTCCCTCCATCTGACTGCCCATCGCCCTACCCATAAACACCTCGGAACACAGTCCTAGAGACCAAGCTAGCCAATAAACCTTTGCTGCGTCGGATGATATTTCTGGCAACCTAGAGATGCTTTTGAAAGCGCAGATGAAAATTCATGCTGAGCTCAATCCCCATGGCATCCTTACCCATGGCTGTTTCCTTTGAACGCTGGAAGGGAAACAAAACTCAGAAGACTTTTCAAAGTCGATTTGCTTCGGGCCCAGTGGCTCTTAAATATCAATGCCGTATTAATTGCTGAAGAGTGCATATCAGAGGGACTGACCTGCGTGAGTTTTAGAACCCAGTACATTTAAAGAGAAAGGAAGCTTTTGAAAAGATTGAAGGAATGCATCCGCCCCACCCAAATCATTTTTGGCTAGACACTGGCAATTGGTGGAATTTGCGACTCCCCAAATTCCTGTCTATTAGTATTCTGCACGACCCTCTCACATGCCATTCTGAAAGCAGATAACAATATGTTTTGAAAAGCAGTTATTTAGGCATCGTGAAAAAATGTCCCCACCCCTCTTAGGTAGGTTTTTTTTATGTTTGTTTTGTTTTTTTGTTTGTTTGTTTGTTTGTTTTCTTTTTTTCGGAGCTGGGGACCGAACCCAGGGCCTTGCGCTTGCTAGGCAAGCGCTCTACCACTGAGCTAAATCCCAACCCCCCTCCCCCCCCTTTTTTTTTTAAATCATTGTCCTGGCTAGGGGATTGGGTGAGGGAGTGGGGCTGTGTGTAAGCCAGCAGCAGGCTCATGATTTCTTCGGTGTGAAGGTCAGAGGAAAATCTCTGGGATTCATTCTCACCTGTGTTGGACAGGGACTCTTGTCTGCTGTGGTGTAACTCAGGCTACCTGACCCTCAGGCTTCTGGGTATTCTTTCCTTCCTCTCCCAATGGGAGGAGAACTGGGATTGGAGATGCAGTCTACTACAGCCAACTTTTTAATGTGGTTCCATGGGATCTGAACTCAGGTTGGCACAGCTGTATGGCATGCGCTTTGCCCACAGAGCTACCTTCCCAGACCTCCGATATCTGTTCCTTCAGTGGTGCTGTGGATTGAACCCAGAATGTTGCACATGCTGGATGTGCTTCATGCTCAACTATGCCTTGGCTAATTGGTATCACGTTCACAGGCTCTGCCAGAGGATGCGTCTCCCATTCACAGAGCAGTGACAGGATCCTTCGTTTTAAAGTCTCCACCGTTTTAATTTGAGTTCACAACATCTTCATCTCCATTTTTTTTTCTATGCACATAATATAGCTCAGTCAATCATGAAGTTCACATCAAGTTCCTTTAGGACTAACAGACATACAACTCCCAGCTGGTGTGTCTTTCCACTTCCTGCGTCTACTCCCACGCCTGTTAGCTTCTCAATAAAGCCATCTGTTGTGATTCCTCATAGGCTCAGCCTCCCCGGAGGCTCTCCAAACCCAAGCCAGGCTCTTGCTACAAATATAACAGAAACAGCCACACGGCAGCTATCCCTTTACGAGTGCTGCCTGTCACCGAGAGGCAAATGGAGAGAACTCAAGTTGACAGTCTTTAGAACAATGCCACAACCCCTTAGGATAGAAGTTGAAGCAGGAGGATAGCTCTTGTTGATGCTGGGAGCTGGCATTACTGAACTACATAATTTATACCCAGTTACTGTCACACAAGCCAATAATAATGAGCAAAGGGAGGGGGGCTTGGACTCCTGTTAGTCTGGTCCTCTTAGTCCCCTTAACAAGCCCTGGCTTAGTATCTTTTCATTGGCTTCTGAAATCTGTAAGTACACACAAACATGCAAAAGGTTTCTCGCTGTAACTCCATCTAACTACTGAGGTGGAAGATAATTCCCATAACGCTGCGTGTTAGCGAACAGGAGAGGACACAGGCTCACTCTTCCTATTTGGCTAATTTATTGACATTTTAATCCAAAGTACAAGTGTCCGCTGGCTACACTGGAAGGACATTTGACCAAAATAACATTGATTTTCCTGCCCCAACTATCTCTCTT
The DNA here is from genome assembly GCF_021556685.1 of Rattus norvegicus. NCBI lineage: Eukaryota > Metazoa > Chordata > Mammalia > Rodentia > Muridae > Rattus > Rattus norvegicus. The sequence goes on from NC_141541.1 coordinate 119,810,740, forward strand.
CAGCTTGCAGTGAATGAGGCCCACAATAGCAAGTTGAGATACTTTGGAAGATACCAAATCAGAACCATCACAGACTGAGCATCCGAAGGTAAGAGAATGAGTTTCACTGGTTTAATCCACATGAAAATAAAGGCAGGCACAGTGAGAGAAAGGAGATAGGAAAAGAACTGGCAGCAAGGTAGATTTTTCATCTCTATGTAGACTGGGGTGTTCATCCCACAAAATGGTGACTGGCATCCGCCATCTTGGATTCCTGTGGTAGCAAGCTAAGCAGGTGGCCGTTCCACAGAAGGGAGGAGGAGTGGGTTTGTGACACTCCCTTCTGTGACTGACAGGCTCAGCGATGGGGTACAAGAGAAGCCAGACCCTGGGTGTGCAGATTCAGCATTGCTCCGAGGAAGCAGCAATCAGAGTAAGAAGGATCAATATGCTGGGAAGAAATCGAGCTTCAGCTCTCAAGTGGTGTGGGCTTATTGATTTCCTGGTGCTCCCAGGAAGCTGAGTGCTCCAGATCGTTCAGATGATCTATGAACTTGCTGTGTAATATTTCCAGAATTAGAATTCAGTAGGCTCCCCTTCTTAGAATGTTCTGTGTCTACGTTTGCCTTGCTACCTTTTATATTATCATCATCACCACCACCACCACCACCACCACCACCACCACCACCACCACCACCACCACCACCATCATCATCACCATCATCATTTCAAACCAGGTCTCCTGTATCCCTAGCTGACCACAAACTCCCTACGTAGCCAAGGATGACCTCAAACTTCTGGTTGCCCTGCCTCTATCTCTCAAGTGACACAGGATTATTGCTATGTATCCACCGTGATGATAAGTTTGGATTATCATGAGTCTCATGCATACAAAGCAAGCATTCTTTCAACAGGGCTGTGTCCTTAGAGCCACATTTTCTCATTTTCAATGGAGGGAGCAAAACATGTAGAGATCATTCAGAAGCATTCTTAATAAGTATGTTGTAAATATTGATAAATTAGTATGTGACTTTATAACAGTCACTAAACATGCCACCGTATCCCATCAGAGTCAAAAACATCTTTTATACAAATTTCAGGGCCTGAAAATAAATGTAAAAACAAACTTAATCCATCATTTTAAAGAAATTCATTTGGACCATCACATTTGGATTTGCACACACACAAACTTCATTTAGCCCTGTTTTCTATCTCTCTACCTAAACACTATGAAAGCCACTGTGTGTGTGTGTGTGTGTGTGTGTGTGTGTGTGTACACTTCTGTTGGCAAGAAAGCCACCTTCCAATAGTCTATGCATAGAGGTTTAATGTGGTGTGAGCACTCCATAGTGTACCATCCTAACAACAAGAACATCTAAAAGCTTTCAACAAAGGTTAAACATTACCCTGAAACTTCCACAGAGTTCTCCGTGTCTGCTGAGGGGAGACTGTCAAGCCAATAAAGACAACTCCTGACAACATGTTATGAAATATTTGCTCTAGCTAGAAGCTGAGGAATCACAAACAAAAGATTTGCAAGCTCAAGTATCCACACAGCGTATGCTGTGGTAGAAGAAAGCAGGGCACCTGGAGAGCATCTCACAACACGATGCCTTATCTCCCCAAGACATAATTGTGTGGGGGTCTTGGGAAGGTCTCTTGAGTGGTCCTCAACTGACGCAGACCTTCCTGAATCCCATGACAAAAGAGCTATCATTAATACTGTTGGCAAAAGTGTGCCACCATTATAAATGGAATTCAAAACCCTTTTATTAGCCAATATTTTAGAACAGTACTGCTGGCATTCATAAATGGGTCTTGTGCTCTGCAACACAGTAAACTTATTCTCACTGGTTCTAGAAGCTTATGCTATTTTGTTTTTATAGGTTTGTTTCTCTGTTTTACACAAACCTTGGTGGAGTCATTAAATTCAGTTCTATTTATTAAATAGTTGAGTTAGAGATGTTGAAAGAGTCAGAGTACACAAAGTATTAAATGTTGAATAAGGAAATGCTGTATCGATGATATTTAGCATTATTTGTAAGTAGCACGATCTCTTTCAAAAAGTGGGTTGCTGTCTATAGCATGTGCACACACACAGGCTCAAAGGCAGAGGAAGGGGAAACAACAACAACAACAACCATTGCTGTGTTAAAGGTTTTAGTATTTTGCTAAAAGTGCCCTTTCCTCTTCACAGTTGTTAAAATGTTCTGTCCATCAAAAGGCTACCGACAGTATCATCTGGGTTATCTCTCCTCTCTCCCAATTCTTACACAGTTCTAAGGGAGGAAGATGGAGGTTCTTATGATTTTTTTTTGTCTTTGCATCATCCTTCTTCTTGACTCATCTCCACACACCCCAGGTTCAGGACAGAGAGTGCTGAGCCTTTTCTAGCAGGGAGAACTAGCTCACTTCAGATAGGTCTCCATCCACTTCTCTGGAGAAGACTCAAACCCTCAGACCTCTGAGTCATGTCAACTCACACTGCAGCCCAGGGCTATGGAGATCAGCTTAATGACATTCCTTCAGGATTTGATTTCCTCAGATAAGGAAAATAATGCAAAGGAGCCAGGCTGACCTAGCATGGGCACTCATTCTTGACAATCTTTGGAACCTAGGGGCTTGTCTGAAGTATTGTGTACTCTGAAAGGCATTTGAGGCTCTATTCTGCCCCCATCTTTCTGTATTTTTATTTTTAATTCCCAGAGCAGTTATGATGTCATAACTTATAGACAGACACATAGCTTGTAACTCATACTTCTTATTAGCCTTGGATTGCTCTCTTTGGCTCATCTCCATCTCTCTAGGTTTGGGACAGCAAAACAGGTTTTTCTCATGGATAGAAATCAATGGCTCAAAAAATGTGCCATGTTCCTAGAATGAAGAAGAAGAAGAAGAAGAGGAGGAGGAGGAGGAGGAGAAGGAGGAAGAGGAGGAGGAGGAGGAAGAAGAAGAGGAGGAGGAAGAGGAAGAGGAAGAAGGAGGAGGAGGAGGAAGAAGAAGAGGAGGAGGAAGAGGAAGAGGAAGAAGGAGGAGGAGGAGGAAGAAGAGGAGGAGGAGGAAGAAGAAGAAGAGGAAGGAGGAGGAGAGGAGGAGGAAGAGGAGAACAACAACTTAGGAATATTTTTGAAGAACTTTAAAAATCCAGTTTAATGGGTCTCTAAGACCCTTAAGTAAAATATTTTGGGAGCCAAGGACAATATGTCATCAGGAAATTACTGAGTGCTAGGAGAAGTCTTTGAACATCAAACTCATTCCTGGGGCTCCTGGATAAAGCCGCAGAGGAAGCCTTTTAGGTTTCAAGGTTTAAATAGCCAAAGCAGAGAAACTGTATATGTCACTAACGTCTCCCAGTGAGCAGGCAGGTGAGGGTGTCTGGATTGTAGACTGATCCAATTAGGCTTCTTTTCTGGTAACTGTGGCCTGGGGTTCCCCAGCTGAAGAGGGTGTATGGGGTAAGATGTTTCTCTCAGACTCATTGTAACCCAGTGATGCACACAGTTCTATAGTCTCCATGGATGGTTATGACTGATGCCTGTCTCTGCTAGTGTGGAGAGTGCAGCTTTGCCACATCAGACCTGGAAGGGATGGTAATCCTAGGATACCATTCTGACCATGGAGAAGGGACAAGCTGGGGTGTGATGGGTGAAGTAGTTCCTTTCTCCTTGGTTTTGCTGAAATGACATTTGTGTCTCTGAAGTGTGCACTAACCTGCCACATCTGAAGACAGTGGGAATGAAAAAGGGGTTTTGAAGAAACACTCTTCAGGACTGCTCAACTCTAAGCAGTCCTTTCCATGTAATGATTTGCACACTGCTTCATATTCAAAGTAGGAATACCAGCAATATCTTTAAGGAAAAGTGAACTCAGTGGAAATGTCAAACACCCCTCCCCTGCAATCTAACAATTTTGTCTTGAGTACCACAGCATCTCTGAATGTAGGAAGAAAGATAAAACTCACTCCTCACATTTCAGCTCTGTGGATCTTTAATTGAAGTCACAAACACAAGGGCCACCTTTCAGGCTGGCTCTAAGGATGGCCAGGCACTCAGAGCTGGTATGACAGAATAGAGCTCTCAAAGTGAGGAAGAATATGTAGATCTAAAAAGGCACATGTCAATCAATTGAGAGAGGGGAGAGATACAGAGATAGAAAGATAGATGGGTGGATGAATGGATGGATAGACGGATGATAGATGGATGGATGGATGCATGAATAGATAGATGTGATATAGATAATAGATGAATAGATGATAGACAGGGATAGATAAGATAGATTAATAGATACACAGATAGATAGATAGATAGATAGATAGATAGATAGATAGATAGATAGATATAGATAGATTGGAAGGATTTGATGAAAACGTAACCTAGAGCATCAGGAGTTTCCAGTGAAAATCTTGTCTAATATAAAAAAGAGAAAGAGAAGCCCTGATGAGCTGGTTCAGCCTTAAAGTTGGAGATAGAAACTGAGGAAGCAGATGGGTGTGAGGAAGATGTGATGAGGCGGGATTTTAGGAAGGTGTTTCTGAAGACCCATGGGACTGAACCTTCACAAATGGCTGTACTAAGTGATCCAAAGACATCGGCTCTTTAGAGATCCAGAAAGCAATAATCAGGGGGAAAGAAACAGCCAGTCAAGACTGGACAGGTCTCAGAATAGTTCGTTTTCCCTTAAATTATTTCATTAAAGTTGTTAATAAACCATATTCTTTGAACAAATACATCTTCCTAAAGCTTTCAAAACTCATTCAGAAAAATATGTTTATTTTCTCCTTGCTGTCTCTTCTCTTGTCTCCCCAGCTTAGCTCTCTTTCCTTTGTTTCAAGAAGCTATGGCTTTCCATTTTCTATTGTGTAATTAGAAAGCAGAAATGGTGTGGTTCCTTGTCCTGCATGCGTGTGCTTACACGTACAAACACACATACAGAGGTACCACAGACCACACACACATACACAGATACCACATACACACACATACATACACACATATAGATATCACACATCACATAGATACCAACACACACACACACACACACACACACACACACACACACACACACACACCAGGAAGACCATCACCGCACCCAGGACCTAACAAAGGAAGACATAGCAACTGAGAGATAAGACAAAAGCAGGGCATTAAATCCATAGCTACTCACATGTCCAATGAAGCCTTTTCATTATAAATGCCTATGGGGTACAGGGAACATAGACATTTACATGTGGGAACATGTAGGATTCTTCATGTCTAAAAATAGTGTTTCTTGCCATCAGTTCCTAGACCTGTTAATCTTTCTCCGAATCCCAATGTAATACTTCTCAGCCCCATTCCTTCGTATGTAAGACTGTAATAATTAGGCCAATTAGTGGAAGAAACATGGGGACATTTCCATAGAAACCTTCTCCAAACTATTATTTTCTGAACAGTGTGTTCCACAAGGATTTATCCACGTGACTCCCATGGATGTTAACAGGAAGCAGATGGACCATTAAACCCTCCTGTTACTCTTCCATCATCTATCTCTGCTTCTGATAGCATGGATTAGGCACGAAAATTGTGCAGCACCGCTCCAGGGCTGTCGGGGGTGACAGCCTTCCTGCTGCTATGCTGAGTGATTGGGAGCATACTGTTTTCTAAATATATGATATGTGTATAAAAACTGAGGGGTTTTGAAATGCAACATGTGTGGAAATATTAGATAAGGTAATTAATTAAGTCATTTTTGTAAAACAATCAAATCCCAAGGAAGGAAAATTAAAATCTGTAAATCAGTGTGTCATTTTCTTTGTCTTTTTCCTGTGTGTGTTTGTGTGTGTGTGTGTGTGTGTGTGTGTGTGTGTGTGCACGTGCAGGCCCACGGTGCGCATGTGCACACATGGAGGCCAAAGCTTGACTTGGGGTGTTTTTTCATTGTTCTCCACCTTATTCTTTGATGCAGGGTCTCTCACTGAGACTGGGCCTCACCTCTTCGTCTAGACTGGCTGAACGTGAGTCCCAGAGACTCTCCTATGCCAGGTCTTTCAATGCAGGTCCTAGAGATTAAACCCAAGTCATCCTGCTTGCAGGCTAAGCGTTTTCCAACCAAGCCACCACCCTAATTCCATAAACGAATATCACACCAAATCCTACTCCCTTCCTCCACTCTTCTGCTTCCCCTCCTCTCCATCCATTTCCACCTGATCCCAAGAGAGGAACGTTCAGGTGTGGAACACCACAAATAAACAGAATGAGGAAGGAGACTTCTTTAAAGGCAAAACTTTTCCCAAGGGACGTTGGCACCACATGATAGATGAATTAGACCGAATATACAGGATTTGCTGTGAGCCCTGGTTAGATAAGGATACGGATTCTGTGACGGTGTGGCCTTTGCCCCATCACAATGTGCTTCAGAACATTAGCTGAGTAGTAACATCCTTACTCAGAGTGGTTAATGTGAGCAGCATGCCATTACAATAGAATAGAACACCTGAGAGAAGAGACCAATGAAACTAAACCAGTCCTTACCTGTAGAGCTTGCATGCAGGCAAGGGGACTTGCCTAGTGGGAAGGGGACTGTGGTTTTGGTCTACTCTCAAACATGTAGGCAAAACCCATAATTAGATGCCTTTACCCGTTGTGCCATCCTTCTCTCTTCCACAGAACACAGAGGGGTTGGAGGAGGAATGAGGGGCCACTGCCACGACAGGATGGGTTGTCAAGACCGGGTCACATCCTGTCACCTCAACACTCAACAACAGCGACTGTTTCCCAAGTCACCGGGCCACCTGGCTCCAGACACACTGCACCCTGGCAAAGGTCAGAACTCTAACCGTGCGGAAGTTCGCCTGCTGAAGGGAGCTGATCTGTTAAGCTGCCGTTCTTTCCCGCTCGACACCGTTCAGTTACAGCTGAGATCTTGTTTCTATTTGGATTGAATGGCTGAGAGGTTTCCATTAGCCTTTTAGGGACTCATGCTGAAATTTCAGCTCAGGTGTTGTGTCTTCCAAGGGGAGAAGATGAGATACCAAGAAGAAAGGCTAAAGAGAACACTTCCTCCCTCCCTCCCTCCCTCCCTCCAAGCAATCAGTCAATCATCGATCAATCAACCAATCTCTCACTCTCTCTCCAACTGCCTCTCTGTTGTCTTATCCACACGCCCTGTACACAGCAAAATGAACACAGATACACATGAGCGCAGCCAGGCCTAATCAAATGAGTTGTCTCTCAGCTGGAATTTTCAACTGACCTACTCACACCCACCGTCTGATTCTTCCCTGAAGAAATCATTGCATACCAATGGCTGTTCAGCGGAGAGCTGGAAGTATGATCTTCCAAACTGACATGTTTCCAAACCTCGGAGAGCCACGTTCAGTTTTCTGTGTTATTCCACTATCATTTTATCATAATATTATCATATTGTTCATATCATATCGTTACCATAACAAGACGAACAGAATCTACATTCCCAGGCCTGGTTCTCACTTCCCTCAAATATCCCCATGAGTGTTTTATTGACGCAAGCCTGGAATTCAGGTGTGACACATCTCCAAAGCCTCGGGGACTGTGTTTCCATTCTCAGATGTTTGCTCCTCTCATGACGTCTACATTTGGTGGTTTTGGCTTCACGCCTTCAGAGAATGTGTCAGACATGGTAACCTGCACAGGTTTCGAAAGCTGCCTTTGTAACTCAATCTGAATGCACTGAAGTCTCGGGAACTTCCCACCATCTCTGACAGGACTCTTCCTGTCATCTCCGAATTCCCACCACCCCTGACTGCACTGGGCAAAAGGCTGATCCAGGCTCAGTTTCCTCACGGAGCCTCACCACATGTTCATGCTCTGCTTCTGTGCACACTTGTCCTGTGTCCTGATGGCTGTTGGGGCAGTGTGGTTGAGAAAGTCAGAGGAATATTTATGTCAAATTTGGGAAGGCTGAGGTAGAAGGGGGTTTAAGGCCAGACTAGACTATCAAAGTAAGACTCATCCTGGGGTTGGGGTGGGGGGTAAAGAAGGCCTTGACCACTGTCTTTGAAAGGGATTCCAACCTGAATATTTTAACGCCATTGGAGCATTATTTACTCAACACAGAGACTTTAAAAAAAAGAGCAGAAATGCATTCAATTAACATAAGCTATTCTCACAAATCTGCTTGGGTTTTGCAGTACAATACAGTCTATTCACCCTCTTTAAATCACCTGACAGTTCCATATGTGTTCTGAGTTTTTAATCTCCCATCCACCTCACACATCCTCCCTAAAATTTTTCTTTCCAACAAGGACCTCCCTTTGTGGATATCCTTACAAAAATATTTATTTGCATTTGTGTATGTGAATGGTTGCTTGTATGTCTATATGTGCACTAGGTGCATGCAGTTCCTAGGAAAGCCAGGAGAGGGCATCAGATCCCCGGTACTGGGGCTTCCATTGGTTTTACTGCCCCATTTGGGTACTGATAGGGGAACCCATTTCCTCTCCAAGAGCACTAACTGTTCTTAACCTCTGAGCCAGTTCCATTTCTTCAGCCAGTCGTTTTTTATTCCCCTGCAGATAGTAGTTATGGTTGTTTATCCGAATGAGAGCCTGAGTGGGGAGAGTCCATCTGAACTGTAATTTGAAATGGGAAGCATTTTCATAGACAAATATCTATCTACAGTACAGCTTTTGCTCCCAGAGAAGACATTCAGCAGACACTTGGCTCTGAGGAGGGTGCACAGAGCGAACGGCTTTATAAAACAGAGGTAAGAACGTGGGTGATGATTTTCACCTGCCCGCATTTAGGAGATGTGGACGAGAAGATCAGAAATTCATATCATTCTTGGTTGCGGAGTGAATTTGGGATCAGCTGAGGCGAGTCAATAATAGTCTATCAATGCTTTCCATTCAAGGCTCAGGGGACATCGCAGAAGGTCAGGTGTGAAGAGAGAGAAGAGCTAATGGATGAGGGGGAGATCTGGGAGGCCCTGTGTGAAAACCAAAGCAAACCGGGCAAGAACTATCTCCCAGGAAAGGAAGCTCAGGGTTAAAAAACACATACAATCTTTACAGATAGGTTAGGTTCCCAGCAGCCAGTCACACCATGCAGCTCACAGAAGCCTCCTTCTCTAGCTTCTGCAGGCAGCCGCACTCACACACAGCATACCTTACACAGACGCAGAATTAAAAATAATAAAATAATAAAAGTAAACCTGGAAAACCATTTCCAGAGCCATCAAAATCCAAGGGAATCATGTGCAGCCATTATACTATAATTCAGGAACCTCCCAGGGGGTTCTCTCTCTCTCTCTCTCTCTCTCTCTCTCTCTCTCTCTCTCTCTCTCTCTCTCTGCTCCACAGCCACCTCACTACATGCAGAACACCCAGGTTTCCTTTTTCTTTCTAACCCTGAAGTACATTCCTGCTGTTAACTGACACTATGTACAAGCCTGTGAGAGACTAGAGGCTTGTTGTTTTGCTGACTGTTCTCTCTGTCTCACTGTCTTCTGAATATCTGTGTTTGTACCGGAGGAGTTGTGTTCCTCTGCGCTTCTGTCGGGCGAGCTTCCTTTTGCAGCGGACAGTAGTTACTGTAGCAACTCAGAACAGCTCCAAGTATTAAGACTACGTCACCGTGAGCGCTCGGCTATAGACCCATCGCATCTATCCAGACTTTCCACGGGAGGCTCAGGGAACACTGAGGTAGGGCAGAGTGGAAGGACCTGAGAGCTAAAGTTGGTAGGGGAAACTGTTTCTCGACATAGAATGGCTGATGAACATGTCAGGGCACAACAGCGGTGGCTCTGCATAGAACTGCAGATAGCACCATGGACCCACACGTAATGAAGGAGCTACTGGCTCTTAACAGAGGAGGGAGGCAGAGTCTCTGTCCTTTGGGAATGGGGCTGCAGGTAAGTTGTCCCCTCCCTTGTTGTAGTCGATCCCATATCTGTTAGTATATAGGCATATCAATTGTATTAATCGGTCTCAGGGCTTTATTAGTAACAGCAACAGCAAAGGCAAGAACTTGAGAGGAGCACTGGTGTGAGGGAAGAAGGTAGCGGTGAATGGGCAGGATCGAAATACAATGTATAAATAAGTGTATGAAAATTTCGAAGGAGAAATGAAAATATTTTTTAAAAGTCTGGCATATAGGCAGAGAAAGAGACACACAGAGACAGAGAGGAAAACAGAGAGATACAGAAAGAAACAGAGGAGAGGAAGGAGAGAGAGAGAGAGAGAGAGAGAGAGAGAGAGAGAGAGAGAGAGAGAACAGCTCTCCCAACCCCCACTGGTCAGAGCCTTTCCTTTCCAGCCTCTCTCCGTGGATTATTCTAACACTCTCTTTGAAGGAAGTAAAGCACATTTGCTCGGAAAAGAAGCCAATTGACAGCAAGCTCAGTGTGCCTTGAAGGCTTCGCCCCTGTGCTCTAGAGATGCTAGGGATATTGGGGTCCCTTGCCTGGAGGTATATGTCAGACCTTTAGGAGAGCTTATGGCCAATGTGAATTTCCACCTTTCAAGAATGGTCAATACGAGCAAGTAAAATGCCAAGCAACATGCAGGAGAGCTCAACAACACAGCAAGCAGGTGAGATCTACTGTACAATATGCTACCTAAATGTAGGCTATCCCGAAAGTTTCCCCAAAAGTTCACTGAGTATTCCTGAGGGTAGGGTGTGGCTGGCCATGTTGAAATCACCTCAACCATTTTAGCAGTGCAAGAACCACACGGAATCTCGACCAAAGTGCAATGGCATCCATCTACTACCAGTAACAGAAAGACAAGAAGGAGCTCTCCAAACCCTTGTGCATCGAACAGCAAATGAGTGGGTCAAAGAGTCGATACTAAAGAAACTTTAAAGATGCTTATGAGGCTGGAGGTGGAGCTTGCTGCTAGAGCAGCATTTGCAAGGTCCTGGGTTTGATCCCAACCACATGTAAAAAAGACCAAACCAACCCAAACCGTGGAAATGAAAACGTGGGCACAGAGGTGGCACCTCCCTGAGAGAGCAACACAGCTCTTCATGTTGTGTTTGTGGTAAAAAGGAAGAGACGTGGCCAAGAAAATGAGCCTCCCTATCTCAAGAACACAGAAAACAACATCGGAGTAAAGAACACGGAAAATGAAATGGTAAAATAGAGAAAAGTCAATGAAACAATGACAGGTTGGGTAAATTTGGTGAATATAGAAAGAGTTATCCGAAGGACAGGGAGGAGTTGGGAGGAGGCAATGCCAGGGATGGAACTGTGGAAAAGGAAAAGGGGAGGGGTGTGGCTCAGTGCTGGAGAGCTTACTCAGCACCCTCATGACCCAGAATTCAACCCCTGCTGCTGCAGACTGCTAATAAAAAGTGACAATTAACAACAAAGAAATCAAAATAGCAATGTCAACTCTATGTTCCTAAATTTCACAGCTTTCAAAAAATGGGCAATTCCTTGAGAATCACAAACTTCTCACACTCAAACTCAGGTGTGTAAAAGACCACCTGGAGTGGCCTTCTAACCAGAAAGAACTCGGGAGCTGGACTAGTGGTTCAGATCATTGCTGATCTTGCAGAGGACCTGGGGTAGTCTGTGGCACTCACATCCCGAGAGTCACAACCACTCCAGCTTCAGGGGACCCAACATCCCCTTAGGATCCCTGCTTCTGCATACAGTGCACATACATACACGCAGGCACACACACACACACGCACACAAAACTTAAAAGAAATAATTTAAATGCTCTGGAAATTCTCATAAAATCACCAGGAAATTATTTTGACCTTATAGGCAAAAGCCTTTCAAAGCAGAAGTCTGTCGACATTTGAAGAAAATACAACTCTAAACTCACACGCTCTCCTCAAAACAAACACCCAAACAAACAACACCTCCCCAGACAAGCAAAAAGTGCCAAGCAAATAAATAAATAAACAACAACAAAAGGGGGGGGGGATGGCACACTTCGCAATCACTTTTTACAAGGTCAGTGTTGCTCAAACGCCAAACTCCGATTTCTCTCAAAGACACATTTACAGATGTGCACGGAACGTCTCCCATAGGAGATATTTTATCTTAAAGGTTTATAATTTCCAATATAAATAACTGTGAGATCCAAACATCATTTTGCAGCTATCCCCTTTGGCCTCTCTAAAACTGCTTACTATCCCTAGTCTTCATGTGTCATTATCGCCGGGCAGAGATTTTTAATTTCACCATTGCCCACCAATGGGGCGAAGAGAAGGAAGTCACCCAGAGGAAGATTTTTGTCCCTAGTGTGACTAATATCCATGAGCTCGGTGTCTCATTCAGTCAGCTGTAAGAACCCTGGTCCTTTTTGTAAAAATTCACTGTCTGTGCTGGGAAGATAACTTAGTGGGGAAAACACCTGCTGGGCAAGCATTAGGACCAGAGTTCTGATCCCCAGCTCCCCAGTAAAGGTCAGGTGGGCAAGGGGGCGTGCCTGTAATTCCAGCATTGGAAAGTAAGCTCCACAGGGTGCCAGCTAGTTACACTAGCCTTTTCTGTGAATACAGAGGGAGAGTAGAGAAGGATTCCCAACATTAACCTTGAGTCACTGCTTGCCACATGCACCTGCACACTGTTTGACTGCACATGTGCATATGTGTATGCACACACACATGCATAGGGAAATACATACACATACACATATGTGAATGGGAAATGATAAAATAAGTCACTGCCTGGAGTTTTAAGGGAAGACGTCATAACCCAACAGGGGACCAACTCTGCCGAGAACATAGAAGAGAGAGAGATGATTTTGATTACAATTAAATACAAGTGGTAGGGAGTTTCCAAAGCAGAGTGGGGCTAAATCTCACTGACTTTAATGGACGAATGCTCTAGTATGTGATAGCCCAGAAGAAAGCAGAGAGAGTAGACAGAGTGTGTCTGTAGAGTGGCTTTGAGTCAGAGCTAGCCCAGAGTTTATCCTTAAAGGTGATGAGGGTGGAGGGGGGGGGCATGTGGGTGGGGGGTCTCATTGCACAGCTCCTCCAGAAAACACAGCTGTCACAACCATCTAAAGGGACTATGTGCAACCGATAGAACCATTCCCATGAATCATCCAACTGTGGCATAGTCAAGCTCTGCTGCCTTCAGCAAAGGTTTTCCTACCTACAGAATGGGGAACATGCTTGCTTTAACACGGTTGGATTTTATCAGCCCAGGATTCTCTGTGACTCAGGGATAGCATCTGCCTTCCCCAATCCACAGGAAAGTCACTTCCACAGGCAAGCTCTGCTGGGATTGTAGGCCAGGTGTCAGGTGTAATCAAACCCAGGGGGGCAAAGGTCTCCATCTGCATCTGTGTCCCGTTGGTGGCAAGTCTGGGGACCACGCCATTCTTGACTCACTTCCCTTTCCCTGTCTCTTACCCTCAGACCACAATGACTGCCACCCACAACTTGGACAAGCGGAACCTGCCTGTTTCTCCACTCTGAACACAAGCCTTCCACAGATTTACTCTTTATATAAAAGAAAGACCACAGGCCACCATCTCTCCTAGGGGATTGTACATCATGGTCCTATGTGACACCAGGTACCAAGTTGTGTGGTCTCGATTATCCATATTTATGTTCCAGGGTTGCAGGAGGGATTTCTGTGTCTCTCAATGATCTCAATATTCCTCATTAAAGAATGAAAACATTACAGATACTCTCTCATATGCTGCCAGTCGTAAGGGAAGACAGTGGCGAGGAGGCATGACCAAGGTGTTACCAGAGATTGTTATAATCCTAATTCTGGGGCTCTGGGGGTCACAGATTCTTCCCCTAGCAGTTTCCTCCACTGTTGTAGCTACACCCCTCTCTACCATAACACCATATCTCTCTAGGTTTCTGAAAGTTGCAGCCAGACACTACATTAGACCCACGTGAGACCAGTAGAATTAATGACCTGCATTCCTGCATCGTGTTTCTTCCCAGTGCATTCCTGACTCAAAGGCAACCTTCTCTGCGGTACCTTCTGAACTAAGGTCTGGGAGATTAAACAGTAACTTTGGGTGTGAATGTGTGTTTTTATGAGTGCCAGTGTGGTGTATGTGTGGGTAGCCACACATGTGTGGAGGCTAGAGGACAACTGTTTTATTCCTCAGCTGCCATGCACCTTGGCTTTGGGGACAGGCTCTCTCACTGGCTTGGTGTTTGCTGAGTGAGCTAAGCTGACTGTCCCTGCCTCTCCAGGGCTGGGATTACAAACCCAAGTCATCACACACCTTCTTTATGTTAGACCCAGGTATCTATGATCCCATTCGGGCCCTCATGTTCACATGGCAAGTATTTTACCAACTCAACTTTCTCACAATCCTAAAGCATAATTTTTAAGTAAACATGGGCAAAGATGGGGCCGACCACATGCAAATGAACTGTCCTGCAGGACTGAGCAGAAGGAACTGCACAGTCCCTACCAACAGGCTCGAGATTTCCTGCCAATTGCACAATGCAAGATCGAAGGTTTCTCCTTAAAAATAGCGTCAAGCCCTTTTGTTCTTACTTCTACAAAAGTACAACGGTCTCTCAAAGGTCCCGGAGAAATACAGCATTTTGACGAGATAAAAACTGGCTACTTTAGGTTCCTCTGATTTCTCTCAGAAGTCTTTCAATGGGTCGTTAATGAAATGAAGAACACATAGCCAACCAAGGTGCAGAAGAACTGAACTCTGTCTCCAGTCTGGATCTGTTAGCATCAGTGTCATCAACCATGGAGTTCTTGCGGCGGTGTTTTGTGCCTTAGCAAGGATTGTAAGTTTGTTTGGTTCTTGTCCTAGCTTCTAAAAACGGCACATATCTTATCTGCACATATTAAGCATTCCTGTACGGATGTATCCACCACAGACATGAGACCTCAGAGCAGGAATTCATGGAGAGCCGGCAGCGGGAGCTCCTTAGTGTGACCTACTTACAGAGGCAGTCTTCCGCGTGGCAATTAGCAGTTTCTCCCTGCGGTTTGTTCAGCAGGATTGACAGGGAATTCTGCCTAGCGATGGACCAGGCGCTTCCCTCAGCCCTGCTGGGTGCCTGCTGCTCTCTGGATAGCGGCATTCCTTAGGAGTTTGACACAGTAGGGAAAGAGACCGGTTCACTGTGAGACCTGCTACTCACTCTCTTACAGTGCATCGGCCCCCCTTCCCACTGCACAGTGGCTGCCGGGGCTCTGGGTGGGTGGCAGGCATGTGGCCATCGTGACAGTGAACCATGGAGTCAGAGTTCCATCACGTATGCTGCATACACAGGAGCCTTCTTCTAAAGGCGGCGCTGAATTTTAGGACAGTATCAACACAAGCTAATTTGGCTCCTTCAGAACTAGGGAAAGTACTCTCTTCAAATTGAAAAGGAAACAAAAAACACATGGGCTCGCAAGATAGGGATGTGCTTGTCTCTCCGCTTTAAAATAAACTCCGAGGATATAAAAATAGCTTTGGGGAGCAACTAAGCATGCGCAGGCTAGTGCGCTCTTGTCTCCTGGTGCCTTTTAGTTTCCCACAGAGTGAATCAATTGCTTTGTTAGTTTCCCTGGGTAGGGAAAACATGCGACTTTAAATTGGCTCTTTTGGGTATTCATCCAATGAGTACATCTATGAAACTCACCATCAAAAATAACCGAGCCGGAGGACAGAAAGGAAACAGATTTTCGCGTACCTGCTTGCTGCGCGGTCTGTGGTATTTGCTGACTCCTCTGAGCGCTGTACTGGACTGAGGCCAGGGGTCGGTACTGCTGTGTGGTTGAGGTAGGGTACTGACCAGATGGGTAGTAATATACGGACATCTGTGGGACAGGAGGAGCGAGAAACGGAGATGAGAGCTGTGCACAAGAAACATATTTTTTTTCCACATAAAACCCACTGTTTCGATATAGTGTCATTTAACCATGGCAGATTTTGAAATTGAGCCCTGACCATCCTCTCTCACACCTGTTTCAGTGTGCATGCTCTTTCTCTCTCCCCTGATGGGAGATCTCTCCTGTCCGTGCTTTGGAAGCCATCCCCAAACAAGAACTTTAAAGAGATTTGCAATCCCACTACAGGGGAAGAGGACTTAGTCTGGGGGGGGGGGCACCTATCTACCCTGCTGGGTTAAGGGGCCAGAGGCTCCCTGCTGACTGACTGACTGACTGACAATGCTCAGTCTTCAGATGTTAAGGACAACCTGGTCAGGTGCTCCAGCTGGTTCCATATGGAACAGAGATGAACTTGGGAGGAGTCCCGCCCACTTGGTGACTGTGTCATGAACAGCAAAAGGCTACTTGATGTCCAGCCAAGGCTTCAAAGAGTGATTTATACATAGCCTGCATCAAAATTTTCGGTATATGCAATACAAGTGGAACCTATGGTAAGATAGTGCGTATGCATCTTCTGCAAACTTACTTTTAGTAGTGGGAATTGAATTTAGGCGTTTATGCATGCCCAGTAAGCCCCTTATCAATCACCTCACTGTATCCCTAGGCAGTGTGTGTGTGTGTGTGTGTGTGTGTGTGTGTGTGTGTGTGTACGTTCATGTGTGTGACCCTGAGTGTAGAGGCCAGAGGTCAACCCCTTAGGTGTCATTCCTCAGGCACTACTCAGGTTGTTTGAAACAAGATTCTCACTAATGTGAAAATTGCTGATCAGTGAGGTCAGCTGGCAAGAGGAACCCCAGGGCATCTACTTCTCTCCAATGCCCGGCATGAGCCACTCTGCATGGCCTTTAAATGTGGATGTGGGGGATCAAACACAGATATTCATGTTTGTAAGCATTTTACTGACTGACATTCTTGGGGATCCTTTGATTTTGAAGTTTGAGACTCATACTTAGCTGACCAGCCTTTGACTCATTCTGTATCCCAGGAAGGCCTTGAATTCACGATTTTCCTCAAATGCTGGGGTTACAGGTCTGTATCCCTAATCCAGCCAACCTTCTGTTTACTGTTTGATGACTGACAGCCAGTGAAAACACCCTAGAATGCCTCCTTAGAAGACATCTTTGCCTACCTAACAATGCCATGTAATGCTGGTTTCTTACTGGTTTCAGCTAACGCCGCTCATCTCTTGTCTCTTCTCATCTTCTTTAGAGGGAGAATAGTGGTCCTCCGCTGTACCCAAGGGTTTACAGGTTGGGTATGTAGAAGAAGATTTTGAACCAATTATTTTGTATCTCTGATTTCTATGCCTATTTTTTTTGATTCACTTATCTCAGTAAGGCATTAGTGTTCCATTTGCTACTAGAGTGTGTGGTATGTTCCCGTCCCTCGGGAGGAAAGTGGAAGCAAAGGAAACATTGTATGGCTGTGGTTTTGCAATGCCATGGAATCAACAAGAACTTCATTCTCTCTAGTACGGTAGATGACCAAGGGGAAGAGGCTGGGAGGGCCTAGAACTATTCTGCCTCATTGCTTAGCAATTAGTCATTTACTAATTACACATTGTATATGGTCATTTAACCTTTCTCTCTGTCTCTCTCTCATTGTGTGCTTGTGTGCTTGTGTGTGTGTGCTTGTGTGCTTGTGTGTGAGTGCTTGTGTGTGTGTTTGTGTGCTTGTGTGTGTGTGTGTGTGTGTGTGTGTGTGTGTGTTCAGAGTATGATGTTGGGTGTCTTCTTCATCAACTCCTCTTGGTTTTTAGAATTATTTGTTTTATTTTTCCTGTATGAATGTTTTGCCTGACTGTGTGCACGTACACCATATTTGTGCCTGGTGTCTGTGGAGATCAGAAGAGGAAATCACATCCCTCAGAGCTGGGATTATGAATAACGGTAAACCCCTATGTAAGTGCTGGTACTTGAAGCCCAGGTCGTCTGTAAGGGCAGTGGGCGTTCGAACCTATGAGTCATTTCTCTAGTCCCTTCATCTTCGTACTAAACCTGCAGGTCAACAGCTTGTTTAAACTGGGCGGTCAATTAAGTCTAGGGATCTGCTTGATTCTGTCCTGGACGGTCCCCAGTTCTGGTGTTACAGATGTGCACTGTTGCACCCAGCTTCTACAGGTGCTGGCAGTCCCAGTCCAGATCTTCATGCCTCCATGCCAAGCATGGGATAAGCTATGCCATCTCCCTAGCCTGCTGTCTCTTTTTTATAAAGCAATTCAAAAATGTGAAGAATTCATGAGCAAATGGATTTGGATCTATTCTGGAAAATTGTGATACAGTTAAAAGTCACTATTACATATCACATAGATGCCCCCCAATATTTAGGACAAGAACAATTGCTATCTAACTTATCAGCCTTATTTGTGCACATCGGTTAGTCCATTTTTGTATCTTTAGAAAAAAGAGTATGTGTCGTTTCAATACAAGCTTATGAACACAATTTCCATTTCCTAAAAATACTATTTCAATGTGTGCATAAATGCATGTTTGTGGAAAGGTGGAGATAGATGTGGGTGTCTGCATGCTGTGGAATTGGGACGGAGGTCAGAAGACAATTTGTGAGGGTCTGTTCTTTCCTTCCAGCATATGGGCCTAAGGATCAAACTGAGGTTGTCTGCCTTGGTCTCAGCAACCCAGGCTATCTATTCTGCAGTCTTCTAGCATTGAATATGAAACAACAACAACAACAACAACAACAACAACAACAACAACAACAGCACAGTTCAAAGGGAAAGAATGGAGATCCAATACTTGGAAAATTCCCAATGAGCCTTCGTAATTTGGAAAAAGGTCGAACTTGATATATTTAGATTTTTAGGAGCTACTTGTTTCTGTTTGTTTAGTCTTGTTCTTCTGTATTGATTGTACTTCTTTCTGTGACCAGCAAAGGTTTTGACACCTTTACACGGCCCTTCTCCACAGTGTGTCATTGCTTATTCCTTAGGAAAGGTGACGTCAGACACTCAGAAGCTAATGGGTGCTTGGCCCATCCCAATCTTCCTCATGCCTTCCTTCCTTTCCCCTCTGTCCTAGGGGAAGGAAAGTGAGCTGAGCCCACGGACATATTTGGAAGGACCAATGTGACAAACTGTGATGGGATGGGGGTAGAGGAGGAAAGGAACAAAGATGGTGTGCAAGAGGATAGGATGTCTACGTTAAATGACTGGATTAAGGTGCAGAGTGTGCAAAGGTGGTTGGTTTAATAGAGGAAGAAATAAGTCACAGGGAGAAGTGACCAGAAGTCAACAATATTTTCTCCTATGTCTCTCCCTCAGGTTTCTCTTAGCACACATACGCCAGAGGAAACGCTCCTCTGAAGAAAGGGAACACATTTCCATAGACACCTCCAGATTGGCTCAGCGGAACTCTCCCCAGCGTTGCCTGGCTGGCTAGCTAAACTTTAAAGTGGTTATTACCTCAGAAGTCAGAGTTGTGACCTACACCTGTATCAATGGATCTCTTTGTTCCCAATAATCAAGCTAATAAATCAATGATTTATAGTAAAATAATATAGTAATGGAACCATTTCTGCAATTACTTAAAATTATCTTAAACACCGCTTTAAATCCCACCAGGGAGGAAATATTACTGAGATGGTGACTTGGGGTCCTCCATTAATTTAATCATTCAAAATGAACAACTAAGGGAAAAAAAATCATTTCCTGGTGGAGTTTTGTGTGTCTTGAAGAGCAAATAATTTATTCACGATGTGAAGGCAGTGGAACTAATGGCACCTCGGTGACGTGCACTTTAAACAGCACCTCACAGGCTACGCTTCATAATTAGGTTGGAAGCTGGTTGGGACTGTGTGCTCCTTGAAAACGGAGCAGAAAATGCTGGCACGCATCTCCCATCTTGACAGTAATCACTTCCAATATTCTGCAAGGGATACCCAGGAGAGCCCCAGAGATGTTTGGTGCCGAACAGGAACACACGATCAGTCTTAGAGAAGACAGTGAAAATCAGTGACCTGTGGTGTCTTACATGCTCCAGTCAATTAAATATGATTAATGGCTACCTGTGAGATCGGCCGTGGGCTCTGGCTCTCCTGGGGAAGAGGAAAGGACAGTGGATATTGGCTTTGCTCTGTTCTTTGTATTCATAGAGACATGCCTGTCTGGAAAGCAGCTCCAGAAGGCAGCTGTGAATTGATAAGGGAAAACAAATTTCTTGAGCAACAAAGGAGGGGGTCAGAGTTTCCAGGCTTAGGACATTCCCTACCTGGCTTCTGCCGTGTGAACAGCATCACCCCTGTGTGTGTGTGTGTGTGTGTGTGTGTGTGTGTGTATCTGTGTGTGCATGCACACATGTAGAAGAAGAAGCCAAC
This sequence comes from Rattus norvegicus, assembly GCF_021556685.1. NCBI lineage: Eukaryota > Metazoa > Chordata > Mammalia > Rodentia > Muridae > Rattus > Rattus norvegicus. The sequence continues at coordinate 119,830,843 of NC_141541.1, forward strand.
GTCAAGTGTCATTTTCTCAGGAGTCATCCAACTTACTTGGTGTTTTTGAGATAGGATACTGGAACTGGCTATTTCGGCTACCACCACTTGCCAGTAGGCCCCAGGGATACACTTGTTTCTGCCTCTTCGGTGCTGGGATTACAAGCATACTCCTACCACACCCATCTTTTTAACGTGGGTTCTGGGGGTTGAAGTCAGTTTTCACCCTTGCACATAAAGTACTATTTCAACTGGGCCATCTCCCTAACCCAGAGTCCGTCGTTTCCAGGGGCTCTACCAGCTGCCAGGAAGATGGGTCCTCTCCAGGTTTCCCACCTGTGAGGTTCATTTGACTAGACGTACTTTCTGGTCCCCGGGATCTGGTGAAGTGGACAAGGCATACCGGTGATGGGGACTGAGTGCGGATGTGACTAAGAGGATAAGACAGGGGCAGAAATCAAACAGCCACAAGCCATCTGTGGTGAAGGTGATGGAGGGAAGGAAAGACCGCACCTACCTGCGCAGGTGGAGGCTGCTGTACAAATCCCTGGGGAGAGGGCGGGGCCTGCAGGACCTGCTGGGAGATGGGCGGGCCAGAGTCCGAGAAACCCCCTGTGGAGAGCTGCTGGCCTGCAGAAGTGATGACGTAGCTTGGTGGCTGAGCTGCTTGCATGAGGGAGGCTGGGTAGACTGGACCAGAGGGAGGTTCAGGAGTGTCTCCCGAGGACTGCCTGCTCATGCTCAGCTGACTGAACTGCGCAGCCATCTCTTCTCTCTGTGGCGCAGGGAAATAAGCGAACTCGGTCACGAAGAAGGCAAACTGAGGTGGACACACACTCACACTGGAAAGGAGAGGGCAGAGGAGGAAGCGAAGCATACCTTGAAATAAAACATAAAAAAATTTCTTCAGCCAGACATAGCAAGAAAAGCCATGCAAGAAATCAAGCTTTGCTCAGTCGAAGAGCCCAGAGGTGGGGGGGCAATTTGGCCCAAATCTTTTTCTTTCAGTGGAAGGAAATTATTCTTTTATCGTTGAGGGGGATGAGCTCTAGAAAGGAGGCACAGCAGCAAAGGAAAGGTGTGGCTGTCAGGGGGTCTTTCAGGAGCCATCTCCGCCTACTCCAGAGATGATGACCCTTCTTCTGGAATGGAACCCGCACACCCATTTTACAGAAACACATTGAGTCACCGGGCATAACCTGATACTTATGGACTGTGTGCTGTTTCCACAACGACTCACTGTAGTTAGGGACACAGGTAAAGGAACCAAGAGGCTGTGTTCTTAGGAGACACCCGATGTCAAGAGTTTAAGGTAGTGAGGGTTTGCAACCTGACTCTGAGTTTTAGATAATCCTGATAGTCTTACGGCAAGATCTTATAACCTGTTTGCTCATGACATCCAAGTCTAAGGCAATGGGTTGTGCATGGCTGGTAAACTGTGTGTGTGTGTGTGTGTGTGTGTGTGTGTGTGTGTGTGTGTGTGTGTGAGAGAGAGAGAGAGAGAGAGAGAGAGAGAGAGAGTTGTTGTGTTTGTGCCCATGTGTGCACTATGTGTGCATGGATACACACGTGTGCCTATGAATAAGGAATCAGAGGCCAATACTGGGTGTTCCTCCAATATCTCTCCAGTTTATGATTTGAAACAGGGTCTCTCGCTGAACCTGGAACTTACCAGTTTAGCTACACTGACTGGCTAGGAAGCCCTCATGGCTCTCCTACTTCTGTCTCCAGAGCACTGAGTCTACAGATATTCACCACGTGGCCAGCTCTTTATATGGGTACTGGGAATCTGAACTCAGTCCCTTGGACTTAACAAGTGTTTTATTGACATTTCCCCAGCCAGTTAGCTAGTAAACTTTAAAAAGGATATCGGAACGCAGAAGCATTTAACTTAGGGAAGACAGGCAAAAGAAAGCAAGCTGTTCGGAGGGATGGATTCTACCAGTCAGGCATGAGACGTTTACATGTATACAATGACATCACAGTCAGCCCAGGCCATGCACTCAGCGTCATCTATAGCTGAACAGAAAAATGGTAGAACCTGTGAGAATGCTCTGTGTGCTTCTGTATGTACATGTGTGGATGCGTGCACACGTGAATGCGTTGTGTATATGCATGCATGTGTGTATGCATGCATGTGTGCATGCATGAGTGTGTGCGTGTGTGAGTACATGCTCTTCTGTGTGCATGTGCGTGCATGCACAAGTGTGAGTATATGTGTGTGAGCATATGTGCGTGCATGTGTGCTTGTGTGTGTGTATATGTGTATGCTTGTGTATGTATGTGTATGTGTATGCTTGTGTGTGTGTATGTGTATGTGTATGCTTGTGTGTGTGTGTATGCTTGTGTGTGTGGGTATGTGTGTGTGTGCCATGCTTATGATACCGTACCAGGGGGAAGTGCTGCGTTGGCGACACAGGCAGGAGATGCTGGGGAGGGAAAGAGACCGCTGGATATTGCACAGACTGGGAAGATGGCTGCAGGCCCTGGACAGACTGGAGGGAAGAAAATACTGATCAGGTAACAGGAGAGTGTGGGGGCTGAAATTCCATTCAACGGGAAGAGCATCGCTGTTCTTAAGACGCCCCCTAAGATCTTTCAAGACGGAGAGGGATGCTGTGCGTGTTAAGTCAGAGACAGACGGCCTTGCTCTTGAGCAGGCTCCAGAAAGCATTGCCTTTAGTTGTGGGGCACTCGAGTTGGTTGGATGTGCTGGGCTTACAGACATATGTTGCTCAAGAACTCAGAAGCAAAAGCACATAAAAAGGAGGTTCACCCAGGAAGCCTGCTTAAAACACATCAGGTTTCATTGTGCCTCCCTAGAGAAGAAGGGCATCTCTGTGCCGTTCACAGAAGCCCAGTGAGATCAGCATCCCGGTCAGTCGGAACTTGGCCGATTTCTGCTCTTCCCACTGAGGAAGAGGTCAGCACAGGTCATGCAGACATGGGCATTTTATCTGTGGTGGGAAGGGGTGAATTAACTCATTAGTCTTGGAAGGGATTATAAGTTGCATCTGTGGCTTTGCCACAAACAGCACTTAGACCTAAGAAACTGTACATCCATTTTCCCTAGAACCCATTCTCACCCAAAGACACTTGCACTGGTTATAAGAGGATGTTTTGTCCACTGATGATTATGCTCTGGAAGATTTCACCTAAAAGCTTGATAGGAAATGACACTCCACACCTTTCCTCCTAGATGCATTGCTGACCTGAAGCCTACGTGGCCCTCATCTCTAGGCCGGCTCCTCACCTGAGTGACCAGTGGCCCTGTCATCTGAGGCTGTGATGCCTGGACCTGCTGCTGAGGCTGAGGAGACGGTTGCTGTGGTGGGGGTTGTTGAGGCTGCCCACTGACAGTGCCACGCAGCGTCTGCTGACTTCCGGGAGGGTTGTATATCGCAGGAGTTCCATCCGGGTTCACAAAGGGCTGACCTGAAATGAAGTCATACAAAAACCTGGGCTCAGACGAGGGTCTCATTGTCTCATTGTTTTCCCTGCAGGGAAAAAAAGAATGTACCCATAGGTTCTCTGAAAATAGCCTAGTAAAAACACACCCAAGAGGAATTCAAGACAGGGACCCAGCACCAAGGACAATGTGCTCCTTGCGACCCAAATCAGCTGAAGCTGGATAAGAGTGTGACCACATCACAATTTAAGAAGCAGCAAATAAACCCCACCTCCTTCAGGAAGGTACTCCAGGCAAAGGGCGACTGTGAACAGTGGAAGCTGGTAGACAGGCCTGAGGAGAAGCAGTCTCTGTGCAACCCTGTTTTGTCTCCTGCGTCTCACAGTCATCAACAAGAAAACGTCCACTGAGAGACAGCAGCTGCTTTCCGATTGCACCACTTCAACTACCTCCAGGAACAAATCATTTGCCAAAGCATGGATTTTTTTTCTTCCATTCAGTCTGGCCACCAAACAAGAATTTTTTACAGGTGCACAAACACAAGGGGATGGAACGGATCTACCGCCCCCTTCTCTGAGCACACACAACCAGGGATAGCTGTGGTTCTTCATTTATTTAATGAGTATACAAAGCAGCAAGTGTCTCCATGGCCTTTTCTCACAAGATAAGCTTTAACTGATCCCCTGTCTCTGTCTCCCACCCCACCCCCACTGCACCCCTCCTCCCTTTAGACCCCCTTCTAGTTATAAAACACATGTCTTCTCTTACCCCACCTCCCTCACTTACAATCTCCTCTCTCACTTCTCATGGGCCCTTTCTGGTCACCATACATCCACCTCCACATCCTCCCACGTAGATACCTACATACATATAACAACTGGAAGCTAAGTCCACGTATGAGAGAGAATGTGCAGTCTTCCCAAGCCTGGGCTGCCTTACCTAATGTAAACTTTTTCTGTTCCATCTACTTCCCTATAGACTTTGTAAGCTTGTTTTTCCTTTCCTGGTTTCATATTTTTAAAGAGATATCAACCCTGCTTGCAGAGCACAGTGGTGCCACCACTTGTGACCAATGCTAGCTTATGCTGGATTCAAACTTGTCATAGGACGATCTTTCATAGGACGATCTTTCAATGGACCATGTCTATAGCTTTACCCTTCGAGATACTGGCTTGCTCACTGTGAGGGGGTTGAGTGCTTAGCAACTGTGTGGCTTTGCGGTTTGGAAAAAGATGCTGGAGGAAGAAGAGGCTCACAGGGACATGGGGCTGAGGGCTGTGGCTTACAGAGTGAAAGGTGGGAGGTGAGAGAGGAGGAGATGTGGTGGGTAAAAGGAGAGCACATTTCCGGTGTGGCAGGCCGAGGTTCTGAATGCAGATCTCAGCTCTTCCAACAACCCCGTGGATATTTAGTCTCTATTTTACCTCAACCCAAGTCAAGTTAGGCTCAGGGAGACCAGGAGACTTATTTGGCAAAACAAACAACAGCAAGAACAATAAGTTAAATTAAAACGGTAAGGGAGGGAGACATGGCTTGGCCTAGTGAGGCTCCCAAATCCATTCACCTTCCGATGCTCCCGTCATGACTGATTTATGAAAATCTACATACAGAGCACACAGCACAACTCAGAACCATGGGAGTAACAGTGGCAATGGAGAGGCATCACCCAAGGCGTGAGGATCCAGACAAACAAGCTGGACGCCAGGGATGCTGCATTTCCTTCTGCGTAGTCAAAATAGGAGGGAGGAGACATGGCACATGAGAAAATTGACCCATGTACCAGCCGACTGCTTTCTTCACATTCCCATAATCCGGCAGTCCTACAGGGAGTAGAGAACTGGGGATGTTTCTCTACAAGATGAACTCAGAAGTGCACTGTAGGAGCCTAAGAAAAATGCCTAGTAGAAGTAAGACTCCCCAGGTCAGTGTGGTGCTCCTGGGAAAGCCTTCTTACTGGGTGCTGGCAGGTGGGAAACTGAGCTCTCTATCAGCACATGTCCCAAACCTCTAAGCCCATCTGGTGTACTGAGGGAGACACAGGGCTTTCAGGAGGCATCAGCTACTCTGATCTAGAAGGATGCAATGACACAGGAACCTTGCCTTGATACTCACACTCATATAGAGGCAGAACAAGCTAGGATTGGTAGTCTCATGGGAAAGAAATTAGCAACATAAAGTGAGAATGAGAGAGATGTAAAAACTGACTCAAGGAAGCATGCTATTCTAGGTGGGGAGCGCATATGAACTTCACAAACAGAGTAGACTATTCTGAAATAGGAGTAAACAAATTAAATCAGGAACTTTAATTGTTGCATAACAACAAATAAATATACCTCCTAGGACTAAAAATGCTATAACAATAGTCTCAGAACCAATACCACTGACTGCTACAGGAAATGAACCAGAAATACAGCCATAGAAAATACATGGATTAAGTTGAGCAACTTCATATCTAGCTGGGCTGCACTGGGATGCAGGATCTTTTTAAATTCCTATATGCTGGGCTTATAGGCATGGCCACCATACCTAGGCAACTTTCTTTTTCAAGTTCATAATGTCCCAGACACATATGTGCTTTCTTACTATTGACATTTAATTTTAGCTACATTTTATTGTATGACATTTTTCCCCTGAAAAATCAAGTTTCTTCTAGATTCAAAACTTGTAATCCATGGTTCCCCAAAGGCAGAAATTTGGAAAAGGCTAAAAATTGTTTCAGTTTTAAAAGATTTCTGGGATTGGGAGGAGAGAAGGGAAGGGAAGAGAAGCTCTGATTGAGCTGTAAAGTAAATAAATTAATTAATGAAAAAACCATATTCTATCAATGTTTTGAGTATCCTGATGCTCAGTTTTCTTTGAACCCCAGTGCTGGGGAGGTGGGGTCAGGAGGATCCCTGGGGTACCCTGGACAATGGGTCTAGACTAATCAGGTGAGCCTCGGGCTGATAAAAGACCTTGTTTCAAAAACAGGAGAGACGACCACTGAAGAAAATACACCTGCTGTTGACCTATTGCCTCACAGGGCGCGCACACACACACACACACACACACACACACACACACACACACACATTCACCCACATGCATGTACATACACCTGTACAAAAATGTACACCTATATAAACACTCAGCCACGAGTACACATACATGTACATACACTAGCTCTCACACATTAGCTGAATGGATTCCTTTCTATTATGACCTTGCTTCTGACCAGCACCTCTGAGACATAGGAAAATCTACCTCTAATTCTTGTTAGATGATAGCCCCAAATGCTCAGATGTCCTTTGTGATAAACTCCTCAATCTCAGCTTGAAATGTGATTAGCACACTGTGAGAGATGCCCAAAAGAATTGCCTCCGAGAATCCTAATGCATCTCTAAAACAGAGATGGCGTGGAGTGGAAAGAACAGGAAGAGTCAAATGCTGGTTTGATGCTCACCCAGGAAAGGTGGCAGAGCTGAGAGAAAGCCAAAGCCGCCAGAGAAGAGAACAAAAGCAAGTTCCCAGGACACCTGGGCCATGTGGTTGTTGGCTTTCAAGTCAGACCACAGCAGCTCCTCTGTGTCTGTCGAATTCCACCAATCCAGATACAATTACACGGAATACAAGCAATTAGTTTGACTGACAGCTGAGGCAGACATCACGGGGGTGCAGGGGTGGGAGAAGCCTGCCTGGGCCTGAGCTCATTCAGTCTGAGAAGCAACTGTGGCAAAAGCTGTAGGAGCAGGCTCAGTGGGCCACAGCGTGCATGCTGATGTCAGAAATAAGCTGGGGTCCCTTTAGTTCAAAGCAGAGGCAGAGAAAGAGACTGGGTGTAAAATACACATTTCCTTTCAAAAATATGTTAGCTGAAGAAAGTTTTCCACGGTCCACATCAACATACCTGCTATTATTTCAATAATGGGTCATTATTGAATATTTGCACAAAGCAGAACACCTTGTTGTTCTGCCAGAAAGGGGAAAGATGCGCTTAACTAACTCTGGGGCAGTGAGGTGGCTAAGCAGGTAAAACCTCTTGCCGCCAAGCCTGATGACTTGAGTTCAACCCCAGGGATCCCCACAGAGGAGGGAGAAAACTGACTTCCACACACTGTCCCCTGACTTCCATAGGCAGAGTCTGGCATGCTTGTGTCCCCCCAGAAAGGGTTATAAAATAAAACATAACGGAAAATGTCCCCTCCCCACGAGTTTATAAATATCTTAGTAACACGGAAACGCCCACAAGGACAGTCACATAAGAAATACGATAGCCATAAGCTCCTAACACCGAAGCATGTCTGCTTCCTACTTGAGAGAATGGTAAGGGAAGGGGGAGGGGTTTCTCTGCTTACAGGAAGAAGGGTCAGGTTGACAAAGCGAGCAACAGACAAGGATTAACTCCGCCCTTGAAGGCCATCTTGTCAGACAGTGCAGCAACATTTCCAGACACACTTGAGAACAGTGTGGAAGCATCGGATAAACAGACGCTGGGAATCCTGGTCAAAGTCTAGGGTTGAAGAGGCCCAGCAGGAGCACTTGACAGAGAAGTTCTGAGAGGCTCCTCAGCGTGAGGGCCTCAAATTCTGTGCCTTGCACAGTCGTGGATTTGCGCAAGGTGAAGAGAAGGCCGTGTGACTATACGGTGTGGAGGGGCATCGGCTGGAGTTGGGCTGACTGTTGACACATCTAGGTTGCAATAAAACTCCTGCCAAAGCTACCCAAAGGAGCCTGTGATTCAGGACGGCTGAAGGAAGAGCATGAGGAAAAGTCTAGACTTGCTTTGCAGACAGGACAGCATTGGAAAAACAAACAAACAAACAAACAACTTTGACTACTTACTCATTTAGGTTATTTCCTCCTGAAAATAACCAGGAGGAATCAAAGGGAGCTTGAATGTGACTGAGTGAGAGACAAGTTGGTGGCCAAGACAAATTTCAAACATCTGGGGGCTGAGGAGAAGGCTCAGTGGGGAAGAATCCTTGCTGAACAAGCACGAGGACCTGAGTGTGAATCTCCACCACCCATGCAAAAAGCTGGTGTGGTTACATGCTTGCCTGTCACATCCCTGCTTTAGCATGCAAGACAGGATTGCTACAGCTTGCTGGCTGCCAGCCTAAACACAGGTTCAGAGACAGATGCTGTCTCAAGGGAAAAAAGTGGAGCTTGATAGGTCAGGACATCTGACATCCCCCTCTGGCTTCTCTCTGCCCATGAGTCAATATACCACACACACAAACATACCACACACATGTATACACCATTTTATACTCCCATGTACACACGAAATTCATAATCATGGCCGACCCGGGGAGCTACAGGGACACACAAGAAGGTTCTCAGTACACCCTATGTTTAGAGCATAGCAAGAGGTAATCCCACTGTCCACGAAAAAGATGTTTCACTCCTTGTTCCATGCAGTAGACACATGACTGGGACACACATGTTCATGTACTACACATCCTTTAACAAATCGGACAACAACTTGTAGGAGTCAGGTCTCTCCCTTCAGATGAGTACTAACCATAGAACTAAGATGCTCAACCTTAGAGCAGGCACTTTCACCCACTGACCCAACCTTGCAAGCTCAGTCAATTGCAAATTCATACATGGAGCCCATTCTCAAGCATATGACATTGGGTGGGAAATCACTGTGCTATCTAGATAAACATATGGGATGGTTGGTAGATATTTATTCACCAGTAACTGAAGTCTGTCATTCATTCTAGGAAATCCCAGTTTTTCCCCAGTTATTTAAAATGCACCAAGGGAATGGGAAAGAAGGTATTAAGTCTCGAATCCAGGACAAACTGTTAACTGAAGTGCCAACTTAACACATCAAGATTTGGCTGCAAGTTCTCCCAGCATCCCTCAGTCACTAGCTGTTAAAGAGTAAGGCTGGCATACCATGCCCCCTACTCTTAACTTCTTCAGCCCAGGGGCTGGGCTATGCTGCCCCCATTTTCTGTCCCCTATGTAATTCAGACATTTTGTTATCTAGCCTTTTCCTCTACTCTTTAATCTCCTTGCTCTCTCCTCTCCCCTCCCTCCTCTCCTCACATGGTCCAGGTCAGGATCAGGTTCACTTTGGACTCTTCCAAATGTCCCTGCCTCTGGCTGTGCTCTCCTTCATCTGACAATAAAGCTTCTTCCACAATGTGCCTAGGAATAGTCATGTCCATCCTTCCTTCCTTCCTTCCTCCCTCCCTCCTTTCCCTTCCTTTTTTCTTCCTTCCCTTCCCTTTCTTCCTTCCTTCTTTCCTTCCTTTCTTCATTCTTTTTTCCTTCCTTACCTTTCTTCCTTTCTTCCTTCCTGTCTGTTTTCTTCCTTCCTTCCTTTCTTCCTTCCTTCCTTCCTTTCTCTCTTTCTTTCTTCCTTCCTTTCTTTCTTTCTTCCTCTCTTTCTTTCTTTCTTTCTTTCTTTCTTTCTTTCTTTCTTTCTTTCTTTCTTTCTTTCAATAGTCAGGTACCATTGTTGCTTAACATAAAAGTATTTGTGCCTTGTGATTGGCAAGGTATGAAGAGTGATTTCTCACCCATGGTGTCAGCAGAATGGATTCCAGCAGAGGTTACATAAGAATCACAAGGTATGTGTCACGTATGTACTTACCATGTACACATACACACACCCCTGGACAGGTGTATAGTGTGGTTACTTACTATAACATATCCCTCTTATGGTTTTATCTTTATTAGTTTTCAGTGTGTGTACATGTGTGTGTGTATGTATGTATGTATGTATGTATGTATGTATGTATTTTTGCCAGAGATGACAGATCTCATGGAGGAGGGTTTCTGGGTGTTTGTGAGCAACCTGACTTGGACAGTGGGAACCAAATGCAGATTCTCTTCAAGAGCAGTACTTGTTCCTATCCACTGACCCATCTCTCTTCCTAGAATGTATATATTTTCAATAAATGATACTAAAGTCACTCTAAAAATATATATTTTCATGTGTATATAGATTGTGTATTTGTGTGTCTGAATTTTTGCATGTATGTGGGTACAGGTGTCTGTGTGTGAGCACATGCACACATGTACATGCATGCATGAATGGGTACAACTTCATGACTGTCACTGTGTTTGTACATGACTGTGACTATATTGATGTCTTGAGCATTCCTCAATGGCTTGCCATATTATTCATTATCTCTCAGTTGAACTCAAAGCTCTACAAATTGGCTAGTCTTGCTATTCAGTATGTTCTAGGGATCTCCGGTTTCCACTTCCACAAGTCTCAAATTATTGACTAACTCTCATGCCTAGCAGGCATTTACAGGCTTCCTGGAATCCTCACTCCTGTCTTCAGGCTAATCCAGCTCGTGCTCTAACCACTTAGCCATCCACCTAGCCAGGAAATGTAGCTTCTCACCTCTCATGGCACAGCCATATTATAAAATACAATAACCATGGTATTTATGAGAGATAGTTCCATGCCTAGCATGTGTCAAAGCAAACAAAGGTCTGTAGAGGGATCACTCAGTAGTGCCTTCCCTCTAGTTGAGAGCCTTTCTCAAAGGAGATATTTTGATAACAGCCTCAAGTGACTCCATCCAATGAATGAGAATCAGGACTTGGCACTAGCAGAATTCTATTTCTTTGCTAAATGAGTTAGATTGCATATAATAATATATATACACACATATCCAAAGCCACACTATCATTACTAACGATACTCTACAAAACATACTTTTGTGCCTTTTTAAGAACACTCTGGAATTCTGCTTAAAACAAATCAAACAAATGAATGTTCTGTGCTGGCTCCTTTCTGCAAGTCCTCTATTCACTCAACAGCAAAGGCTTTTAAAACACTGACAATCAAATCACCCTCTGTCAGGGTCCAGAATAGTGGGTATGATACTGGTCTCCTGCAATAATTCCAATAAAACCCAAGCCATTCAGAAAATGCTTTTTAGAAATACCTAGTCTTAGGCTTTCAAGTGGTTTTCAGTAAAATGATTATGGTTTCTGTTCTCTCAAACTTATGATACTTTGAGAATGTCTCCATCAAATCCCATGCTCTGAGAATGGGCCATATGCTTTATGGGAACAGGCAGTTACTTCAGGAACTACTTTGCCAAAGTTCCCATGTTGCACCAGGGACCCTAATTGCCAGTAGCACTCCCTATGTGAGCAGATCCAGTCAATCACTCTGTGAGAGGTTCAGCTGTTCCTCTATGTTCAAGTGTAGATAATTGAAATAATGTTCTACATACCAGAGCTAAATTTCAGACTCCTTTCCAGAGAATTCCATTCTTTCCAATCCCTAGTAACAAGTTCTGAATGCTAAGCATGTCAGCACAGCTCTAAGAATATTCTGGACTCTCTACTCTCTGTGGTGGTGGTGGGGGGGGCTTTGGTCTGTTTCTTAGGGAGACTGCTACACTTCAGCCAGAAGAGTCTCCTTACCTTCTGAGATTCTAGACAATGATGACAAAGAGGAAACGGCCAAGGCAGACCTCCTTAAATACTCTCTTCAGTTTATCTGTGGAGGCTGGAACCTCCATGGCCTTGGTTCTTTGTTGTTAAAATGGGAGTTACCTATCCAATAGGGAAATTGGCTCATCATGGAATGAACCATAATTATGGACAGGGCAGTTTCCCAGCCCCACTACAAGCAGGCTGGGTCTATTATCCCCACAAGGGGCTATTTAATGCTTGTCATTATTCTCTTTACTTGTGTGGGTTCTTCTTATTCTGCAGGGGCTGGGTAAATCGCATAATCTTCTATAATCAGGGACCTGGGGTCCAGGAATCCAAGGGATTCCTTGCATTCCTGAAATGTGTTTGAGTGAAAAATACTTCAGATGTAATGCAGGCTCACTGAGCATCAAATAAGAGAAGCATAAGCTTTGATTAGCATGTCCCAGCTCAGGACAAGGCTGACCCGCATCTTAGGTCCTCATAAGAGGATAAAACTCTCCACAGCCAAGAAAAAAAAAGGGGAATAAATGAAGAGGATGCTGCCTCAGCTGCTGCCTGATGTCCTCTTCCTCCTCCTTTCCTTCCTCCTCCCTCTTCTCCCCTCCACCTCTCCCCCCTCCTCCCCCTCCTCTTTCTCTCTATCCTCTCCCTCCTCTCCCTCCTCCTCCCCCTCCTCTTTCTCTCCATCCTCTCCCTCCTCTCCCTCCTCCTCCCCCTCCTCCCCACCTCTTTCTTTTCCTCTTCTCCATTTTCAGGGCTGGAAATTAAAACCAAGACCTTAGTCATGCCAAGCAAGTAATTTACCACGGGGCTTCGGCCCTAACTCTTGAGAAAGTGTGACTCCTGGATAGTATCTGATCTATACAAATGTTGACGCATTTACATACATAGCTGTAAATCTAGACTCCCCCAAAGTCACCACAATGTAGTCCCCATACTCTGTCTCCTACCCAAGTAGGTTTTCAGAAAACTTGATAGTGAATTTTACTTATCAAAGAGAAGAACACCCCTTTAATAACTTGTGTTTCCGGCAGAGCAGGTGAGTACTGACCTGTGTGTGGATTAAGAAGGATGCTTCCAGGTGGGATGCCAGTCGCGCTTTCAAGTGGGAGGAGGATGTAGCTGGTGCTGCTGGGAGGAACCTGGCCCCCCATTCCATTCTCTGAATAGGCCATACAGCCAGGAGAGCCAGCTGCCACACTAGAGGTCAGGGCTGTGCTCTGCAGAGGCGGGTGGGTGCGGGACAGTGATCCTGAGGAGCCTGCACTGCTGGAAGACTCAGAACCTGGCAGAAAGATGGGCATCAGTAGAGCATGTGGCACACAGAGCAGTAGAGAGACAATAGCTAGACATGAAAACGCGGATTCTTTCCCACGGGTACATTGCGCAGTTTGCGGTGTGCGCTGTAGGATGAGGTTAGCCAATGTCCTTTCCACATTTTGAACTTATATTTCTGGAAACCTTTGCTTCTTGTTTCTCATGCATTCCATTTTTTCTAAGAGAGAATTATAAACAACCATTCCTTCAGCTTGTGCGTACACACTCTAGGAGATAAACTGGTAAATGGGATTTCCAGGCAATGAACTCAGTACCGGCAAATGCCCATCTCTTGAGTAATTAGTGCTACGATAAATACTTCTCTTAATGAGACTTCTCTTAACGAGACAGACTGATAGGAAACAGGAAGTGGGTGGAGAATAAAGAGATGGTCACTCAAGTTGTCCTAAGATACAGTGCCCTGTGTATGCTCTTGAAGCTCCATTCTTCAGACCTCTATACAGCTAAATTTGAAGGGAATGGATACAAACTGCTGTTTATCCCCTCTATGAGTTGAGGGCTGGACCATTTCTATTGAGAACATAGAGCTACATGAATGGGAATTATTTTTATGATGCTGGAGAGTGAATCCAGAGTCTCGTATGTGCTTAGAAAGAGCTGTAGCACAAACCTGGAGCCACAAGTTACATACATACATACATACATACATACATACATACATACATACATACATACCATTTACTAGAGGGAGGGAATAACTTAGGAGAACACATAAAGAACTGAGAGCTGAGGACAAACAACTATATCTGGATCTAACATTTTCCCAACCTTCTGACTGGGGCAACTTTGAACATCACAGACCACACACCCATTTAGCCATGCTATTCATGTGGCAGCCAGGTAGTGTCACCACCTGACTAAGTTTGGCCAAGCTCTAGAAGATGCAAGAAAGTAATCAAAGTTCCTTCCCAAGGGGGACATAACAGCTTCCAGTGAGTAAAAGAGAGCGAAGACATCAGGACAGCGGACAGAGAAACTCATTGTACCCTCAAGGGGGAATTGGGAGCAGGGAGTGAGTGAGGGGGAAATCATAAAGCAAAGCAAAATGTAGAACTAGGAAGGACAGAGCAGAAGGGGAAAGCATAGGAGGAAGGGGCCTTAGTTCCAGTCATCCTCTAACACACCTCATCTCTCCAGGTAGTATCTGTTGCCTCAATCCCAGAGCTCCCTTCTAGTCATCCAGACTGACTGGAAGCAAGAGGGGCAAGAAGGCTTAATTCTCTATATTGGACCACATTTTGAACAGACTTCTCTTTCTCTCCAGTTTTCAGTCTGTCTTTGTCTTTAAGATAGAAATCCCAATTTCTCCCTATTTTGTGGCCCTTCTGCCTTTCTTAGACTTGAGAGCCATTTTCCTAAGACAATTATTATAAGAGGCAAATAGGACACATTGGTCTGTTTTGAAGTATTTGACTTGGAACTAAGGTACTTAAAAACCTGAAGAAGCAGAACAAAAAGACAGAGGAGGAGGAGGAAAAACATGGAGAGAAGGAAGAGGACCATGTAGAATAAAGAAGGGACAGAGGAGGAGAGAACAGAGGAAGAGAAGAGTGAGAGAGGAAGAGGAAGAGGAAGGTAAAGGAAGAAGATGAGGAAGATAAATGGGAGGCAGAAGGAATGTGGTGCTGCAGCAGCTCAATAGACAAAGACAGACAGACAGACAGGCAGACACAGACAACACACTTCTACTTCCCCCGCCATATCCAACTGGTAGAACAGCAGCATTACTCTATAAAATTTAAAACTCTTGAGTTCCATCACATTATTTTGTTCACTACAATAGCTTTATTGACATATACTTTATGTACCATAAAATTCCATCTTCTCTAGTGAGGGATCTGTCAGGTTTTAGCATATCCCTGAAGCAGAGCAAGCACCATTACTGTCCTGTCTTAGAACATTCTCATTTCCCATAAAGGAAGTCAGTAGAATATAGCAGTGCTAAACACTTCCAAATCCTGATCCTAACTCTACACGATGTCTGATCTAAAACCCGCCTTTATAGATTGTCTGTTTGGAATACTTTTCATAAATATAATTGTAAAATATGTGTAGATAAGGTCGTAGATGTAGCCAGAATAGAGTTCAAGGCTCGTCCACGCTGTATTATGCGTCAAACCATCCTTCCTTTTTTCATTCAGCTCCACTGAGGTCGGAACTCGAAGAAGCTGTGCTTATCTACATAAGCCCTACACAAGGTTAGGGTCAACATTCCATCACGGGTCGGGGAGAAGCTCATGAGGCCCCTCCCCTCCTTGAGGACCTGTAGGCAGTTAATGCTTACCTTGGGGGGTAGGGGCTCATTTTCTAGTGGTGTAAGCACTGGTAAGTTACCCGTATTTCAGTGAGCGAACCCCACTCATGCTCAGGTAAGTAGTCCCAATTCAATGGAGTAGGGTGCAAAAGAAAATCATGACATGAAGTTAAGAGGGGAGAAGCTTATTGGGAAGAAAAAGGGGTTTACTAGGAGGGAAGGCCAGAAAGACAGGGGCTAAGGGAGGGACAGTCAAAGCACCTTATGAATGTGAAAATGTGAAGGAATGAACAAATAAGTAACAGTGTTCTATCCAGGGCTGATCTGTACGCAAACCTTCCAATCAAGGGGCAAGTGATGGTAGGCAAGGGCAGTTCCTCAGTTAGCACCAATCAGTAATCGCAGTTTCCTCACAGTGACCAATGTCCCTCTGTCACCACGGAACCCCTCTCCAGTCATCTCAAGGCACAGAAGCCTTACTTCTCAGTTAATAACTCTACAAATTATTTCTGGATTCAGCGGGTCAGAGTTCAGCAGTGTGATCTAAAACCTCCAAAATGTATTAGGAGAAGGCCACCCAGGCTGTTACTTGGAGTAACCAACACGAAGAGGATGTGGCCGTGGGAAGATGGGGTATGACACATTAAAATTAGAAAATTAAAAACAGGGCATTGAGATTCGTCTCAGACTATCAAAAACCATCCTCGGAGGTTGGCATGGAGTCAGACTGAGGGGAAGATGAGTTACATCTAGAAAATGAAACCATGCAGTCACTCAAGTTATGAAAACGAAAGGATGGCTTATGTCTCTGGAGAGGTTATTTTCAGAGGATGTAGATGGATGCCTCAATAGCTAGGTGCCTGGAAACTTCTAGAAAGGCAAATTGCCATGCTCCATTTGACATCTACTGACTTAAAAGCCATGGAGAAGGCAAAATGTGATGTCACTTGACTTCCCATGTCAGATGATGCTGGGAGCATTGCTGTGGAACTGAACCATGGGGGCGAATGACCAAGCACTAGTCTGAAGCAGAGTCAGGAGGAAGTGTGGGCTTATTGCCCAGCCACATTGCCAATCCCAAGGGGACAACCAGTCTGAAGCAGAAAGACCACCACAAGACTGCTCCCAAGATCAGTACGACAGCATCCTCAAACTCAATAGACTTGAGCTGGGCTGCTGGCAAACCGCTCAAGAGACCACATGTATACACTCGGTGTTGAGCTTTAAACGGATTTAAGAGAGCATCTCTAACATGGAAAAAGTCTCAAGGTTACCCAGTTAGAGCCAGAATCTCCACAGGAAGGAGAACAGCTTGAACACCTCATTTCAGAAAACACATTTGGCTTCTGAAAGACTTTAAAAGTTTTCAACTTTACCATGCCAATTAGAAAATAAATCAGAAATCCGTTCTGATGCTCGTGACAGCCAAACTGGCAGGTTTACTTCATAAAACCGCCTTGGGGAGGTTTAAGATTGTTTTGACATCCTCTCTTGATCTCCTTATTAAAAAAAAATCTGTTTCTCCTTTCCATGCCTGTGCCTTGATGAGCTTTCGAAGGGAGCCGCTTAAGCTAAAAGGAAGAAAGAAAATGTCTGAAGCCTTTAAAAATCTCTAATGGTTCTCCAAAGTGAGTGGCGTTTTACCATTCGTCAAGTGTTTTAAATGCTTCCGATGAGCTTTGCTTTGGAAGTGACAGGGGTTTGGTGCATGAAAAACGGTGATTAATTTTAAAATGGTAAGAGCCCTTTTGGGGTGCTGGAATTTTTTTTTAAGTGCACCATTTAAGGTACTTGGTTTCAGCATCTTAAGAACTGAAATTGTTTAACCTTTCTTAGTTTACAAGAGTTCAAGTGTACCGCCTCGGCTCGTGTGGATTTCAGATGCTGTGATAGTGCGATACAAGAGCAATTAATTAGAGTCGGAATCAAGAGCTTAACAGCTAGTGAACAGATCTCTCAGGAAGAGGGCACCCACCCACCTGCGCTCTCCAAGGAGCTCTGTGCTGTGTATATTGTGAAGTCTCTGGATAAATGTTATTAATTTGCCTGCTATGTAGGAAAACATGAGATAATTTCTTAGGAGGAATTTGTCAACAACGTGATTACGCGAAACTATCAGCATAATGGACCTGGTTTT
This sequence comes from Rattus norvegicus, assembly GCF_021556685.1. Lineage (NCBI taxonomy): Eukaryota > Metazoa > Chordata > Mammalia > Rodentia > Muridae > Rattus > Rattus norvegicus. The sequence continues at coordinate 119,848,363 of NC_141541.1, forward strand.
GGGCAAACCCCTTCTCTCCTTCTTCAGCAGGAGTCTGGAAAGCGCTCAATGCAGGGCGAAGATATCTCAGCTTCAAATGGGGCTCTCCATGCTCTGCCTAAGCCTTCCACTCCTGAACCCCAGTCCTGACACCCAGGGCTTTAAGTCTCAGTGATAGTTAAAGTGACAGTGCACTGCCTCTTGCTCCACCCTCCCCCTTTTTCTTGGGGTAAAAATCAGCATCTGGTACCATTGCTCAGACTCTGTCCATTACCCTGTCAACACAAGGAATCCCAACATCTTGGAGCTCACTAAGTAGCTAGGCTGGCTGGCTAAAGGGACAGCACATGCCACCAGCCCCACCCTTTCTTGGGCTAATTCTAGTCTTCGTGCTTGCAGAGAAGCAATTCACAGGTGGAGTCAACCTCCCCGACTGAGAGCGACCGTAGATTCTAAAGTCATGGTGCCAGTGAAACTTCTAGGTTTGTTGTCACCACTTTCTAAGCGTCTAGCATGTTCCTTAAGCTGTCTAGCTGGAAATATCACTATTTCTCCAGAGGGGGGGGATGAAGCAGAAATCATAAAGAAACAAAAAAAGTGACCTTCACTTCCCAGTGAAGTTTGGAAACACCAAACACTCCAGAGATTGGCCTTCCTCATCTGCAAATCAGGGACACAAACACTTCATGGCCTCGATAAACGTAAGTGTGCACTGACTGGACCTTTGCAACATGCCAGCTACATGCAAACTGGTCTGCATATATTGAAACGTTTTGTCTTCCTAAGAACCATTAAATGTGGAGATATTAGCATCTCTATATCTCAGACGAGGAAATAGGCACATATAATTTAAATAATAACAGGTTCAGGAGCAGAGGAACAGTGCGCTCACACGGGAACTAAATCTATTACCCTTATAATGACCTTACGAGGCAGCTACCGAGAGTATGTCATAGCATTACATTTAAAAGCAGTCGCTAACTTTTGTTAAATAATCATCATCTGTAGTTACCAAGGTAATCACCTTTATCTTAAAAATTCTATCATTTAAACTTTAAGTAAGTAAACCGGGTTCATAAAACATCTGATAGCATCTATTTCACCAGGAAGGAAACTAAGGAGAAAGAAGTGTAAGGATGAGCTTCAAGGGTGTGGCTAGCTAGGAAGATACAGTAATCCACTTAAATAATGCCTACTGACTCCTTAAATGGAACAGGATGACTATTCCTGTCATTAGTTAATTCAAAGTCAAGAGAGACAGAGAGGATATGGCCTGATTAGAATCCAGGAAGCTCTAGGGCCGGGACTCTTTCAGTAATACCTACCTGTTTTGGACAGTTTCCCAGCACTCCTAGTACTGGATGTGCTGTCGCCCCTGGTCAGCACCGTGATGCCCCCAAAACTTGCAGTCTTGGTCATGGTGGGCTTCAGATTGCGGTTGGAGCTGTCAGAATCTGTGCTGCTCCAGGCTCGCTGGTGGTCTGGCCACCTGAGCTCAGTCTCTGAGCTGCTCTGCCGGCTCCCGGAAGTTCTTCCTGAGCTGTCTCGGTGAGCCCTGCACCGCCATCAGAAAGATTTATTGGGACAGAGTTACCCTTCATGACACGGTGGGTGGGCAGAGGAGCCCTTCGGAGAATAGTCACCTCTACTCTTCTCTTTGACCATTTTAACACCCTCACCCCCCGCCCCATCCAACAGGGTTACGAATACCTGGATGACATAAAGACACGTAACGTATGACACATGGCACACATTATACATGGGAAATCCAAACCTAGAGACACCATGATCCCTCTGCCAGTGAAGGAGACACAGTTGGAGACAGGTGCAATAAAACATAATCGTTAGCTTCTCTCTCCGTGAGAAAAGTGGGTACACTCTCCTGACTCAAATCAATAATGAATTCATGTTCAGAAGTAATTATCATCTTACATAATTCTAAAAATAATTCTCAGGAAAGAGGTTATTTTTTCCTCCTTTAGCATTAAATAATTTGCCTCGGAAGAAAGCTATTTATTAATTCATCCTCCAACTTTAGGTTCTGTGTGGTAATCTTTGTTCATCAAGAATTTAACAAAAGGGTGATCATGTGATTTCTATATGAACTCACGCTGAGAATCTGTCCTGTGACTTTAACCTCAGTGGTCTAAGGAAACATTTTGCTAATTCTTACCAGGTAGAACCGTTCACAAAAGCATCAGCCTGGCCCTATATGTTGGCCTGAGATTTTCCTAGAACATCAGTGGAAATTTCAAAAAAAAGAAACCCTTGAAGTGAAAGAATACATTCATTCAAAATGTATCTAATACAATGGAGGTTACCTGGTGGCTAAAGCTGAATTGGGTTGGGGACAGATTACTTTCAAGGAGTATGGAAGTTTGCATGTGTTTTGTGAGGAAATTTGTAGTTTCATTAGTTCCCAATCTCCCTAAGGAACAAATCTGTGCATATTTACAAAGCTTTTTTCCCGTGCTGAAATAATGTGTCATTAGACCTTTTCTGTGGTATAAATGAATGAAGGGGCATCACTCACAGGTAATAAGTGTAACCTCACGTCAGGATGAGATGTGATGTAGTCAATGCATGAATCAAATCTCAATGCCTGATCAAAGCTTTGTTTAGAACCAATCCCTCTAGGTCAGTACTGTCCTGTTGGGCAGTGAGGAGTCTACATAGATCTCTCTAATAGAAGTACTCCCGGTACCCTGAGCAGAAGCAATGCCTCTGCCTCAACTCAGGAAACTTTTGTCTGTGTCTGGGAAGATTAAGAAGGGAAATGGGTTTGAGAACTAGTGAAGGCCAGTAGAGAGGCAAGGGATGTGGTGGGATAGAAAAATCAATGATTAAGAAGCATTTTCACTAGTCACAATAGATGAAAACACCCCTTATCAAAGTTTCCTTATGATATCTATTGTCAGAACCTTGGGGAAAGATGGTTTCAGAAGTAACGAGCACCTGAGAGGAGACCTGATATGGGAAGGAGGTAAACATGCCAGTGGCCAGGTGCCCTTAACTGACATGCTTTCACAAATGGAAGAAAGCTATTGGGGCTGTTGTGTTGTCCAGCATAGTTTGTTCTTCGAACATCCAAGTACAGCTTCATCCTTCTCTTGTATAATTCTGATTGTGCTGGCCCTTCTCTGACAAAGTACAGCTAAACCATCCCTTAGTAACTATGAATGAACGAATGGGACAACCATCTCCTCTGTAGATGACCTGGAATGTCTGGAAGGAGAAATGTACCCGCTAGGTGGGGGCGATCCTTTCTTCAATCACCAATTCCCCTGCATTTCTCCCTTCTACCCTGACTTCTGCACCTCCGTGACAGGAAGCCAGATTTGTAAAAGTCCCAGTGTGACTGACACCATCTTCTCAAAGGCGGTGACCTCCATTTTGCCTGGGTGTAGTTGACACCCTTGGGCATGGAAGATCTGTTTTCAGCAACTGTAAAAGGTCGTCTAGACTTAACCTATCTCCCTTCACCCGTAAAGTGACCTGAGCTACCCTTCTCTGGCCTGGTGGCTGATCCAATCGGCATTCTAAGCCAGGATCTACGCAGTGTTTAAAGGGGTAGAATTTTTAACTTTCTTCCTCTAGGAGATACCGTAGAATCCAAACTAAAAGATACAATTCCTTATGGTTTGTAGATAGGTACAAATTGAAATGTAACTCTCATTTCTCTATCTCCTGGCTATTTATCCCAGTAATGGCAGGCTGGGGTCCTAAATGAATTCCATGTCTACTCGGCATGGAGTCATAAAGGTTACGGAAAAGCACATACTAAAATGCCTTCCGCCCTGACCTTGTGAAGTTCAGATTGGTCCTTTATCAACAAGCATCTAGGGAAATAATGGGCACTGGAGCTTTTTACAGACAACTAGGATTCCATTCCGTGACAGTCGTAAAGCAAATACACATTTTGTTCTGTTTCTTTGCTTATTGATAATTAATGACAAGTTCCTTTACTTCTGAACATTGGGATTTTATTTTCCCCAAGTTAGATATGTACTCAGAACCACTCTTACAATGATCTATGTGCCCTTCTGTGCGCTAATATCTGAAACTTAGCGACTGGGGTAAATGATGGGCCCCGTGATTTGCTTCCCCGATTATACCATAGCTCTGCTAGGAGGTGACTTGGGCATTGTGTTAAAGGAACTGGCTTTTTAAAGGCTTGTATCTAATCCATATCACAGAGTATGTGAGTTCAGGGTCTGGGTTTCCAGTAGAAAAATCGAAGGTCATCACTAAGTATTCAGAAAGAGAAAGGGGAGAATCTCATGATGCCCAAGGAACTTGGGAAGGCAATGTTCAGCCTAGGAAGGTTAGAAACAAGCAAACAAGACCTCAGTTTCTGCTTTTCAGCTAATGCCTAAGGGAAGAGGAGAACTCCACTGATGGTGAAAATCTCAATTCAAAGTGCTTTCGAAAGGCTTGGTAAATCCATCCACTTTTCCTCTTCTTTTCTTTCTTTGAAATTCTTAAGAGTTTGTTTGGTGATCTATCTCTATTCTAACAGAGATTGAGCCCTCCCTAGTGCCTTGCAATGTATTCATACATACACAATAAATATTTAATATTTTAATTTTGTGTGTGTGTGTGTGTGTGTGTGTGTGTGTGTGTGTGTGTGTACTACAAGTCCTCTGTGTGTAGATCGGAAGAGAACAGACAGGAGTGTGTGTAGGTCTGAAGAGAACAGACAGGACTGTGTAGATTGGAAGAGAACACACGGGAGTTGGTTTTCTCTACCATGTGGGTCCTGGGGATTTAACTCAGCTCGAGAGGCTTGGTGAAAAGCACCCTTATCCTCTGAACCATCTTGAAGACCTGATACTTCGTGTTTTTAATAACACTGTTTACAACTGGCCCTATAAGTCATGTCAGGCAGATATTTAAGATAGTGATGAGAAATGGGGCTGGCCTTCTAGTCTCATAGAGCTGTTAGCCTAGCAAAGAACTCAAAAAGTAATTAATTCTTTCCCCTCACGCCACAAATCTTTGCCTAACTAGTCCATTATAATTGAAGAAGCTTCATAATTTCCTTTTAGAAATTAAATAAGTGCTTAAAATAGTGTTTGAAATACTATGATGGACAGTAGTGATTTAAAAACCAGCCTCCCTAACAGAGTTAAATTGATTTAGTTTCCAGGATTAGGGATGAACACATAATTGTAGCCTTTCAGGGAAATCTTAACTCATCTTAATTTGTCAAAGCAGGTTTGAGAGTGTTCAACCAGTGTAAACAGTGAATCCTCCATCTAGTGATGCTTCTTATAAGGACCCAGAAGAAGAATACACAGAGTCATGTCTTTCCAGTGCTACCTCTTGGCCTGTCCACTTGTATAACAAATGCTACAGGAAAAAAAACTGAACAAATTTTAACTCCATGAACAGAAATATTGCATACTAACACTTATATTGCACACGGATTCTGCCACATCATCTGAAAACACAGTTTATGAAAGTAAACCATACCAACCGAAAGAGCTGTCTTTTCTTATAGGTCTCATTGCATATGTGCATATCTTCCTGGAGCCTACTGGGAATGAAAAACACCATGTTTACGACATAAAGCCTAAGGGTATGAGACGCCCTATGCAGAATGGATGTGCACTTCGCCATAGCATGCCCTGCTTGTAAACCAGTCCCACACATTAGTGTCTGCCTGTGTGGTGTTAAGGTTTGTATGACTACATTCACGGCAGCCAGGAAGCATTGTAGCCTATTAACCTATGCTAGAAAGAGGAGAAAGGGGAGGGATCTAAAAATGGAAGAAGCTGGTAGACCCAGGGTTGAAATTTAATTAAACATATGGGTTGAGCTTTTTCCTTAAGATAACTGCAAAGTTATTTAATTCGATTCACTGTGAATGTCAGAAGTAAGTGCCAATTATATAATTTATTTTTTATGAAGGGACATTTAAATGGATTTTTCTTCCTTGGATGATTAGGACATGTTCATACAGGCAATGGACAGAGATGACCAGTTATTATAATATTGAGTATGATACAACTTGAATATCCAGGGCATTTAAGAGTCAATGAAGAGGACTGGGGACTAGAGCAATGATTGGTTAGAGGACTCAGAAATGTGTCTCTGTGGAAGTGAACTGTCAGTACTCAACATTTCTGGTGTGGGTGTAAAATTGGGAAATGCTTCAGGGCATCACCAAGGTAACCAATGATGGACTCTCAGTTTTACTAAAAATGGAGAGTTGTGCCTCTGTTTCTATGGGCTCTATGAACATATTCTGTCTTTCTCTCACCTAAAAGAAGTGAATCTCTCAACATTTCCAATTGCTAACCCAATGACTTTTTAATCTTTTAGATGGGTTATTTCTGATATCTAGTTTACATTCCGATTAATAGCATTTAATGAACTTCTGTTTTAATCAGACTTAGAGGATCACCCATTATGCTGACACCCGGAATTAAATTAACCCAGCGCTTTATTTACAAATCCTACAAATCCTGTGTTTCTAAAGCAAGTTGCAGATTTTGATTAATTGGATGTGTTTAGCACAGCTCAGGCTGCCTCCTTCCTTTGTCTGGAATCCATGTAATTGAATCATGGGAACATTTTTGATACCTGTGAAACTTTCAAACTGCCCTTAACCCCAAGACATTCTATAAACTCCGTGAACACTCCATCGCTCTAGCACCTCCCCCATGGAGGCTTAAGCCAGAGGCACTGACAAATACAAAAGCCAACGTTTAAAAGAACGTTTTCACATCAGCAATTTCAAGAAGACAGGGAGAGCTGTGCGATTTGAAATCTATATCTGTCGTCTGTCTCTGTCTAATCTTTATATTATCTATATCTATCATCTCTATCTCTGTATCAATATATGTTTGGCATAACAATTTAAAGTGATGAGATCCAAGAAATGGCTAATAGACTTTCAGCACCCTGGCCAAGAAACCAGAGAAACTGAATAAGTCTGGGTCTCTATTCTTATCCCTTGTCAAGGCTGCCTGGACTGTGTATTTGGGAGGGCCAGAAACAAAGCCTTTAAGCAAAAAATGCTAAAGCCCTCCTTCCTCAATTCAAATGTTTTAAACATATCAAGGAACACATAAGTGACTATATATGTGTGTACACGTAGATATATGCATGTTCTCATACATATATTCAGGCACACACTTATATACTGGATACGTATGAACATGAAAATGTAGAGGACACGTGACAAACCATTCCTCTGAAGACACAAGAAACATAAATTTCATTTTACCTGTTATCCAAAAATAGGCTTTCCTGGGAGCAAACTGACTGAAAAATAAAGATAAAAAAAGGTATCACGTCAGATGTGCAGGATTGGCGGGACTCCCTCAAATCCTTGCCTGATTTTAAAACTACTCTCCCTGCCTTGGGGAAAAGATTAAGAAAATTATGAACAAAAGAGGAGAATTTACAAAGGAGAAAAGTGGGTTAGTGTTGTCAGCAGGGTGGCCAGTTCTCAGCAGCACAGGGCATTTCTCCTCGAGGGAGTCTCTGAGGATGAACAAAGGAAGTTCAAGGACGGAATCAAGGTCAAAAGATAAAGATGAGTCGTAGGGCTGGCGGGATGGGTGATTGTTGAGTTTTGAGCTGTGTCTTACACCAACCAAGGGCACAGGTTCAATTCCAGACAAGGTAAGCAGATTTGACAGGGTCCACCTAGGGCTGGCAGAACTGTGATGCCTTATCCAGAACTCCCCACTTCTTGTGTGACACACCCTCCCAGAAGAAGGGGACTACTACAAGTCTCTCGATATTGAAGAAATGCCACTGATTATTAATCTGAATTGAGGGTAGGAGTCAGGACAGAAGACAAGCATTGACCAGTTTAATCTAATTAGAAAATGCTGCCAAGTGACTTTTGCCTGGTTTGTCTTTGTTTCTCAAAGGAAGAAAAAGCCAATAGCTTTCTTGTTTTACTTCCTTTACTGAGCCAACCCTTGGGAAGAAACTCTACTGCCTTTAACCTGCTGAGATAAGGTGGGTCACACTGAGCTTGAAGAAAGAAAGAGAGGAGTCTATGCAAAGCAGACTTGTGCTCATGTGACAACACATTGTGTCTGGGGAAACAATATAGAATCACGTTCAGGGTTAGTCTGTTTGCCCATCCATGTGCATAGATTTCAAGATGAATAAGTGATCTACAAAAGGGAGCTCTGATTTAAGAGGCCAACTGGTCTACAGAGGCAGGTCCAGGTCAGCCGGTCTGTGTAAGGTTCCTCTGGTGAACTATTCCTTTGTAGAAAGTTAAATCTGTACTAAAAGATTATGATTCATGGAATCTGTTTGATGTGGAAATAGAATCATGGTTGGAGCTGAGGTTGGCAATTTAAGACCTGCTGACTAAGCGTGTGAACAAAATTTGCTAATATCAATTAATGCCCTGCATGCTTTTTCTTTACCCTGACTCATTCCTTACTGGTAGGATCAATCTTTTCAGTATTTGCCTTCTGGTTCAATGAACCAGAAAAGTAACTTTGTAGTATCAGAATGTCATTCAACTGTATATTTACTTTATTTTTAAATAATGGTGAACAGTGGTCAATAAATAGTTTTATATTCCTTAAAAAAGGGATAAATAGGGACTTAACAGACACACTGTACCACAAAGAGAATAACTCTGTCAATTCTTTAAGCATGTGTATACATATTAATGTGTGGAAACCAGAGGACAAGTCTAGGTGTTGTCCATGTTTCATTGGTTTAAAAACTATTGTGTATTTGTGTGTGTGTGTGTGTGTGTGTGTGTGTGTGTGTGTGTACATGTGTATGCAAAAGTCATTTCTGTCCTTTCTCCAGCTGGGTATTTGGGCCTTGAACTAAGGTTACCCCGCTTGGTGACAAGTACCTTTACCCTGTGAACCATCTCACAGACCTCCAACTGGCTTTTTAAAAAAGATAGGGTCTCTCACTGACCTATAACTCACCAAGAAATATAGGTTAGTTGGTCAGAGACCAGAGGATCCACCTGATTCTGAGTCCCCAGTAGAATTATACGCATGTGACATCGTGCTTCATGGTTTCCTGGTTGGGTTTGGGGTGAATACACTCATCTTCCTGTGCTTTGCTTTACAAAGACAACTCCCTAGCCTCTGTGAGTGGTCCTTTCAATTAAACCTGCAGGTTCGTGACGCTAACACTCAGAGAGGCAAGTCAGATAGTTCTCCATTTCTTTCTGACAGTTCTTTCCACCAAGCCTAAGGCTCTGTTTGTATGTGGAGTCTCTTGGATGGTTGGAAAGAAGTCAGTGGGCTTTAGAATGTTGCCACCAGCCTCATAAATTGGAGGATCGACCTATTTAAGGAGGATGATCCTCAGATGTTTTAACTACAAACCACTGACTTGAGGAGAGGAGAGACCAAAGAACTTCAAGTCTTTGAATGAAAGAGCAGGACACCAACAAATCAAAGGTATTTGTCACCAAAAACATGCCTCTGGGTGTTTAGAAAAATCCTCCAAAGCGGTCCCTCCACCCGCCCGCAGAGGCCCTTCCCCACCACACTCTCACAAGTGAGACAGCTATGGGCTGTGATTCAGTAGCTGGTGGAAATAAACTTTAGAAAAGGGAGTATTAATAACTTGCACATTTAATGGCAGAGAAAGATAAAAGTGTCACAGTAATTAAGTACAACACTTAAAGCTGTCACTTATATGCATACCCGGATATAAAAGGCTTCTTTTTTTTCTCCCAAAGAAGAAAATGATTTTGCTTAATGGATTAGAGTTCTCCCCCACATCCCACCCCCACTGTGCTCACAGCCTGTGCCCTCTCAGCCACTCAGAGGGCAGACCCCACACATGGTGGTGGGGGCAAGCAGGAGCCCACCTGGAGTCCTATTAACACACAGATGTCTTCAGCAAAAGTCCCTTCAGGCAAGATAGGCCTTGCCTCTTTATTAACCAGTCTTCCCAAGATTAGCAGTATCAGGTAGAAAGACCAGAAAGCAAGATTAAATTCTCATCAAAGAAGTAACATTTTTTCCCCAAATATTACTGACATTAGAGGCATACTGGTTTATTATTTGAGAGCTAAATTTGTCTGTACACTTACAACTCTTAGGCTCTCAGACAGCAATCTTATCTCAAGGTATCAAACTTTGGAAGCCACGTTTGAAATCATTTCTAGCCTATCACCAAGGCAACATGCCTACCTTGTTCATGTGGCTGCATAGATATAAACACACAGGTACACGTGCACGCTGGCACACATGCACACTGTCTCTCAAACACTCACACATCTGAGACACACTCCTCTAAACATTCAAGACTTCTCATTTTAAAATAAGCTTGAGTCTTGCTAAAGTCTGAACTTTCTATCATTAGCCCACATAGGAAACCATACACACATACTCAATATTTGAATAGCCACTATATAAATAATAATTGATTAGCAAAATTGATTTTTTATTCTGTTTTTTTAATGAGAAAATAAAATCAACGAATAGTTAAAAGAAAGATTCAACTTCTAAAACACAGGGTCCTTATGCTGGATCCTTTGTATTGGTTAAATAGTTCACTTAATGTGCAGTCCCTATTATTGAGTGGGAAATGAGCTTGTATCTGGAAAACTTGCGTGGGTGGTAATGACCCATCAGCTCGGGAACTGCAGTTGCATAAATGAGTACCCCATGAAGTGGGCTGTCAAAGAGTGGTGAGCAAGATATGTCAAGGTGTATTTTGTTCAAGGAAGTACACATGGCCATGTTATATCCTTGAAATTTTGAGTTGATAGATGCTGTGGTGGTGATGTCTTGTTAATACAGCGTCATCTCCCATGCCTTAACTCTTACAGCCTTCCCACCTCATTCTCAGGGTGGACCGTGTGTCTAATATTATGTAGCTGGAGGGGAAACGGCTACCTCTAAGATTATATCCTAGAAAACTGTTCCTTCAGTTTCTCTCATGGATGACATTCTCTTGGGGAAGTGAGTTGCCATTTCTGGAGACACGCGCCAGTCTCCGGGGATGCTCACCTTCTAGAACATTTCAAACTACAGACCGGTTCCCGTGAACAAAGTTGACTCTCCAAGTTACCACATGAGCGGATCTGGAGTTGGCTAACAGTTTCTCAACCAAATCGTCAGGAGCTAGGCCCAGCTAAGAGCTGAACGGAAACCTCTGTTAGAGCTTGTGAGTTATCACCGCTCTCCAAGCTACAGTGAATGCCCATGGAGATGGTGAGGCCATGAGTAGATTAAGCTTACTTTATGCTGAAAAATTTGGGATAATTTATCATATTCAATAAGTCGCTAACCAGACTGTCTCTATGGGCCAAGGGAATGGCTTTTAGGGACTGTGAGAAGTTATAGGAAGGTATTAAAACAATGGGAGGGAATTTCCCCCTTAGAAACACAGCATGATTTTACTAATGATATCAAGAGAGTTACTCAGTTATGGAGTCTCATCTGTGAGTGTATTTTGACTGAAGGAGACTCATTTTAAAACCCTGCCCTGCAATATGAGGCTGGTCAATGATTTGGGTCAGGGGTTAGCCAGAGATTGGCAGTCGCTCCGCCATTCTTAGATCTGTGTTTCATTTGAAAGGAATGTTATCCATTCCTGTGGCCAGTAGGATTTAACATGGCCTGAAATGCCTCAAGTCTTTCCCTGGAACCTCTGTGCCCAGTGAAGGAAGGCCATGCAGGGACCTTCCCCACGTGGCCAGCTTCCTGCAGAAGTGTTAGGGATCCTATTCTTATCCCAGACAGGCATCTGAGACAGTGATTCTGGGTCACAACTTCATAAAGATAATAACGGAAACAAGGTTTTCACACCCTGTCTGTGTGGCAGACGTTTGAGTCTCAATACATCGACACATTCCCAAGACTCTTGACTTGTCAGAACCAGAGTGGAAGGGGAAATCTCTGGTACATGGATAGGTAAGTACACATGTGAAAGAGGAGGGAATCAAAGACAGAGAGAGTAATGAGCATTCTGGAGAGGTCGTCTTTATGAAGGTTGTCAGAGGTGAACCTCACTCACTACAAATGCACTCTTGCCCTCTCATGACAAGGCGAACATTTTAGTCATTTTAGTCTCTCATCCAGTGAGAGTTTGGATCGTGGCATGTCCTGACCATAACAAGAGGCTTAGCAGTTCGCACACATTTTCTAGATTTGCACCCATACCTCCAGCTCTGTTTTACTCTCCTAATTTAAGAGCTCTGGACCAGAGCATTCAATCAATGGATTTCTAGTTCAGTGTCTTCAAGAAAGTTGAGGTTAGGAGCCTAAAAGGGTAAAAGCAGCTTAGCAAATGTTGCCTCCTCTGCAGCTTCAAGAGTTGCCATGAGTAGGGGGTGCCGACACTTGCCTGGGCTTCAAGCAGCCTCCATAAAACTGAGGAACAAAGTGTGCAGATGACTTGGTATGTCCCCTAAGCAGCAAGCCACTGCAATAGAGAGAGATTCAACCTGACTGAGGATACGGGGAGTGTTGACCATAGAGGACCCACACTGAAGCCTCCTCTACTGCTGTCAGGATTGGGTTCCCCTTCACCCGAGGAAATCCCCAAGGGCTTCATAGAAGAGGAAGCTACTGTGATCTCTCTTGATGTTTTAACTTGAAATTCAGCTTTTGATTTTAATTTTTATCTAAGTCAATTGCATTTGGTTTTGAGCATAATGGGAGAAAAAAAAGAGAATCCGACCACTCTTTCATTGTTTGTTTCATTGTTTGGTTTTGAACAACAAAAAAGAAGTTGTTTAGTGAGTATTCCCTTGACAAATTATTCATAAATTTGATTTGGTTTGAAATCAAAAGGGGATATGGATATTATCAACTAGCATTATCATAGTGAAGTGTCCATATTTGCTAATAATTCAGAAAATACTTTGTGTGTGTGTGTGTGTGTCTGTGTGTGTAGTGTGTAAGAGAGAGTCTGCACTAACACATAGTACTCTAAACTTCTTTTGTTGACTTTTAAATAAAATGTCATTTTGTTTGCATTGTGTGTGTACATATGTGTGTGCATTTGTAGAAATGTGTGTGTGTGTGTGTGTGTGTGCACGCGTGTGTGTGTATGTGGTATGCATGTGTGAGGACCAGAGGCCCACATCTGGTGCCTCTATTTCTCTCTACCTTATTGTTTGTAGTCAGAGCCTCTCAAGGAAGCAGAGGTTTGCGAATGAACTAGACTGTTTGGCCAATGAGTTCCTAGGATCCGCCTGTATCTGCCTCTTTAGTGCTTGTGTTGTGGAAGCCTGTCCTCATGTCTGTCTTTTACAAGGATGCTGGGATCCAAATCAAGGTCTTCAGGTTTGTACAGTAAGAGTTTCACTCAATAAGCTCTCTCCCTGGCCCCTAATACATACATACATGTGTGTGTGTGTGTGTGTGTGTGTGTGTGTGTGTGTGTGTGTATACATGATACATACATATATATATATATATATATATATATATATATATATATATATATGATATACTACCTAGTATTGATGTAAAGGAATTTCAGAAATTGACAACTCTTTCTGTACTGTCTCCTTTCCTGATCCATACCACCTCTCTACCCTCATAAATCATGCCCTCGGGGCACATACAGGGGCTCACAGACTGTTTTCACCACATCCCTGAACCAGGTCCTCTCCCAGAAACATGTGTGTTTTCTGCTTTGTAACTCGTTCCTTGCTTCCAGTCTCTGTACTCCCTGCTGGATCTCTGTCTGAGACCTGAGGGGCCTTTCTGCTGATAGAAGGACCATACTCAAGAGGCAATTAAAACAACTACTCACATCGTGTGCAAATATTCTCTCCCTCACTCTCTGATATTCCTCTTCTCTCTCTTCAATTGATTTACTTCGTCTGTCATCTCTAAATGGGTGCATTCTGTTCTGCTGAACAGAGAAAAGAAATCAGGAGGGTTATCCATGGTGAGCTGTGAAGCAACCGTCAGCTGAGAATCATAAGTGCTCATTTAGATAACCAGAGCCTGACAAGCCCCACCCCCTCTGTTCCCTGAGGAGTCTAGGCTGGGAGGCATAGATTTGAGTATATCTCTATGTGCATGTGTGTATGTGTGTATATGGCGTACATGGGTTTATGCATGGTGTATATATATTCATGTGTGTATGTATGTGTGTGGTGTATGTGTATGTATGTGTGTTTGTGCGTACATTTCTCTGAATATATGCATGTGTGTATGTATGCATGTATGTATCTCTTTTTCTCTGTGTGTGGCATGAATGTGTGTATGCATGTGTATGTGTGCATCTCTTTCTTTCTCCCTCTCTCCTTGTGTTTGTGTGTCTGTGTGTGCATCTCTCTCTTTCTCCCTTTCTCCTTGTGTTTGTGTGTCTTTCTGTGCATGTGTGCATATCTGTGTGTGACCTGCTGACATAGGAAGGATTTGCAACTCCTGGTTTCATCCTCTATGAAGGAAAGTAGACTGAATCTTTCAAAAATGAGCAGGCTCGAATATGCTTCAGGAATTGGCCCCGAGTTGGGATGGTCAGGAGTAGCTTTTCCCCCTTTGCTGAGTATGTCTGACCACAAGAGCAGGAAGTCTTGACGGAAAAAGAGGGAAGAGTGAGTTCGGGGACCTGGGGGGCAGAGTGAAGTGGTTGTTAATATTTTCAATCTCCAGAAAATAGAGAAAGCGGGGACCTGAAAGAGCCCTGTGGACGATCTCTGGCTCCTAGACCATTTTTGTTCGCTCTGTGGCTGACCCTGTGAATTGTTTGGAGAATGTAAGCTGAGCCTAAAAAATCCTGTTTGCTGGTAATGGTCAGCACAGAGAAATCTAAAAAAACAATCCAAAGAACCCAGCATGAGAACTGTGTGTCTTCGTCCTTTCCCCTGACCCAAGTCCTGCTTCTCAGCTGCCTCCCTTCTATTGTTTGCCATTGTGGACAAGATCCTCTCTGAACTAAGCACATTCATCCATACGTCCACCAGACACCCGTGGAGTCAACAAGAGCCCTAGTGCAGCCCAGGGCTGGTGGCAGCAGTAGCGAGAGACAAGGAGGTACAGTTGGAGAATTGGCTCTTTTAAAAATCTCACTGAGAGATGCATATGCCAGCTCAGAATGACTCGCTTTAAGTAATTAGTAAGAGACCTTGGGGGAGACACGTATTGTCTTACCTTCATGAATTCTAAAGTAAAGGCATGTTTCAAAAATACCTATTATTATTGTCAGACAGCAAGTGCAATTGTCATGGCATTCCCCTGGCTTTCCGACACTCTTATTGTCATTAAATGTTTACTTTTTGGGGGGACGGGGTATTATTTACTTAGTTTTCTTAGTTACTTGCTTGTAACCCTCTCCCTCCTACCCACACAGAGAAGAGATTCAGTAAGATCTCTTTACCTTTGGTCAAGGACCGTGATTAAGGTTGTCTCTAGAATGACACAGTGTTTTGTCACAGGCAAAATACACAGCAATCAGTTTCTGCTACACTTCATGCAAACGAGCAAACACATGACACAGACCATGAAACACGGGAAGAAGGGTGGGAGACTACAGAACGTAAACTCGATGCTTTGCTGTGAAGACTTATTTCTTTTAGGATAGTTGCAAAATCCTCCTGTCCTCACCATAACAAGGTATGTTCTTTACAGCTACACCGGTGGCTCATCGGTCCTCAGTGACAATCCAACTCAAACTGTGCACAACGGAAGGACAGAGCTGTAGGGAGTGGAGCGACTGGCAGAGTTACACACACATCTGGAAATGCAGCTGACAAGCTTACCCCCGCAGCTGGAGCTTGCAGCACCCCGACCCCCACCACAACATGCAGCAAAGACTGCGCCAAGCACCACCCATGCAGAGCCCAACACAGAGCCACTGCTAAGCAACTGGAGCAACAGCATGTGGCTACCCAGGGAATGCTCGAGGCAGAAGCAGTAGAGGCCAAGGGTTGGAGAGAGGGCAGCAGTTGTCAGAGGCAGGGGTAGGGCTGGGAGGCAGGAGGGGACAACAGAGGGGCAACAAGAACATCAGTCAGCCCACCTTCAAAAACAACAACGTCAGCCACTCTCAAACTTGAGAACCAACCTGATTGTCTTCTTTATCAATACTAGAGTTATCTCGCTTCAAGATAAACCGCTTCTGGGATTCTTCACTCTTTTCATCTTTTAAATGTTCACAAAACCTTTGCTCTGGTCTGCCAGCAAAGTAAAACATATCAATAAAAGAAAGTGTTGCTTTCCCGTCTGAATAAACGTAGTTCGTAGTGAGTTTTCCCTCCCCACGGTGGCATTTAACTTACAAGAAAAAAAGAAAGAGAGAAAGAGAAAGTTTTATATTTGGTTGTGAAATTAGAATTGCTGGCGATATCTAGGCAGGTCATAACATGTAACGAACATATGTCCCTCTACACGAGTGGGGAGGGAGTGTTGTTGTTGCGATACCTTTTGTCATTTCCAAGTCAGAACCTTGCTTGCTACATGCTGATCATCACAGATGAACTTACAGAAACATTTCAGGTCACCAACACGCACAGTAGTATTCGCTTTGATGTCCTCACTAGCTGTTTGGGCTTTCGGTGGCTCCTGAACACATAATTTCCCCATTCACACCCTCAAGTGAATACGAAGTCATTGCTAATGTTTGTATTTTCTGGTGCTGAGGATTGAACCTAGGAGCAGACGCTTGCTAGCAGGGACTATAACCAAAGCTGCATCCCTAGCATCTTCCAGCGTCTCCAGCCCTCTTTCTCCATGTAGTTTTGAAGCCCGAGTTGCACAGTGTAGACTTGAATTCACTTTGTTGCTCAAGCTGGTCTTGAACCAGTGGCCTCCTGCTTTAGCCTTCCGAGTGGATAGAATGATAGGTGAGTACCACCAGGCCCAGATAAATATACTGCTTAAAACATAGAATGCATCCTTTCATTCATGTCTGGTAACTGCCCCTTAGCACATGGTTAGGGTCCTCTGAGTGGTGAGAGCTTTGTTTAAAAATGTCTGCTTCTCCACAATTCTAAATGCTCTGGGGATTTCGCTCCTTTAGCTCCTGACCTTAAAGATCTGATCTTCTGAGTCACTCAGTAATTAAGAGAGCTAAAGATATTTAAACAACTTGTTAGCTGATTGGTGTGAAGGGAAGGCCCTAAGTAGTTGACTGCTACAGACTGTCAATTGATTTTGCCAAATCTCTTAATCATTATGGGTTAATTTCCCATGAGCAACCCTGTACACATACTAGAACTCAGTGAATGAGCTGGGACTTGGACTCATCACAGGGGACATGCTGACGTGTTTCTCTCTGGGTTGAGAACAATGTCTCAAGACTTCCGGTGTTCCTGTCCCTGCTGGATTCCTGGTGTCACAGGCAATGGAAGTCACTTTACAAAGCCTGTGCTCTACTATGGGTGACCAGGAATCAAGAAAATGGTTCCTCAGAAGCAGCACTTTGGTGACAAAGGAGTGTCTTAAGCTTCTAATTCATGTCGGGGTGAGAAGCACTCTCTCTTCAACACCTGTCCATACATTAGGACTGTGGAGGCAAGCAGACAAGAGCAGAAAAGCTCAGATGGTGCCAGCTACACTGTGTACAAGTTTATAAAATGATGCCATCCCCTTGCCCCATCCCGTTGGTAAAAGTAGAAGGAGCAATTTTTTTTTTTAAGATGAAGAAAGCATCCCTCAGTCATTACTTTGATTACCTGACTGTAGATTTGCCTATTAATCCACAGTCATCAAACAGCCTGGTTACAATCCTAGAGACATTATTGTGTAGTTCCTATGAGTATACAGTGCACAGTGGGCTGGAGTTAGGAACTGGGAGGTTCACCCCTCAACTCAGAGAACCAAGAAGCCTTATCACTTCCTCTTGGTGATCAAGGTAAACATTTCCCACCAAACTTACAATATAGTAAACTATAACAAATGACCTGAATGTGGAAATAGGACATTAGAAATGAGAAAGTCTGATACAAGTCAATCACCATACACTTGGCTTCCTTACTGTAGAGTGAAAGTTGTAGATAGTAACATGTTCAGTTAATGTTTGGGGCAAATGACAACTCCCCCAAATTATTTAGTGTCCTGGTATTCTCAACCAACACTTTTTTGGCTGTTGTATGTTGTCTATATTCTTCCTTCCTTCCTTCCTTCCCTCCTTCCTTCCTTCCTTCCTTCCTTCCTTCCTTCCTTCCTTCCTTCCTTCCTTTCTTTCTCTCGTTTTTTGTATAGCAACTGAAATGAGGATGTCAATTTAGAGATGTTGATTACATCAACGTTAATTACAATCACATCAATGTTAATTAGTCTCCTCTGATATCCTCACACACTAGTCTGTTAAGCCCTAATAAATGAAACAATTTGCCTAAATGTACAGCTTTCCTTTCTGTATTTGTTTTTAACAGTCTGCAAATATTCACACACAAGTGAGAGATCCCATTTTTGAGGCAGGAGCACAAGGTGAATTTGTTCAGTCTAATTTCTTCTTTAAGATAAAATGTATTTGAGTGATAACTCAAAGTGCTAGCTGATAGGTACACTGTTTCATTTTAAACCTTCTCCTTACTGCCCATGTCTAAACCTGGTGCCAGCTAAACACTTAGCTGAATGAATGAATGGATCAATGCATGGATGAGTGGCAATTTAGCCTGCGCGAATCATTATAGCTCAGGGACTGATTGAGTTGCTCAATCAGATATGAGGTCATAATTTCTGTAGTTATAGAACAGGACATCTGAGAGTTTGGAGCACAAATTCGAATTGAAAACAGAATGGTCATTGAACATTGGATTTATGTTTATTAGTCCTTATAAACTTTTTATAAAAGACTGAGAGATCTAGGATAGAGAAGGAAGCTTAATCATCCTCCTCCTTGACTTTGGAACACCTTGGTGTAAAGTGTGTTAAAGTTCTATTTTGATGTTCCTTCTGGAATCCTATTTCTTCATAGTGTTGTTATTTATAGTAACATATATCATACATATGTATGCATATATGAAAAATACTTTAATAGGACGATGAAACTTAATTATAAGGAATATTGCTATTCATAACATAAATATTAAGAGTGATTCATACTCTGATATAGATTATATAAAATAAATTCTGTGACTGATTTGCAGATTTTTTAATTTTTATCTTCAAAAGTTAGAAAAAATGAGTTCTTTCAGGTTTCTTGGAAAATATTTTGAATGCTCATAAACTATCTTTGAGGTTTGTTTAAAAATAACCGAGCAACTGTAATAAGATTTTCTTTTCCGGTATGGCTTTACAGAAAACTATTCATGATGTTAGAGCTAACCAGGGTAGAGATTGAAATACTGCAGTGATTGGATTAAAAACTACTGATGAGGGCCATTGTATCACAGCTATTAAAAATCACTTTTACAACTAACCGAACACCAAACTAACATTATTTTGGAGCCATACAATAAATGACACTGAAGCAATTCATTCAGGAATAGCATTTCAAAAAGTAATTAATTACTTTTAATCTATGAACACAGAAACGCACAATTTTTGAACAATGAATTATTAAATGTTGATAAGTGGTCTTCGCTATGTACCTCATGGCCATGTAGCCTACCAGCCTAATTTGCCACATTTATTCATTTAGGATTTGTCTCATGAGGTATCGTGTCTAGCTTTCTATACATCATTACCAAAATATGTGGTAAATAAAATTAATGCTTTTTGGAGATGGATCATAGCTTCCTCATCTCCAGGTAACCCTCTACAGCACATACAGCCGACTCGGTGCTCCCAGCGGGGCACACACTGCTCCTGTATGGTGAGCATGGTTGCTTCCCCAGCCACTATCTTGGGACTCTTTGGGGAATAAAAAGGATTAAATTTATTCTACACTGTCCCTCCTAGAGACAGAACTCACAGAAAAGAGGCCAGCCGGTGACGACAATCAAATCTCTCTTCTACTCAATCAATTCCAGTCTTAGTTAAAAAGGAAATTTCCTTAGAAGCTTAACATAAACGGACACTCATTACCACTGCTGTTTTAATTTCACTCCTCTTTAACTATTTTTCAGCAGTTTAGCCTTGCTGTTGGCTTCTTAGGACCAAACTCGTTACTCATCTCCCAAGTGGTTCAGCTGAATCTCTTTCTCCCTTCCCACACAGAAAGGAAGAACTGAACTCTCTTGCCAGTGACTGAACTCTCTTGCTGGTGGAGGTGGAAGTCGGGGTGGGGTAAGGGGGAGGCCCTGGCACTCCGTGTGGACTGAAGGAAAAGTGCCGCTGAGGTGACCTCGATAAACAGCTGGGAAACAGCTGGACGGTGGCACAAGCAGTGAAGGGTTTGAACTGTCAAAAATAGTAGACAGGCCTAAGAGTACTGTGAGCATTTCACCTAGAGTGCTCACCGCAATGGGTCTCTGAAAATAAAAAAAAAAAAAAAGAAAGCTCTTTATCCTTATTTAACAGGTATGTGTTTCCATCTTCCATATCAGTCTGCCATTTGATTCCACCTCGTCTTTTTTAAATATTATATGTTATTCGCTAAGAGAAGGAGGTATATATGTGTGTTAGTGTGTGTGTGTGTGTGTGTGATTTTGCATGTGTTTGTAAATTAATTTTCTTTCATATATATAAAATTTTCATATATATGATATATGTGTGTACATTGCATTTATTTACTATTCACGTTGTGTATGCACATAGGCACCACACCACCTATGCGGGGGTCGGAGGACAGCGTGGAGAGCACACTCGGATCATGCACAGACTAAATCACTTCACCAGCTTTTTATACCTTTTGTTATTAGAGTCTTGCGAATGTTTAGAATTTGGGGTGTTTTTGCGAAATCCCTTTCTTTCTTTTGTCTGTATCCGTGGTATAGGTATGTACACGTCCGTATCCGAGCATGTTTTGGAGGGCACAGGGTCCCCTGTGTATGTTTTTGGAGGACAGAGGTACACGATGGGTGTTTTCTTCAGTTGCACTCCACCTGACACTCTGAGACGGCACCCCCTGCACACCCGGGCTGCTGGTTTGGTTTACTTGCCATTAGACCCCAGGGAGCCTCTGGTCTCTGGCTCCCCAGCACTGAGGCTGCAGCTCTGTAGCATTGTACCTGTCTTTTTATCTGGTTTTGTGGAAATTCAGTCAGTTTCTCATGCGTGTGTAAGGAGTGTTTTGGAGATCAAACCACCTTGCTAGATGTTTTCTTCTGAGTTAGTGCAATTAAGTATTCACAGGGACGTGCAGGCTAATGTGGTACCTTGGTCCCTCTTTACAGTGAACTATCATGAATGACACTTAATACTCAAACCTGAGTCTGAACGGTTCTTTTTTTTTTTTTTTTTTTTTTTTTTTTGGTTCTTTTTCTCGGAGCTGGGGACCGAACCCAGGGCCTTATGCTTGCTAGGCAAGCGCTCAACCACTGAGCTAAATCCCCAACCCCTGAACGGTTCTTTTAAATTGGCACCTGTTCCTTGGCAAAATCAAACCAAAGCAAACCAAACCACCACCATCACCACCACCACCAACAACAACACTACCACCACCACCACCACCAACAACAACAACAACACTACCACCACCACCACCACCACCAAACCAAAACCTGGCCTCTGTGGATGAAGAAGGATGAGAAGCATGAAAAGCCAATGTGCCCTGAGAATGTGATCCTCTGTCTAAGAATGAAGCCAAAGGAAATGGCCATAAATGAATACCAAATTCCACTTCATAACAGTGGGAGAATGCGTTTCTCCTGTACTTTACAAGGAATGTTACAGTAACATGAAATTCTTTAAAACAATATCCAGTAACATTGGCCAGCAAATACAGGCTGTTTATAAGAACACGTTGACTATGTTTGTGGTCAAGCGATAACCCATGGTAACAGGAGTAATGTTAGCAGAAATCTTATCCATGGGTGGTGAGTTGACAGACAGCTTTACTTCTAACGCTTTATAGATTTGTGTTGCAATAATCACATATGATTTTATAGCAACGAAATAATGGAAGTTATTATCTCAGTTGGATAGCAAAACAGTTTAGCAACTTAATAATGACTCGTGCCAAATCACTGGATTATAGACAATTATTCTTATATTTTGAATGTTTACAAGATACCGTTTCATTAAATGTATTATTTAATAATCTGGTAATTGGAGATTTAAATGTTTCTCATCAAATTATTTCTTAATCCTTCTATTATACTGCAAGGTTTTGGAAATGCAAGATTAAATTTTGCTCTTTGTACAAGTCAGATTTCTTACACCAGGACCTTCAGGTACATGAAAACTCACCTCACCTTTAAATTCCTGTGTTTCCTGAAGTGTTATTCTTGATTTATGTGAGTAGACATACTACCAATTCAACATGATAATGACCAAATGATAACAATCACCAAGAAGATTCTCTCTCTCTCTCTCTCTCTCTCTCTCTCTCTCTCTCTCTCTCTCTGTGTGTGTGTGTGTGTGTGTGTGTGTGTGTGTGTGTTTGTGTGGCTAGTTATTCATGAACTGTATTGGGCCTGGAGTTTCAACACTGTCAAACAGGGGGATACAATCAGATCACTGAGCTTCAGGACCCTTGTATCATTTTTTTAAAGTTTGTCTATAAATCAAGGGTTTATGCAAATTAAAAAACAATACCTGTAATGCAGAAAGTAAAAGCCCTTCAAAAATGACAGATGAATGATTTCCCACGCAGCATGTATGGAATACTGCCTAGTTCTACTTTTGGGTGTAAAGGCAATGGGCAGTACATGCCTAAGATCATGAAACTATCCAGACATCCTGCCACATATATCCCGTAGGTGCCAATGAACCAGCGAGGATGAGTGTTATTCAGAGTGATCGTCAGATTTTGGATCACGCTGTTGGATCAGCTGAAGATGACTTGGGGTTCTCTATCTTTCAGGAGCCTCCGTGGCGGTCTTTAAGTAAACCTATGAACCAATCATGTGGCCTCCACCCACACATAAGATACATGCTTCAATCTGCTCATCCTTCCTCCCTCACTAGCGTCCACCCTGACTGAAGGCACACCCCTCTGCAAGTGGCTTCTCCAGGTTTATTCTTCCAATGCCTCACTAACGAGACAATCTTTGTTCAGTTCTAGCGTATTCATTTATGGAACTTTTTTAAATTCTAAGCTTTTTCTCAGTGATAATAAACTCACAAGATGCTTAGACCCCAACTGCACCTTATTTACATCGGTCTCACGTAAAGAATCTGGGAGCAGCAGGAGAGAAACGTGGGGCGAATATGATCAAATTACACTGTGTGAAATTTGTCCTAGTTAGGGTTTCTATTGCTGCGACGAAACACCACGACCAAAAGCAATTTGGGGAGGAAATATCACTGGTCATCATCAAAGGAAGTCAGAATAGAAACTCAAGCAGGGCAGGAACCAGGAGTCAGGAGCTAATGCAGAGGCCATGGGGGAGCGCTGCTTATTGGCTTCTCCTCCTGGCTTATACAGCCTGCTCTCTTACAGAGCCCAGTACCAGCAGGCTGGGGAGGGGATGGCACCGCCCACGGTGGGATGGACCTTCCCATATCAGTCACTAATTAAGAAAACGTACTACAGGTTGCCCTTACAGGCTGATCTTATGGAGGCATTTTCTCAGTTGAGGTTTTCCGTCTCAGACAGCTTTAGTTTGTCTCAAGTGGACATAAAACTAACCAGCATGAAATGCTCAAAGAATTAATACTTTTTAAAGTACCATTATATTAATATGTCCACTAACTAACTTCTATTCCCTAAAGGAAATCCCAGTGTATTTCAGGCTATGAATCAGTGACTGCAGAAGAAATGATCAGAAACTACATTTACTGTAGACTATCATTAATATTAAAGTGCTTTCAACATACAAAACAACATTGAGAAACAAACTTCACGTACTTTGTCTTTTCAGTTCTGTACCTTATCGACTGTGTTGTTACTATTATTGTTATTGTTATTATTATTGTTCTTGTTGTTATTATTATTATTACTTTATACAATCTGTATAAAGGAGCGGTCTGGCTCATTTGCTTTGTTGTATAAAGTAAAAATAGATAATGTGTACTTTAACATGCATAGAAGCATTGAATAGTTGTAAGGAATCCTACCAATTCTGAAGTGCTTTGCCCAGTACTAGTGAGGCTTATAATAATAGAAAATCTTAGTGTGCATGTGTGTGTGTGTGTGTGTGTGTGTGTGTGTGTGTGTGTGTGTGTGTGTGATAGGTAATTTGTAGGAGTTGGTTCTCTCCCTCACTGTGTGGGTCCCGGTGATTGAGCTCAGGTTGTCAGGCCTGGTGGCAAGTGTCATTACTCATTGAGACATCCGTCATCCCGGGACACACCAAGAAACATCTAAAAACATTCTCATCAGGGTTAGGGATAATCTTAATTATGATAGATCTAATACGTGTTATAATATTTAAATAATGTTTGATTCATGAGTGTCCAAAGGGGTCAGTCGGGTGTTTATGAAAATAATTCTGCCTTTGAAACTATGAAAAATAATGGGTGTTTCAAGGAAGGGCTTTTCGTTTGTAAGTTATAATGCTTGTGTGAAGTAGCTCATTAAAATTCATAGGTAAATATTGTAGCTCCACTAATAAAGAATTGCTATTGTGATTCGGTTGATGGAGAATTGCCGTTTGTTGTCTATTTGCGTTTTGCACGTGTGAAGAAATGCAGTGCTTTGTGAGAGAGAAATGATGGGGAGAGCAGGGAGGGAAGGGGAGGTTGGGAAGCTGGGAGTTGTACTCCTGCATTCACTGTGGGATCTGGAAGAGGACGAGGTGGGGAAAAGTTGGGTTGTGGGATTAAATGTATTTTGTACGTGCTCATTTCTTTTGGTAGGCTACAACATATTTGACAGCATACCCAACACCCACATCTGCTGGCCCTCTAATCTTCAAGTGTCCCTAAAATCAGCCAAGACACAACTGTCAACGCTGCGGTTGGTTGAGCTTAGATGCAGCAGGGGCAGGGTCTGCATTAAATGGCATGCATGTGTAGTCTTAGATTTGCTCATCGTGAGTGTGCTCGCTCACACACCTACACATTCAACCATAATGATGTTGATTTTCCACACAGTGAACGGAAAATGGCTAAGAACTTTGATTTTTCAAAGTAGGAGACCCACAGTACTGAATACTTGAGAAATAATTCTTTGTTGACCATACTTCAAGGACATGGAGTCAGGTTTTGCTTTACTAATAAGTTGCTAAGACAGGTTTTGCTTTACTAATAAGTTGCTAAGACAATTCATAGTTTTACCGTCAACTCTAGTGTTAACGTTCTTTATTTTGCTATTTAAACACGTGTGTGTGTGTGTGTGTGTGTGTGTGTGTGTGTGTGTGGGTGTGGGTGTGGGTGTGTGTGTATGCTCAAGTGTGGTGGGGGCATGGTACATGTGCATGTGTGTTTGAAGATCAGAGGTCAATGTCAGGTACCCTGCCTCTGGACGTGACCCATCTTGGTTTCCTTGTTTGGTTTTATCTAATACAGAGTTCTCACAGGCCTGCTATTTGGACAGTCTGACTGGCCAGCAAGCCTGAGGGAGCCTCCTTCCTCTCTCCCCAGTGCTGGGATTACAAGCATGCACCACCATGCTGAGCTTTTTTATGTGTATCCTAAGGATCAAACTCAGGAACTCATGCTTGTAGAGTGAGCACTTAACTGACTGAGCTGTCTCCAAATCCCTTTGCACAGTTTAAAAGAATAATCAAATGCAAATTATGTTGTTGCCAGAGAACCAATGGATAGCAGTGAATGAAGATGGCTTAAGTACCCCTCTTGCTTCCCTAGTAACTTGATATCATTGATTCTATGGATGGAAATTCTTCTTCCCATGACCTCTGAAAGGTCAAGGTCAAGGGCTAAGAGGCACAGGGCCTTTGGCTTTGATCGTCTGTGACCCGAGCAGATAAGACAGACTTGGACTTTGGTTTCTCTCCTACGAGATGGACAGGCTTGATAGACACCCTACCACGCCGAGATCAAATGAATGATCAACCAAATAAATAAACAAAAACAACAAAACAAATAGATAGATAGATAAATAAACAAAACCCTTAGATGCATCAGTGTGCCATGCACAAAACTCCTTAACATAATGAAACAGATTCTATCCATGCACAAGGTATATGCTTCATTTGTTTCCAAAATTAAATAGTGAACTTTATCATACAATCAGAAAAAGGAACACTATGAACTTATTGCTCCTTGCTCTCTGTTTGTCTGAGAACCGCCCTTTCATGCACAAAGTCTATATTCTCAGAGGAAAAAGCAAGATGATATTATGGAGACAATATAATGTTTGAGGGAAATGGCAGAGAGTTTGACCATGGTCAACAAATAGCCCTGAGTTTAAACTTAAGAGATGATGGAGGACCTAGGTGTCTTCCCAAAGAAAGGGTAAATGTTTAGAGAGATGAATTATGTTAATGATGCTGATTTTATCATCAAGCCATATGTACGAGTATCCAAACCACATTGTATGCTTGCCAATCAGAAAAGGAGAAGGAAGTGAAATGTGTTCAGTGCCCAAGCCTCTGGGTTCTAGTCAAATAATTGGTAGCACCAACCTTATGAGAAGCCAATAGTAGTTTCACCATGTTTAGAAGTGACAGGGTGCCAGCCAGCCACTCTAAGATACACTTAGATGGAGGTTCAGTCTTCTACACAGCTCTCCAGTAAGAGTGGACCTAGCATGCAGTGCCCCTTATAGCTCTAACCCAAAGACAAGAACACTGGGAACATGGGAGAAAGCCTGTGTCTGTTCTTTGCTTTGTTTTGCTTCAGTGAAAACACAGTCCTCTGTAGGGTATGAAACTGCCCATTGTGGACATCCAAGGATCCCCAAGTTAAGCCTGGATGCTTTGAGGGGTATTCCAGAGAGCCTGTGTTCCTTCGCCTGGGCCAAGTCTCTCTATGCTGGGTCTGTGCCCTGAGAGGGTGGAAAACCCAGCCTCCTGTGGTTAGGATAATGAGCTGTCTCTTCAGGGGTTCTTATCAAAGGCCCATCAATCTCATATGGGCACTCTCTAGAGAGGCTTTCTCTAGTTAGAAGAGGCTTCATTGTTCTTGCTTTACTGACAAACACCTCAGTTGACTGTATTTTCTAGAGCATTTACTCTACACACATATCTCTCCAAGCTAGTGCCAAGGACCCCATGCCTCAAGAATCATGGAGTTGAATCCAGGAGTATTAAACTCTCTTTTTGTTTGTGTTGCTTTGTTTTGCTTTTGAGGGACTCAGTCTGCAGCCCAGGCTAGTTGCAACATCTGATCTCAAATTTTCTATGTAGCCCAGGCTAGCCTCAAGCTCAAGAAAATCCTCCAATAGTTAAAGTAGCCTTTGGACCACTCCCCCGACCCACAGTCTGTGGAGAGTGAACTCCCGTCCTCCACAGTATTTGCTAACCCCAAGCCTTGCTCTGCACCTGGAAGGGTAGGGAATTTGAGGCAAGGAGAGTGGGCGGATGTGAAAGATGAAATGGAAATTGTGAAGACATGACAACCTTTTAACATGAAAATTATCTTGAGACAAGTTAAAAGTTGATCTGCCATATGCAAAGATATGGAGGTACATGTGCAGTAATCATGTTGTTTGTACGAAATGCAAGTCTAAGTAGATGGTGTCCCGCCTTCCAGTGATAAACTCCAGATCTGCATCCTTTCTCAGGGATGGAAAAAAAGGAGGAGGAGATGAAAAGTAGAAAAGAAATACCTCCATAGAAAGAACAATGTGCATCTTTGTGGTAAATATAGAAAAGTAATTGAAAGAGAGAAAATGGAGGTCAGAGAGACAAAATAAAAGCATGGCGCTTCTAATGTAACAGACACATACTTGTGACATAGAAAACAATTTAACATTTCGAAGGAGACTATGAAACTAAAAATGTTCATAGTTTTAGTCTCCTATCTAAAAGTCCAAATGGTAACACTGGTCTGGAGTGGAGCCTCCTGTTTATGATCCCCGATACACAGGAAGCTTAGGCAGCAGTTTACACATGCAAGCCCAGCTTGGGCTGCAAAGTGAGATCCTGTCTGAAGACAAAAAGAGCACTACAAAGAAAGAAGGAAAGAGACTGGAGGTGTGGGCATTAGCTTACTAGTAGGGCTCTAACGTAGCGGACATGAGACTCTGGGTTCCATCTCAAGGGACATTAGAAAGAATAACCAGATGATAAAGACCTTCTGTGGTATATAAATGACATAGACCCTAGTAGCTGCCTTGTAGGTTTTCAGTGGGTGGTACTACCAAGCCTGACAGTCAACCAGAAGTCCAATAGTGGGAAATCCACAGTGCTTGAGAATAAACCCTGTTGCTGTCAAAATTCAGAGACAGGCAATGGACACTAATGGAATATGGCAAAATAAACAACAGTGACAACAACTACAAAAGCATAGAACTTCTTCTCAGTCACTGAAGTTGCTGTTTTCAGTCAAAGCCAGACAATTCCAAAGGCTAGTGATTCCTCACGAGCCATTAAGACCCAGGTGATAAATCAAAAGATGTGTCTGGAAACAATTGGTCACACACTCTTACCTCTTCATTCTAGGCTAGTTCTGAAAACCTATAACGCTACAGGCCCAGATGATTTTTATTAATTCTCTAGTGTACATAGGTTTACTCAGACAGCAACACCATCTTGGATATCTCCCACAAGAACTTGTGACCCCTCTGTCTTTCCCTCTCACCAAGTTTTCCCTCCAGTCCAGGCACTGGTGTCACTTTTACAAGTATTTTGTTATACAGCTATAATACGTAGATACCACCATCTCTACAGAAAGCCTAGCTCTTTCTAAGTGCTCAATAAATGCAGAATATTAACATATATCTGTTTGGACTCAATGGATTTTTTTTGAGTATTTGTTTTGTCAGTTTTGTCCACTGCAACAGGGCATCAAGAATACAACCGCTCTGCTACAAAGTCATATGTTCTCTGGGAATCCCCAAAGTATTGAAAGCATTAATGCAAAACTTCTAATGACTTCACTCTGGTGCTCACCATTGTGCTTCCTCATTCCCCAGGTAGCTGGTCCTGCTATGCATGGGATGAGAAGCTACGGTTACTGATGGCAATGGTTGTATAAGAACACAATGTATAGATTCATCTTCTACACTAACACTATCAATAAATATAACTCAAGGATGCTGTCCTTCAACAAGGTAGAAGTGACAACCCAGAAATACACAACAAGGACTATAAAACTATAGAAAGATTCTGGTGTTTACTTATATGAGCAAGAAAATCTTCAAGACATCATTAAAACAACAGCTCCTTAATCCTAATAATTTCTTATCAGATAACAAAGGAATTAAAAACTTGAAATCTGTTGGAGAATGGTGCTAATACTTTGAATTTGCAAGTCCAGACACTGAAGGTCCTTCTCCCCAATTGGTTTTTGATCTATCAGTAAAGATGCCAGCAGCTAATTGCTGGGAATGGGGTGGCACACTGAGAGTTGAAATGGTAGGATTCAGGGAGAATCAGGAGGACTCAGAAGCAGAAGGGGATGCAGTAGCAGTAGGAGATAAAGCCAACCAACCATGTGAGTTTTCAGGTAAGTAGCCATTGGCCTGAAGTAGCAGGGGAAGTGCCCAGTCACTGGGCAAAGCAGGGTAGACAAAACTACATGCTACAGAAATCCACATCAGATGCAGCCATATCTCGTTTGAATGTGGCTCTGTAATTGAGATCGTTAGACTTGAAATAACCATCACACTATACACTCTGGTTTAGAATTGAGTCCTGCTAATTATTTATTCTCTATAGAGAAGGGCCCCAAACTGAAATTCTCTTTGTAGGGTTGGATGTGATAATATACAAAAACCAAGAATGAATGCATCGGTTGCAGTGCACACATAGAAGTGCCATGCTTCTCAGTAAGAAATGCATCATTCAGGACTATGTTCTGGAGACCAATCCTTTCTATCTTGGGAGAGCTAATGGATGATGACTGAGGATATGACAGAGAAGAGCAACAGGGGCCAGCCACACTTCGACATGGTTCCCAGGGATGGTCCCTTATGACCCAAGCAGTCTAATTTCATATAGACCTATTTTCTCCGTGTGAGACACTTAACAGTCTCTAGTCCCCATTTAAGATATCTTAAACCATCCTCACCCAGCAGAGCATGGCAGAAGGAAGCTGATGATGTTCCGTTGTAGCTGATACAGTGATGATTATTCCTCTATCTACATTTATTGACACAACCTATAGAGCCATGAGAACTCACTGAAGAAAAACAAACAATAAACCAATATATAAGAAATGTCTTTTCTCCCTGCTTTATAGATCATTTCCACACTCCATCCAAAGGGCTCACGTTCTGGACCCGTCCTCCTAAGCCATGATGACATTTAAAATGCATATTTTTTTCAAGGATTTGCTCGGGAGCTGCAGAGACCTGAACACATTGGAAAGGTGCTCCTCAAATACACCACTACAGTGGACCATGGGGAGAATTCTTGCCTCAGCTCTCTCCCTTCTACAAGTCAATATATTTCTATCCAACAACATATAAAAATTAGACTGGCTCCTATTAGCTATCAATTGCTCTGCTGAGGCAACCCTTCACATTTGCAGAGAATACAGATTCTCTCCCTCCACCACAAATAAAACGGTAATCGAAATCTTCAAGGCACCTAGATCTTAATGGTCCATTTTTACCTTCAAACCCAAACACCCTGGCAGTAGACAGCTATCACATCCAAAGTCCTCATGAAACAGCAGCCTTTGCTTGCCCTGCTCATGTAATCCACATCTTGATAACTGCAATATGCTGCTCTTCGAAAGAGCCTTTATTTCATCCTCTTTCCTTCTTGCTCCTTTTCTGGGGAGGTAGCAGTTTACCCTCAAATTCTACCACTGGCACCTTAGCCTCCCAAGAGCCATTTAAATGACAGGGGGTGAGCAATGTGAGGGCTTTGTGCTCCAGCTACTGCCTAGAAAGTTCATGGCTTACCATAGGGTTAAGCATGACTTGACCAGCAGAAGGATGATAAAGGGTGGTAGGGAAGATGGGTGATCAGATTGATATGGTCTGGCACCAAAGTTGTCACTACCTTCACGAGGTACCATCCGCCCGTGCTCACTGTTCACTCTCCTGAGCATAAACATATGCAGTCTGTTTAACAATGCTCAGGCAAAAGGAAAGCCAGGGGCTGACGAGATTGGCTTAGAAGTTTGCAGTATTTGCTACTACTTTTCCAGGACACCCAGGTTCAGCTCCCAGAATTTATACTTGGCAGCTCATAGCTGCCCATAAGTCTAGATGGAGCAAGGTTTGAGGCACGTTTGATCCCTGTGGACAACTCCCTTCATGTTACTCACATAGACAGACATGGATGCACGCATGCACTAAAACTTTCTAAAACCGACCAAAGTTTGTGCTTCTCTGGAAGGGAAGGGGTTAATCCGTAGGACTTCTGTTAGTCAGATAACAAAACCCTTAAAGACAGATCTGAAGGAAACATAGGAATTTATGGGTGAGTTCAGAAGTTTCTGGAATCATAGACACGTTCCAATGTGCTCTGACCCTGCAGGCAGTTGAAATGGGACCTGATAAAGACTCTGAACTTGAAGACCCGTATCGTATGCAAAGTTAGCTAAGCTAGAATTTACTTTCAATGGAGCTACCCCAGTGTAAAAGGCATCTTCACAGGCAAGGCTGGACTTCTATCAAGAGTATTTCCAGAGCCATAACATTGCCATCAACTTGTCTATAAACACGGATTGATAACCATCACTGCGAGATCATAGAACCATTGCCCACTATTAACAAATCCACTAGCTCCGAATTATAAAAATCTATCAGGTTCAATCTACACTATCTATGCACAGATCCACAGTTCCCGGGACCTCGAAGTGCAATACAAGGACCCAGCTAAAAACGGAAGTCAATACCTCCCCTGTTTTGTTCTCAGGGTGTCTTTCTCTGCTGGGTAGCACCTGCAAGCCACAAGAAAAACTAGAATGGAGTATAAAAACCAGAAACAATAATACACCAAAACCAGCCGGGTGTGTTCGGTGGGGAACAAAACCGTGGCGGATTAAAGTATAGTGACCTTTAATTTCCACGACAGTCAAGACAGGAGGCAGCAGTGCCATCAGACCAAGTGGGATGCTGGTAAATTTTGAGATGTGTTTTGCCAGCACAGTAGAATACAACTGTGGGACCCAGTAATTCTGAAGCTTCAAGAGCTCTTAAACATTATCCACTTCAAACCGTTCTACAGATATATAAGCAATTTGAAACTCCGGAGGAAAAAAAAACCAGTGAAGCACTACAGTGTCCCCGAGATAATAGCCACTCTTGGTCTAGGCTTCTTACTGGGTGCTCCTCCCCCTAACTGTCTCTGTGCCTCTGCCGAGCTCAGGCTGAACGCTGAGGAGATAAAGAGCCCAGAGGCCACCCCACTTGCTGTAACCTCGCTGAGCGAGCGGAGAGGAAAGCATGTTTTAAGCATGAGAGAGCCATTCAACACAAAAGTGCCTGCACTAACCTTTTGACACAGAGACCATGTGATCGCCAAACAACCCAAAGGAAAGAAAGCTATTCTTTTAAAATGAAGGTTTACAGTTTTGAGGGTGCCACGCCTTTTGTTAAAGAAGTGGCTTAGGCACTGTGTGAAAGCCACAGGGTTTCAAAGCAGACAATTGCAGGTGTCAAGGCAAACGAAGTCTCCTATGAGGATGCTCTTGATGACTCGGTGTAGACAGGAAAAAGAGTTTAAGATGAGAGACAGTGATTGTCTTGAGAAAAACCAAGTATTGTCTTCTTAGTGCTAAAACTTAGATAGCTGTCAAGCTCAGCCCTCCGTCTGTCTCACGGGTGAAGAAACAGAGGTGGCAAGTAAAGAATGCAACAGGCTGGGGTGCCCAGTCAGTATGCCAGGACTGGGAGGCACGGTTTCTGTATCCTGTTCTGAGCTTTTCGCAAAGCACCTGTCTCCTCCACATCAGAAAAAGGGAAAGAAAAGGACTAATGTCTCTGTGTGCCACAGCTTTATAAACCTTATCCTTGACCTAGTCCTCCTCCCCTAACCCATCCCCACTACCCTCCCTTCATCTCCCCTCCCCCTCCTTTTGACAGAATCATAGCATGCATCTATAGGGCTGTTTTTCAACTCCTGATCCTCCTGCCTCAGCCTCCAGAGGACTGGGATCACAGGCATAGGCCATCACGCCTGGCTCTGCAGAAAGCGTTTACTAACTTAGAAACTTTGTGTCATCTACACTCCCAGAGCAAAGCCTGTTGTTTCTATCTGAATGCTACATTGAAGTGAAGTTCCCCACCATCTTTTGTGTAATTTCATGGAATGCTAATAGAAAGAATAAATTTGCAAGCTTATAAACAAACAAACAAACGAACAAACAGGAAACAAGTTCGTTTTACTGCCTGGGGTTTACAAACTTCCCTGGTTCCCACTGGGTCTTATCTGGATCCCTGACACCCCCACTGCTGCTAGGACAGAAATATAACCAGCACTTTTTCATATTCAATGTCACATACTTCGTCATGAATAGTGTGCTCTTAAAGGCCAATCCCTGACAGAAAAAAGAAAACAGCAAACAGACACCAAGCTGGGACTTACATTCTGGTGCTGCTGGTCTTGTTGATGATGACAGATTTTCCAGTTTGATCCACATTGTGGTCCAACCCGAAGTACGCTGCCACCCGATGGACCAGCATCCTCTGATAGGATGACATCTGGGGGAACTTTTTATAGTGGTTACTGGAACAGAGTTACAGGAGAAGTAAAATCAGTGCCTTCGTTTCATGCCCGGAGTATATTTTACAGGGATTTACACGTCACTATCTCTTTTTATCCAGAAACACTTGGCATCTTTCATTTCAACGCCACCTGATGTCTTCTCTCGAAGACAAATCTCCACTATCGCAGATTTATTGATCAAGCTGGTAGCATCGCCGTTTCGCAGCCGCACGGTCATTTTGTCTGTTGCAAAGTGTTCTGGCCTAGTTCATGATACCTTATCAACAGAGGCAGGCAGGGGACAGGCTCCACGACATAACAGAGATTGCAGATATCTATCTGGACATGTGTCATTACCCAGTTCACAGCAAACACAGCACAATTACTTCCAGGCATAACTGACTGCAGCCAGCTGGAGCCCATTAAAAAAAAAAAAAAAAAGAAACTATCGTAAAAATGAAAAGGGCCGCTTCTTGTTACTGAACCTCCATGTAAATCAGTGGGAGCTAAACACGCCCTCTGTTTATGGCTGTTTGGCCAGGAATTTAACAGGTAAGAACACATAGAATCCAAGTAATGGCCACTCCAATCCAGTGACTTCTCCATCGAACATACCAAGGACCACATGAACTGACGTTCTATCTATCTACAGCTCTCCCCAGAGTGAGTCCTTAACTCAGACACCGAGCTAAGACATGTCATCGAATTAACTAGCATTGCCGTGGAACATACTTGCTGTCAGCAATGAAATCAATCATTTCCTGCTCCATTTTCAAGAGTATCATCCTGTCCCTGTAAAATAAATGTCCAAAGGAAGAGGTTCATGTACTTTCAGTTTCCAAAGAGCAAATACAGTTTATCAAACTCAAGGGGGAAACAGTGCAGACCCAACTCTCATCCAGCTTCAGACTACGTTGACTCCTTGGTTTGCATGCCCTGACGTGTTGAACTCAGAGGTTTCATTTTCCTCTCACTTGTTAAGTATTTGGGGGTATTTAATGTCATCATCTTTATGCCCTAATTATGACATGTAAATTTTTGAATGATAGAAATACAACCAACAAAGACTAGAAGTCGAAAGAAACTGGAAAGAAGCCAATCTGGAGTACTGAGCACACATGGCCGTGTGCCCGCACCCAGGCATCATGGACTGACGTAATACTGATCAGTTTATTCTCTCCTTTTTACTTCAATATACCCTTGGGGTTAGCAAACCAGAGTCCATACACTCTAACTCTACAGCGAGCAACTATGCAACTATTAGGGCTAGCCCTCCAGTAGGCGATACAAACTCTCAACTGAAAAGAGTAAGTTCACCAGAGACATCAAGGAAGCCAGCTGGGTTTTTGTATTTGATTTCTTAAAAGTATTCTGACTAATCATTTTGTAATATTCTATCTGACCCCACCACCACCACCACCACCACCACCACCACCACCACCAAAAGGCTTGTTTCACAGTTTAAATTTACCTGGAGTTGTTCTTCAGCGTGTTAATTAGAAACTCATGTAAGTCTATGCCTGTAGAATCCGTATATTCTTGGCTGCAATCTGAAACAAACGTCAGGACGGAGTTGAGTTGCCAGGATGAAGGGTGGGAATACCGGGGTGGGGCAGGGTTTGGAAACTTTCTGCTTTCCTGCCAGCCCAGGTAAATTTCAAAGGAAGTTACGAGGGGGAAAACACTTGCAAGCAAGGATCATAACGTCAGAAATAAGACTTGAGGGTTGAGACCTTGGCTGTGGGAAGACCCTGGTGTCAGAGGAGGGCAAGTGTGCTCGCTGCTGGTGGTGGAGTGTGTTCTATGCTGAAACCCACTTAGGCACTGCCTCCACATGACAAGTACATCCAACCCACAGAGACCTCAAGAGCTTGTGATCCCATGACAACCCCCTTCTTAAAAAATTAAAACGGAACGGATTAAAAAAAATGAAGGTTCTATTATAAAATGGTCTAAATATTAATCAGCATGGCAAGAGAATAAATGTCCTCAAGTCTTTCTGGTCTCCTGGTCCTGGATAAGTTCAGGTTTCTCCAGCCATTTTAGAAATGTTAAACTCTTTCCCCTTACAGGCCTCAAGCTCGAGGGTTTTATCTAGACGGACACTAGCTGTTCCAAGCAGGAATATGTTTGCAGAGCATAAACACTAAGAGTGGCTACCGTTCCTAGGCTCCTCAGATTCTCCAGCATTCTCCATTCCAGCGTGACTTCTTTCTACTTTGTGCAATTAGAGGTCCATTCAGTCTAAACATTCTGGACCATAGGCCTGTAGTTTTTAGGAGGAATGGTTCTTTTCCAAATAGAAATGTGATTTTTGTTTTCAAATGAAACAACACGCAGTGGTGGTCAGATAGAGACCAAAGCCCTTGGTGCCAGGGCTTCCACTGACCTCCATCCCCATGTGGCTTACTGTGAGGAGGTGCTAAGGCCCTTCCTAGCTGCCTGTCTTTTTTAAGATAAGGGTGAGTGTGAAAAATAGAAAGCCGTGTATCACCATTGTTCGTCGATCCAACTCAGTTGTCAATGAAACTGAATGCGAGAGCCCATTTCAATTCCCTCTTTCTCTTCAGCTTGTCACTGAGAACAGGAGATTCAAATGGGAATCCAAAGAAATAAGTGATTCTAAAAATAACCTCCCTCGCTACACAAATAAAGGTGCAGGGACAAAAAGAAAGTCAAGGTCACTAATTTTTTTTTCTCTTACACATACAGGGCCGCTTGGAAAATTAGGTGCAGAGTGCCCGGCTGTAAACACTGGTGTCAGTTTGCAATGTCTCCTGGCTACGCATGTGTCCAGGTTAAGCAAGATAAGGAAATGTTGTTTTCAAATTCACCTTTCGATAACATTCTGATCTTGGGTCTCTCAGAGAGTTTCTCTCTGTTCTTATCCTTTTCTTTTTCTCTCTCAGAGTCATCCTTCCTAGATTTATCCTCCTCTTGCAGGCTGGGGAAACTGGAAAGCTGTAAGTGAATTGATTCCTGTTGGGGAAAAAATATAATAATTTAGGGCCAGAAGTAATCATCTCTGCCTGGCATCCATTTCACACAGACAGAGGTTACTAGGTATTGAAAAATGAGAGCTTGGTATAGATTCCTATTTCTTAAGTAGTTAAAAAAAATTTTTTTTAGCCTGTCAGGAAAAAAAAAGAATACTTGCCCTTTAAGATGAACTGAAATCCAGAAGTCAATGGGAGGTCAGAAGACATATCTAGTATTAAACTTTGCCTCATGAATATTAACTTTAATCATGCTAAACTCCTGTAGATCACAACTCTTATTTTTCTCTACAGGGTTTATTTTTAAATGTGTGTGTGTGTGTGTGTGTGTGTGTGTGTGTGTGTGTGTGTGTGTGTGAAGGGGGGAGGGGAATCCCTTAATCTGCTCACATTGGAGCCACTGTCATGTCTAAAAAAGGCTTCTCCAGTTCCCTTCTAGAGTTCCTTATAAGGAGAAATGTGCACACGGCACACAGACAGACAGGTTCCAGGAGTCAGAATTGCAGTTCGAACCGAGAGGAAGAAAGCACCCAACAGCCAATTTACAGTAGAAATCCTACCACGGAACCAGGCCAAGAACACCCCAGACCTGGGAAACTGAACCCTGCAACTGCCGGAATCTTACATCTAGGGTCACAGGGCTTGCTTCTGAATGCTATTAATAGTTTGCTATAATTCAGAGTCGCAAAAAGAGCATTGCCTTCTGGAAAATGTTGTGAGTCCTGCTCTATTTTCCTAAGTTGTCTATAAATCTATAGTTGGGTAAAGGTAGTTAATTCTTCCCCCAACAGATTCTCCTGAGCTGCTCCTTGGTACAGGGCACAGTGCTGAGATGCATCTGCACTGCTAATCTTTTCTTTTCTTTTTTTTTTCCTGGAAAATGATCTGCTTCTATTGATTGACACTCTGGATCCAGGACTTTGACTGCTCACTGGCTTCTCTGGAGCAGAATGCACCACACGATGCTTTGTTTGGATTTTCTAGTTTCTGCAAAGTGTATGCTGATTGGCGTCATGACGCCTTAGGGAAGTTGC
Organism: Rattus norvegicus; assembly: GCF_021556685.1. NCBI lineage: Eukaryota > Metazoa > Chordata > Mammalia > Rodentia > Muridae > Rattus > Rattus norvegicus. Next base: position 119,885,964 of record NC_141541.1, read on the forward strand.
GGGCTGGCTTTGTGTGTGTGGTATGTGAGGGACCACCGGATGACATTGCTTCATGGTGTTGGGCAGGGGGTGGGGCATGTTTCCAATGAGGAGGGACCCCCATTAGAAAGGATAGCTGAAGGGAAGTTGCCCTGGTGGTGAGAGAAAACTAAAAAACAAAAAAAGATCTCCGGCCTCCACTATACGGATGAAACACGCTGTCATCGTAAATTCTTAACTAAGCTGGGTTTTCCTACTGCCCCGGGAGGTTATTTTGGGGGGAGGGGTGGACACATTTGAGATATGCAAATCAGGCTGGCATTCCGCTGCAGTCATTCTTCAGGTGATTAGGGACAGAGAGCTGTTGCAATCAGTAAAGTTGCAAGGAGGAGCTACGGTTTGGAGTTTGCTTTTACTTTCTCTGGAAATCTCCAGGCCATTTCCAGCTGAGATGTGTCTGAGGAGGAAGAGTCAGGCCATCAGCAGAGTCCTAGAGCAGCTGTGGGCACGTGGGTCATGAGAGGATGGTCTCGTTTCTTCTTCAGAACTGTAAGAACCATCCAGCCCTCTCTAAGTTGGAAGCTAAAAAAATCATCACGTTGGCAATAAATTCTACACACAAAACCTGAAGCCAAAGACATCCACTGTAGATGAATGGTGCAAATTGGTGCTGCTGTGTTGGCAAATTCTATACTCAGGTTAAAAAAAATATACATTTCTACACATAAATATACAATATGGTGTAGAAAGAATACACAAAAGGTGCTGTAGAACTGGTAAAAAACAATCTGTTATTTTTAAATATTTTTTATTGATACGCTCAATATTAAAATACAAGTGTTAATAAATACATTGGTACAGGATAAGTTTATACCCAACAACAGTAAAAGAATGATTCAAGTTGCAGTAACACACTGGTCAGTAAGTATTATAACATTAGAAAAAAAAAGAAACACGCTTCCTTTACTCAAAGACAGACTGAACCATCAGGTATGGGTCTGAGATCAGGTAACACAGGGAACAAGAGAGCTTTTCCCACACAGGAAAATGAAGGCAGTTTTCCAAATACTGTGAATATACAAACATGGGGGAAGCAATACATTCGGTGTACTGTATACTTCTCTGGGAGTCAGTCCACACATTTTCTAAGTGTTCAGTGTTATCTAGTGAAGGCATTGCGTATAAATTCTAAGATCGGGTGACTCGCTTATGTATGTGTCTGTTGGTTTTCTGCCAACCCCCTATTTCACCACTCTTTGGCTAGTCAACAGAAAACTCAGCTCGAGGGGCCTAATTCTCTGCTCCAACATTAATCCTGTTTTCTGGGTTCAGAACCAGCAGGAACAAAGCACCGTTTGCACCCACTGTGTGGGGGCACCACTATATCTGACTCTGAAATGGGCGCTAGGATACAGATGACCCTCCCCAAAACTCCTGTGCCTTGTCAAAAGAGACACCAAGCAGAGGGAATCTACGGAGGCTGGCCTCCTCTGCCTGGCGTGAGGAGTGAGGAACAACTGGGCAGTTACTTCTCCCAGAGCCTGGCAATCTACAGGCTTTTGAACAAGTCAGATGCTGTCCGTTACAAACCTTCCATCCACACTGATATAGTACAAGGCATGGGATTCACATAGTTCCACCTTTCCCATCTCCGTTAAAGATAGAAGCACACGCAAGATGCTGAAGGAAAGCCACACGTTTCTCAGAGCCCAAGTTTTAAAAAGGGGGCTCGGGGACTGACTGTCTGCGACACACAGTAATGGCTACTGAATGAGAGCTTGTCTGTGTCTCTCCACATGAAGAGCATGTGAAGAAAATGAGACTAGAAAAGAAAACACTCTTGGGGGGCAGAATCTATAAGGGATTCGTTTATTTATTTACTTTTTGGTTCTTTTTAAAGAAAGCGCTCTCTCCATGTTCTCTGTGTCCACAAAGAGAATTTAGAGGAGTCCAATAAAAGTGAAAAGGGGGTGGGGTGGAGGGGAAGATGAAAGAGGAGCCAAAGAGACTCAGACGAAAATTAATGATTTTTGTAATCAATTTTCCTTCCCTTGGGCTCAGACAGATCATTTGCGTTTCTGTCTTGGCTGCCTTTGACCTCTGAGAAGATTAGCAAAATTTCAGCGTCAAGACTGTGTTTTCCGTAAGCAAATAAATATACTAGTTAAAAAGGAAAAAAAAAAGGGTAACGAAGAGGATGCGAAGGGCCCTGGAACTTTAAGTTTGGGGGATCACAGAGTGGAGGTGCAGCAGCTGGTTAATATCAAATTCGCTACCAGTTCAGACGCTCTTCTGGGCCGGTTTTGCAGTAGTTAAAAAAAAAAAAAAAAAAAAAAAAACCAAACCAAAAACCAACAACCTCCCGAAGGCCATAGCAGCATTTCTCCACAGTTCAGGGTGCTTAGACACTATTTCTCATCTCCTAGGAGCCAACAGTGGTGTGTTATTTATAGGCAGGTTCATTTGGGGAGCTGAGAGGTAAGCTGTCTCCATAGAGACAGGATGCTTGGGGTGTATTTGGTTCAGCCTTATCAAGAGAGAGCCTCAGTGGACATCGAGCACTTCCGTGCTTACTGGATTTTATTATTTTATTTTATTTTATCATTTGTAAGTTAAGTTTTAATCTAAGTTCTTTTGAGTTCCTTTCCGTTTGCAGTTCTCAGAGAGTCTGGAAAAAAACAAACGCGATATCCTGTGATATACATTTAAACTAGTTGTGGGGTATTTGGGGTGCGTGGGGGTGTGTGTGTGTGTGGGAGGGCGACTATTTGCATATTTGTGGGAGGTACATCTGGGAGTATGAGTGCCTGTGCATGTGAAGTCAGACGTCAGTCTCAGGTGTTTCTCCTCGGTTGCTATCTGCCGTTTTTATTTATTTATTTTTAAGACAGTCTCTCACAGGGTCCAGGGGCTCACTGGTTAGGCCTTGAGCCGGCTGGCCCTTGGATCCCAGGAATCTATTTGTCTGTCTTTATTTCCCCAGTGCTGGAATTACAAGCATATGTATCATGTTCTGGTTTTGAGTGGGCTCCAGAGCTTAAACCTAGGCCCAACTGCTTGTGTGGCAAGCAGTTTACTTGCTAAGTGACATCCCCAGCCCCAAACTTCTAAACTATGCAGAATGTCCCATAAACAGAAGGAAGCAAGAAAATGCTTTCTTCAATCCCTGTTTTCTCCCACAAAACATCGTTTAATGTCAAATTAGTGGCTAGCCATGCACACGGAGATCTACTCATGCAATCCCATCTAATACCAGGTTTATACCTCATCATGCACACAGAGACATAGTCATGCAATCCCTTCTAATAGCAGTTTTTATACCTGATCCTGGTGACTTTCCCCTCCAGGTCTGGCTGAAGACTCTTCACAGACAGCAAGACTTCTGGTCAGCTTCCCTTTACCTGCTCCTGACTGGGGATTGGGATGAAGGAGGGGGAAAAAAGAAAAAGGCAGAAAACATTCTCAGACTATCGAGGCATGGCCACCACACTTGCATGAATAATCCTAACTCAGACTTCTCAGTCCCAGATCTAATGGGCTGCATGATTCTGGGTGCAAAGAGAGGAGAGAAATATCTGAGAGCCAGTGCCAAGGATAAAAACACCAACTCACGCAACGGTCCTTAATGAACTTGACTCGTGCGTGAAGGGTGAACGGATGTCATTTCTTGAAAATATCACAAGGAACACTTGACAGGAAAAATTTGCATTAAAACTAAATTAGGAGAAGATTCTTGCACTAAGGAGGTGTTCCGAGCACTGACTAACACTGTCAATTTATCTCCAGGTAGAGATCACTTGGAAGATTGAAATGTCTGCTCTAAATTTTAGCCAGCGACAACAGCAAGAGAAAAACCTCGAGTGGATGTGGATTGGGTGAAGCAGCACTGAACCTCTGCTGGAAATAGGAACTCATGGGTGTTCAGATTCTGAGCAAGAAGCAGCAGCCACAGGGGACGGGAAAGTGAGCACAGCAGCCAACTTGTAATGGGACAGCCAGGACCCGTCCCAGACTCTGAGATATGGGCACATCTTCAGCTCGGATAGGAAATGTGCCATTTGTCATAACTGTGCTGCTGACTGCCCTGGGACGCTAAAGATCCTTACCTTGGATTTTCTTCTCTCTTGGTTCTGAGCTGCCAGTCGCCGCTGCATGGTAGAAACAGAAACAGAAACAAAACAAAACAACAGTAAACCAGAAAGAGATAGAGAGAAAGACAGAAGGGAGTGGGGGGAGAGAAAATCAAAGGGGAAGACATCATTATCATTAATAACAGAGAGGTCTTCCGTGGAAGCAAAGGTATTGTGACCACAGGAAGGACACCCTCCTAGCCTAAGTCTCAATCATTCAACACTGTCACTTTTAGTCCTTTGTCTTCCTAGCAAACACAGGAGAGAAGAAACAACCTGGATAGCTTCTGATCACTATGTAGTCACTGGCTTTGGGTAAGGTAGGCTCCTGGAAAAGGCTAACACATTTGTAAATCGGTTCAGTGAAAATCTATAGCATTTACAAGCTCAGTTTGCCTTGCCTGGACCAACATCTTTTTCTTTCCTTGTAAAGATACTGTGTATCTAATCCTGCCTCTCTCCCGATTGCCCCAGCTGTTTCCGGGTCCCACCCCTCTCCCCAGTCCCTTTTAGTGTTCTGACTCTTCAACTGAAGACTCTTGAGTTTCAGCTTGCCTGAAAATGAGATTTGAACCCTAACATGTTTATGATGCAGAGGACACAGGGCTTTGACATGTATGAGCTGTGTCTCCGGCTTTCCATGTAATAAGGAATCCATGTCAAGACTTCAAGACCCAAAAGCTACATCTGGAAAAGCCTTACACACATAGCTTGCAGTGGTCTAGCAAGGGGTACTGGGCTCCTGTATACAAATACAGTAATTAAATATGCACCTTGGATGATTTTTATCATTCATTTCGGAAGGTATTTTTATGGCACCATTAAAAAAGAAAAAAGAAAAAAGAAGAGAAAAGAAAAAAAAACCTAAACAATTGGGGGATGATTCCTTCATCGATCTCCTATTCCATTAAGGACCAAATTCCTAACTCAGCCTCTGATACACCCAAGAATCAGAAGGCTAAGGACAGATCCTCGTAGCTCACTCACCTGCAGTTCCAGCTTCTCCTCCTCATCCAGACTTTCTGACTTGAGGATGCCATTTTCTGGGGCAGATTCTGGCTCTGTCCGCCCTTCTTCCAGTATGGTCGGGGTTAGTTCTCCTTGCTCAGACATTCTCCCAGATCCAAATCAAAACGAGTTTTTAGACCCTAAAATGTTACAGTATCAGAAAACAATATCAGTGCAGGGAAGGTTCTCCAATTATTCTTGAGCTCTTCTCATCCCCCCTCCCCCCCACCGTGAATTCACATCCAGAGGCGCAGCCCGGTATTCCTACCAATAACTTGACACACTCCAGAGGACAGAGCAAGACAATATCGAGCAGCAAATGCACACACAGGAGGCAGGTGCGTCACCTCAGCCTTAGCCCATCCACGCACACCTCAGCACATGTGCGTACACCTTCTGCCAAAAATGACTCAACTCATCTTAGCTGAGACTCACAGCACCCACCCATGGTAGGACCCACATCCTGCTACAAAGTGAGAGAAGAAAATAGTGACAGTTCCCCAGTGCTTCAACAGGTGACCCCCAACTTCCGAGTCGAGAGGTCCTGCCGACGGCAGGCGACGCCTCAGATATAATTCAGAAGATTATTTTTAAGTTGCAACCATGGAAACACCTCCCCAGTGACAAGGAAGACAAATACGGGGACGAAACTCAGACGGGAAGGTTATGATTTGGTCTAAACACAGGATCTATGTTTGGCTGTGAGCCTTTCAGGGTCAGCACATCCAGGCTTCCAACTAATGGCTAACAAAAGCAGCAGCAGCAGCAGCAGCCCCTCCACAGCTTCCGGCCAGGTACCAGAGGTGCACCAGAGCTCTGGAGAGGCAGCTTGCCAGGCAGAGTTAAGCATAGATGCTGCTGCCCCCTGCCACTCCGTACTCGCACACCACTCTACAGACAGGAAGTGGCTTTTTTGACTTCAATTCCGTTATTGTTCCAAGCCCCCCCACCCCCACCCCCACCCCTTTTAACCTCCTTTAAATTCTCCCACACTTCTTCCACTTTGATGGAACCTTTCTCGCTCATCTATTTATTTATTTATTTATTTATTTATTTATTTATTTATTTATTTATTTCCTGTTCGTGTATGAGAAAATGAAGGGAGGGAAGATGGAGGAAGGAAGGAAAGAAAGAAAAAACTGAGGGGCAGAAAATGAGGGAGAGAGAGAGAGAGAGAGAGAGAGAGAGAGAGAGAGAGAGAGAGAGAGAACACACTGGAGCAGCTGCAGCTTAGACGGTCCTTTCTTTCACAAGCTTCCCCACCATTCGCTGTCCCATCCTGGTCATTGGACAGAGTAGTAGTCCCGTGTCTCTGTGAGCACAGTGCCATTACCACTTACTAGTTTAGTAATTTCATTCTTGGCTGGAAGTAGTCAAGCAGGGAACAAATCTACACCATGGCCAACTCGATTTCGGATTTGCTAAAACCCACCGTGACAGGACAGATAGCCTGTAACGAAATCTCACAAGTACACCGACCTATTTGGCAGAGGATTGTGGGATTGGAGAAGGAAAAGTTTTCCTGTGGGAGGCAGAGGTTTGAGTTGGTGGATTTGCTGCTTTTAAGTTTGGGGAGGGTTTAAGATCTGCTGCCTTTGGGCAAATGTCATCTCCCTCTGGCTACAGCCAGCGTGTGTCCTTAACAAAACAAAAGTTTTATTCCCCCAGCTTACTTTCTCTCAGCAGAGGGTAGGGTGAGGAGACAAAGAACTTCTGTTGCCCTAACTCAGTTTTCAGAGTGCTTCAGTTAAAACAAAACAAAACAAACAAATGAACAAACAACAAAAACCAACCAATCATTAGAGTGAGCAAAGTGAGCTCTAATACCCCAGACAGACAGGTCCTGACTCTGAGGGTTGGTCTCTGCAGACAGGTATGGTCATGAAAGGAGAATGCCTGTTAACATGAGATACACCCCCCCTCCCCCCCGAAAGTGTTACCTTCAGCACAGAATCCCAGTGCTAGATCCGGACGAGTGACTGGCGGCTTCTGTCTTTCTGCTCCAGGAGAATCCACGCAAGTGATCAGAGGTAACTGCCGTCCCATGTCCCCATTAGCAGTCCAGAATGTCCATCTCCAGGCAGTTTCCCTACACAGCTTGACACATGGTCGACAACCTGAAAAAGGAAGAACAGGAAATCATTGTGGCAACAGTCGCGGCCTTCCGGAGAAGCACACAGTAAGTAAGACTGGGTTTCTAACACTAATGACCAGCTCCCAGCAAATCTCCTCCCAGCTCGCTCCGGCTCCACCTGTCCCAAGCTGCCGGCTTCTTCTCCAATGAAGGCTACAGCCGGCTGTTCAAGTCAGAGCAGCACCCACGCAAGGAGCTAAAATTAACAACTGAATTATGCACCGAAGATTACTCACTTCAATTTTAACCTTTTTTAGTGAAATCTCTCGCACTTTGTATTAAACACACACACACACACACACACACACACACACACACACACACACACACACAAAGTTTGTGTGTTTGCTTCAGTAAGACTAGAAGTCGCCTGTGTGCCAAAGGTTTGCCTCTTTTATTTCTAAATCAGAGCCTTTGTCCAAATTATAGATGGATGAGATGTGCTTTAAGTCTACACCCAGGAGCCTTCTGAGAGAGATGCCTTCATGCAGTGCATGCACGGGTTCGGATTTAACGAGGCCCTGTCTGTAAAGTTTGAAAGAGAGAGAGAGAAACTTTCACCCTGGCACAGCTAAAAGAGCAGCTTTCACTTCTCAGACAGTTTGCAAAGTGTCCCCTAATATCCCTGCTTCACAGGGAACCATCTCTCCACACCTCTCCTTCCTTCCCTGCCGGGACATCTCTGCCAGCTGAGCATCCCGTGTGACAGCTAAGAGTTACCACGGTCGCAGCAGCAAGCAACAGATTGGCACACTCCAAACCCCTTGCAAACCATCCACGCTCTAATGTACACTTTCCTTTCTCCAAACTCCTACAAGGGGAGCCGCGCAGACAGCTTGGATGCAAACACAGTCGGGATCCTGATAGCATTTGCCAACAGCAAAAACCCAAACTCTCAGCCCCCCGGGGGTGGGGGGCACAGTCACTGACAGCGGCAGACACACCTCTCGGGACCCATTGCCAGGGAAAACAATAGCTACATGCAGCTACTGCTGCAAAGGTTGCAAACCCTTTCTCTTTCTTGCCATCCCCTCTCCACTAGCCTGGGCGGGCATGGCTGATTCCTCTCAGTTTTGGCAGTGGCTCTGTTAAGAGCACATTAGGTTACAAAGCCATTTGTTGTGTGGCAGAAAACAACTGTTGAAGATACAACCATGAATCCCGTCAATAATTTCTGATCTATTCATCTTTTACGCTGACGGACAGCCCGGTTTTGAAACGTACACCTTTTGTTAGAAACCCCCGCACAGCTATGGGGGTAGGCAAGCACACACCTCAGACAAAACGGATCGTGGATTGACAGTCATTTTTATTTTCTGTCCTGGCTCCTTGTACCATGGCTGCCAGGGTAGATGTCCAATTTTAATTAAATAAAACAAAAATAAATCGAGAAAGGATCAATGTAGCCTGCACATCTAGAATAAGCTCTCCGGTTAGATAAAGTCACCAAGTGGCCTTTTGTGCCAGTTTCTTTTTCCCAAGGTGAATGAAGCTATTGTGATTATTACAAGCCTTTGTCTCATATTCTTGCCCTCACACATGCACAGGGGCCATTTAATCCAGAAGGCAAATGACAATGGAGTTTCAAATCGAAGCCTCAGATACGTAGCCTGGCTTCAGTAGGAGGATATATATGTAATTTTTTTTCCCGGAGACAGAACAAACTCATATTCACGTAACTACCCAAGTGCTAACAGCCTGGATCTGTGTGTGTGCGTAATTACCAGAACATGTTTTGAAATAGAACTGAACTCTAAAGTCAGCGAGGTATTATTCTTACACGGCTGAATCATGAAGTCATCATCTTTCCCAAGATAAAAGAGAGTGTGGGCATATGGGAGTGAGCAGAGAGGAGCATATGGATCGCAAATATTTTTGTAACTGATTAAAATTGTTCTCTTTGCTGAGGAAGCAATGCCAGGAACCAGCCCTACTCTAGCTCTCTGCTCGCCAAACCAACCCCACTCCTGCACTGCCATTTCATGCAGATCGGGTCCAAGTTCTCTCATTTTATTTTATTTTTTTTATCAAGAACCAAATTATATTTAATGAGTATATTTTTCTTGGCAAAACTGTGTTAATAAATTTGGCCATTGAATTTTAATTTATGTAATAAGAGGACAGAAAGGGAGGAAACTTTTATTATATAATATATGTAGCCTATGTAACCCACAAAAGACAAGTTGCTGGGGTTCTGTCACTATTGCTATTTTACATTCAATAACTTTTATGCGCGTGTCCATATGTGGATATGCGTGCGCCGCAGCGCCCGAGCGGCAATCAGAGGGCAACTTGGTGTTCTTCCCTTCCACTGTGTGTGATCCGGGGATTGAACTCAGGTTGTCAGGGTTGCCATGGGCACCTTTATCAGCCTAGCCATCTCAGGGCCCCAGAAATATTACTTCGGTCATGAGTTTGGAAGGATGCCTTAGGAGAACCTATCAGGCTAATGAATCTGCAGAAAACTGATACCACTCTCTCAGTGATTTCCTAGCGAAAACATCAAGTTAAGATCATTTCACATGATCTTAATGCGGCCTTCTATGTCTCTACCTCGATTTAGAATAAACATGATAGGCATTAGGTTGGTGAGGAGATAAAGAGGTGGAAAAGAAGAGAGTACCATCACTCAAAGCATATGTGCACTCTGCCCTTGGTTCCCACCAAGAACTTGCACGAGTCCTATTGTGCGTATCTATGTGCTACAGACCCTAACCACTGGGGTGCCACGTAGCCTCTGCTTCAGACTCCAGTAGGCTCTTTTTTTTCGGGGTCCGACTAAATGGGAGACTAAAATTGGGTTCTGTCTGCAAGTGGAGATGCTCACATTTCAGTCATTTCTCCTAAATATGTGAGAGGTGAGCACACTGACGCTACATTGGTGCAAATGTTTTATGGAGAGACGACACAGTCAAATGACACTCGTTGGGACAACTGAATGGTTTCTCCCATAGATTCCCTTGGGCAGAAGGTCCCCGCAAATGAAAATGACTTGGCGTTTTGAAGAGACAGTAGTGATCTGTCAGATTGCTGCATAAGGTAGAAACATGGACATGCTAAAATACGATACAGTGGCCAGAGACTCAATTGGCTGAAATTCCTAAAGGATTTTTAGCATCTCAGATTAAGTTTAAAAAAGGCTAAATTTTGGAATAAAAGCCCTTGAGAAAACCGAGGGTAACAATGGCACAACCTCTGTATACATCAGCGACTTCTGGAATCTTCTTAAGGTTGAACAAAAGGTTGTTCTATAAATTTAGCTTCCCAAAGAAAGATGTAAGTTTTAATACATGTGTAAGAGTCACTAGACCAGCAACTTGACCCTTTAGATAATGTTTTTTTTGGGGGGGGTTAAGGCAAGACACACAAATATTTTAAGATAATTGTTTGCATACACATGAGAAAAACTGACAGTAAAACATATTGGAAAGTAAACTTAGGAGGCCCCTCTACATCTAAGAAAATAAACATCCCCAAATTCTAGGAAACTGAAATATTCTACAAATATCCTTTCTGCAAGAATTTTTTTATTTTTTACACAAACCTAGTTTTTAATTAAGGCTTTTTTTTTCTTTTCACACATTATGTGTATAGGTCTATGCCCATGGGTGGCTATGTGCACCTAACAGGTAAAGAAGTGGATGGTGAAGCACTGGGGGCTAAACTGTAGCCTCTTGGGCAAATGAATGTTTAAAAAGCAGGGGAGATCCAGGGGAGACAAGTCAAGTATTGAGAATTTACCTTTCACAGAAGACAGGTTTTTCCCAAGCTTTTGCTATATCCAAAGGTAATCTATGAGACATGACATTCAGGCCAAACAATTCATCTTCGCTTGGAAGTTTTGTTTTGTTCCTCTCTGAATATGCTGCGGGTAAACAATAAGCAAGTTGCTATACATCCCAAAAGATCAAAGGCAGAATCTGCGAGCACAAGAGAGAAATCAGGCATGTTGCCTTTCAAAGTTTCCTCAGGTGTCTCCATGACAAATGTGCACAAAACAGTTCTGTGATGTAACCTGCTCCGACTGGGGCTTGACTGGTAAATTACACCAGCCCCATTGCCTTCACCATCGCATGGTGCTAAGGCTTTGCAATTTCTCAACGCAACGTGGATGCTGATGAGAGAAATCGATTAGGGATGTGTGAGAGTCACAGAATCTGCCAGCATCAGTGTATGGGAGTGGGTTGTGTGTGCTGTGCTGGTCAGTTTGCGGTTGTTGCTGTTGTCGTCTTTAACTTGACACAAGCTAGAGTCAGCTGGGAAAGGGGGATGTCAACTGTGAAATGGTCTTCATCTAGGCAAGTCTGTGGGGACATTTTCTTGATTAATAATTGACCCAGCCCCTCTAGGCAATGCCACCCCAGGCAGGTGGTCCTGAATTGCATAAGAAAGCGGATGGAACAAGCCCGTTTTCACACAGAGAAAAGTCCACAAGCAAAGAACCTCCATGGCTCTGCTTCTGCTCCTCGCTCCAGATGCCTTGAGCATCTGCCCTAACTTTTACCAATGATAGACTCCGTACTGGCTGGTTTCCTGGGTCAACTTGATGCAAGCTACAGCCATCAGAGAGGAAGGAGCCTCTGTTGAGGAAATGACTCCATGAGATCCAGCGGTGGGGCATTTTCTCATTCGTGATCAATGGGGGGAGAGCCCAGCCCATGGTGGGTGGGTGGTGCCACCGCTGAGCTTGGTAGCCCTGGGTTCTATTAAGGAGACAAGTAAAGCAAGCCAGGAAGCAGCATCCCTCCATGGCCTCTGCCTCAGCTGCCTCCAGGATCCTGCCCTGCTGAGCTCCTGTCCTGACTTTCTTTGGTGCTGAATAGCAATGTGGATTTGTAAGATGACTAACCCCCACCCCCACCCCCAAATTTGCTTCTTGGTCATGGTGTTTTGTTGTAGCAGTAGTGACCCGAGTGAGACATACTCTAACCTGTAGGCTGAAGTACCCCCCACCCCCAGTTTGGTTTTGCCTAGTCCTTTTTCACAACAATAGAGGGCAAATTAGAGTGTACTCTTGCCCACCCTGGGGAACCTGCACCACTTCTGGAAAAAGACAGCTCTGTAATCCCCTTCTCCCCTAAACAGGGCAAACATTTGACTGTCAGGAATAGCAATTAGAGCCAGGGGAGGCAAAACAACTGATTGGCCGATCTCTGACATCTCTGACACAGTGCTTTATATATTTTTTGTTTTAATATCAGTTAAAGGGGGTTAATAGACCCAATTTATGGAAAGGAGCTAGACTCTGACAGCATTGAGCCTTAGGTTCAGTTTGACTGACAGACCATTGTCTAATTCAAAAATGTATTCAAATATGGCCTCCAATTCCATGCCGGCTACTCTGATTTGTTTGTCCCTTCCTTCATTTTTGTGTATGTGTTAAAGTAGAGACAGCAGCATCTGTGTTGACCTCAGAGGACAGCCTTAGAGAATCAACACTCCCCTTCAACCACGCTGGTTCTGGGAAATCAAACTGAGGCCATCAGATGTGGCAGCAAGCACTTTTGCAAGCTGAGCCATCTCACCCCCATCACCCCGTGTTTCTAGCATCGTTCAATGAAGAGTGTAGGCGTATCCATAGACGCCTTTGGTCCATTGACTTCCAAGCAAGTGTAAACTTTAAAAGATTACATAATTCAGAGAGTAACAAAGCCGCTGCAAAGCACATCTAACCGACATCAAATCCAGAGGCTTAGACAGGACCCTCCACCATACTGTAACAGAGCCGAGCCAATGTCAATCATTTCTCCTGGGATGTCAGAGATCCTGTCAATCACCCTCATTCGTATACTGCTGCTGCCATAGCAATGTAAGCAGTATTTACCCAATAAAAACAAGTCACTCCCGGGACATGATGATCAGGTGTGTTCACTGGGTCACTATGCTCTGCCCAGTAAGTGAGCTACTCAGCATCACAGGGACACTGCAGTTCAGCTCCTGATAACAGCAGTCTCTTCCATTACTTTGTTCCCAAGCTCACAAGCATGGTTTGGTCAAAGATTCTGCTCTGTCTTTCTCTGACAGCCCTGGAAGTCATATGCCCCAGGCATCAAAATACCCTAATATCTATATGTAAACCATCTGTCTACTTCTTCTCTTCCAAGTCCAGAGCTCACAACATCCTCCTCTTCTGTCTCTCTCTGTCTTTCTGCCTTTCTCTTTCTGTGCATGTCTGTGGTGTGTGCATATGGTATATGCATTCCATGTATGCCCACGTATAATAAGTCGATGCACCTGCCTATGTATGTGTGGGAGTCAGAATAGAATGGCTGGAATCCCATTCTATCTCTCTCCACTCTTGTTCTTTTGAGACAGGGTCTCCCACTGAACTTGGAGTTAGGCTAGCACCTAGTAAGTCCCGGCAATATTCCTCTCTATGCCTCCAACACCACTGGGATCACAGGGGTAAACCTGGACCACATAGAGCTTTTCAAGTGGGTGCTGGGACTTTGAACTCACTCAGGTCATCATGTTTATATAACGAACTCTCTTACACAATAAGCCATTTCTTGAGCCCCAACATGCAGGAAATCGTCTGTCTACCTGATATCCAGATAAAATAGGCTTAGGGTTTTCAGGAAGGTATGCTCACGGTTTAAAATTAAATATTAATCAGAATCCATATTGGCAGGTCACCTGCAGCATCTAGAAATGAGTACCAATCTAACATTAAAGCAAAATGCTAGGACCTCAGGCTTCTGTGGCACCCTACTCTTTTGTGTAAACATAAAACAAATTTCCTAAAAGTAAGTCTAATGCTATCAGATAACCTTTTCGAATATATATATATTTAAAACAGTTATGTCTTCAGGTTGGAGCTTACTTATATCTTGAGTTATCTGTAATAGTGTCATGGTATTGTTGTGGTCTACACTGATTGGCTTCAATCAACACTTTGACCCTTTAATACAGTTCCTCATGTTGTAGTGACCTCCGACCATGAAATTATTTTTGTTTCTACTTCATGACTGTAATTTTGCTACTGCCATGAATCATCATGTAAATATTCTTGGTGATAGAGAGTTGCCAAAGGGGATGTGACCCCTGGTTGAGAACCACTGTCCTAAACTAACCTCAATCGTCTTAGAATGGAAAGGAATGATAGTGACCGGAGGTGACAGCCCTGCTCAGTTCATAGATCTAACTTCAGGTACAGACATTATTTAAAACAATTCCCTTTAGATAGAGACTAAGACAAAAACTTTTTTCTATTACTTATATTGGAGATACTTTGTCTTGGAGCAAAGCTTTATTATAAAAACCTATGCCTTTCTTCCTGGCTTAAAGAGTTCAAAATATGAAATTCATCATCACAAAGAGGAAAGATTTTAAAAGGAGAAGAAATATTAATTTTAACAATCATCAGCATATTTGACATGAACTCTTTTCTCCTCTATTCCCACAAGAAGTACAAAAAGCACCTGTCACTTCAGAACAATGAAGTCTGGTCCATGTGATGTAGCTCTGGATGCCAGAGTGGGAGCTTAGCATTTGCAGCTTTAAAAAGAAGAAAGGAAGAGAGACTTCTACAACACGAGCAAAGTCAAGAAAACCACAGCGCATTGTTATTTGCTGGGGTTTTGAAGTGACCCTAGTCCTGATCAGAAGACATAGCACTCCATTAGCACGAAGTCTTGCTTTGGCTACGGCAATACTTAGCATTCCATCTCTCAGATCAGTAGTTCTGGCATCAACATCCCGTTTGCAGAATTAGTACCAGTAAAGGCTGCTTTGCTGCACAGTGTACTCCCCAGCCCCAAGGCAAAAGTAATGAGGTTTCCCCAGGAGCTTGGAAATGCAAGGGCATTCTGTTCCTTAAGTGAACAGAAGCCATGGGGGATAGATAAAGCAGTGGTTGTCAACTTCCCTTGTGCTGTGACCTTTTAATACAGTTCTTCATGTTGTAGTGACCACACCCCTCCCCAACCATAATATTATTGCAGTGCTACTTCATCAGTCTCTTTGCTAGCTATGAATCTTAATGTAGATATCTGATATGCAGGGTATCTGCTATGTGAACACCAAAGAGGTTGTGACCCACCTATTGGTTGAGAACCAATTTCTAAAGGATTTTTCTCTCTCTGTCTCTCTGTCTCCCTCTGTCTCTGTCTCTCTGTCTCCCTATATCTCTCTCTGTCTCTCTCTGCTTCTCTCTGTCTCTGTTTCTCTATTTCTCTGTCTCTCTGTCTCTGTCTCTGTCTCTGTCTCTCTCTCTCTCTCTCTCTCTCTCTCTCTGTTTCTCTCTCTCTCTCTCTCTCTCTCTCCCTGGTTGTAGAAATTCTCATGGTAGAGATGGGCACCATTCTAGAGCAGGAAAGGAAAGAGCAGAGACAACAGAGCTGCCATTCCACAGAGAGCACCTGAAACTTCTATACACACAAAGGAACTTCCCAGTCACATCGGCTGCTCTGGACTAAGTTTTGTGTTAGCATCTTGAAGTAAAAAATGTTTTATTTCTCGTATGTATACAGCATGTATGCACATGTGTATGCATGCATGTGTGTATGTATGTGTGCAGGACCTATGTGGACATCTTCCTTGTGTCTGCTCCATTTCATTCATTCAGGCAGTGTCACTCATTCAAAGTGAGCTCGCCCATGTGGCTAGCCAGACTAGCTCGATTAGGCAGCTTGTTCTATCTCTGCCTCCTGAGGACTAGACTTGGAGAATATCCTCCTGGTGTTAACATGGGTTCTCAGAATTGGAACTCTTGATCTCATGCTTGTAGGGCAAACATTTCAACCACAGAGCCATCTTCCCAGGCAGACAGAAAATTGTTTGCAAACAATTCAGTATCTACACCATCAGGACAACTACCTCTGATTAAGTGTTTACAACGTGATCGATTGAGACCGAGTCTCACAGTTGCTTAATTTATCCTCACATCAACCCCATCTATTTTTGTCAGCCTCCGTGCAGAAAATAACCGGGGTTGCTTGCCTTACCTCCTCAGTGTTAATCCAAGTGACTTGATGACCCATTACCCTGTGGATCCCTCTGGGGCCCCAACACGATCACTCAGTAGCAAAATTTCAGAATCTGAACCAAGGTATCAAATCACTCTTATCCCACTGTTGTGTAAGATAACAGTCACAGATTTGTACCTCTACACAAACTCTATTCCCAGGGACAGTGCCTGGCACGAATAAGTGTTTGTTCACTCAGTAAATAAAGCAAGGCTCCAAGTTTCCAGCAGCACCAACAGTGATGGACAGGCAGCTTGGACCGTGTTTGGGCTTCCTACACGGTCACTCTCAGACATCTGAGAAGCAACTTAATGAGTTTAACCAATAATCACTAGAAGGTACTCAGGGGCAAAATCATGGCATGCTGGATCTGTGGATGCATGGCCTGTCGAACTCTGTAGTGTTGGACATTGCATTATAAGAGAATTGAAATGCATTTTTTAGGAACCCACTATGTGGGGCACTCAGTGGCCCTGGAATAGGAAGCCAGAAGAAGGATGAGATGGTGCACACTTAAAGGGGCCACTGAACAAATATGAAAGCAACACGCAGGTCTGAGGCAAATAGAAGCATGGGAGATAATAACCCTTTCTTCTCTCTGTGTGATTCCCCCTTTTCTCTACACCACACACAACAATATTGCCAAAAAGTCCACCTTGATAACAGTATATCCATGGTAATCAAAATGTATAAGCCACTGTACTGGGATCAACATGTTTTCTTGAAACAACAAGTATTCGTAAATCATAGGAAAGCATATTCCATAGTCACCACTTCTCATTCTATACGACATTCGGTAAGAAGGTGCAACTTGAAATTGAAAATTCATGGATGACATTGACGGGTTTGCTTATTTAACTTTGCTTTAATGGACAGCACCGTTGTGTTGGAAATTTTCCTCCCAACATAGTTAAACCTCTAGAGGCCGACTCAGGCTGCAGGAGAGTCATGATGGCGCCAGCTCAGAAAGTCCACGGATATACTAAAGAAATAAAAAAGGTCCCGTTCAAGATCCTGAGTTCTGGCAAAAAAGGTTAGGAGATGCTGTGTATTATTTTTCTGCCTGCCCTAGAGGACAGCCGGGCAGGAGGGTCCTGTGCCTTCAGATAGCAACTGTCATGGCAACATCCTGGTGGGACGCAGGCACATTTTTGTGAATGCAGATATGCAAAAGAGTGTCTCTAAGTCCCTTTTCCATAAGGTGTTTGCTTGTGTTTGTCTTGTGCTTGAATTATAAATATTCTAATAAAAATGTTTCAGTAACAAATAAGGGCACTGGACTCTAAGCTTCCTGGACAGGAGGGCCTCTGGGCAGCTTCTTCTCCAATTGTTGCTTCACACTGAGCAGGACCACAGCTGATACACTTGGCTGAGAGGATAAGTAGATATAGCCCCGTACAGAAAATATTTTCAAGAAATCTGCAGCACCTTAGAGGAGAAAAATTAGGATTACCGCCATGTGCCCAAGGTCTGACAAAAAAAACAAAGGTAATTTCCTTCTTCAGGTGCAGCACTGTGTTTTAGTCCCTGGACACTGCAGCCGCTCTTGGAGATGATAACAGAATCACAGAACCCTCGACACCCTGTTTAGAAGGACTCATTCGGGGGTCGTTCGGTTTGTCATTTTCTAGTAGTGGTTGGTTTGCTTCTCGTCGCTCAGTATCAGATCCGTAATTACATGGCTCAAAGCTGAAGTGTGATGTCTTCATTCCCTCCGTTCTCCAAGCCTGACTTTACGTAATTCTGTTTAAGCACACGTTCTTGCCTTAAGAGTTGTTGGCATTCAAACCTGATGTGGTTGTATCTGAAAATATGGGCGCCATTTCCTCCCAGCGCCTCTACCCTGACAAGGTGCAGTCTGGGGAAATGGAAGTTTGCTCTTGGCTATTCTCCACATCTTAAACTAAATAAGGTGATGTTAGTGACCTTAGGAAACAACAGATTCTACAAGCTCTGGAAGCTTTTCATGTCTGCTAGCGTGACCTGCTCCTAAAGGCACGGGAAAGCTGCTCTCATTCTTCTCTGGATGAGGAACTGGCAGGAGTCAGGACAACTCCAGAAAGCACAAGGTCAGGCTGGCCTTGGGCAATGAAAGAGGCTACATGGCTATATGTTGTGTGGTGTGTGGCTTCTTTGAAATTAGGACTTTTTTAAAAATGTTATTTTCAGTTCCCTATAAGAAATATCCCTCTTACAGTAGAAACTGCTCCTCCAAATCCCCAATCCTTACTGCCACATAAGGTACGCTTCTACTGAAATCACAGAGCCCAGCATGGGAAGTCGAGGATCTCAGTTCAGAACCTTGGCACCCACAAAAAAGCCAGGCATGGTGGAACATGTTTATAACCCCAGCACTGGGTCAGGAGCACAGGTCGCAGACATGTAGATTTTGGGGTCTTGCTGGCTAGGCAGCCTATCCAAATCTGTTAGTTCTGGGTCTAGCAGAAGACCCTGCCTCAAAGCTAAAAAGGTGGAGAAGTGATTGAGGATGATAACCAATGTCAACCTCTACACCAACCTGAACGGGTTAGAGCATCCAACAGCACATAGAGCAATAAACACTGGTTAACTGACTTAATAAAAGGACAAAACTAGAATTTCAAAGTAACCTTTGTTTGCACTCCTGCCTACAACCTGGCTAAACTGATTTCTATGTATATATTGTGAGTTTTGGTCTGTATGAGTGAGCGAGCCTCCTTCAAGCCTCTCTTAAGTGGGGGAGGACTGATTAGCTGTTCTCCATGCTTGGTTACCTTATGAAAAACTTCATTCTTTATTTTATCAGAATTATTTTTAGTTCTGTTGCAGGTGAGTGATATCAATCAGTTGCAACAGAACCCAGTCCTGGGCCTTCTGAGTCTCAAGTTTAGGCCTTTTATTGAAGATCTCGGTGCCAAGGTTAAGACAGAATAGTTCTAGGAATGTCGAAGGAAGTATTAATATGTGTTTAGGGATTCTGGGTTATTTTTCTGTTGATGAGGTTGAATATTTGAGGGCATGCAATCACAGTTCTACAATGCACACGCTAAAGGCTTGGAAGGGACTATTATCCTTGCACACATGGGGCATGAATGAATTCAATAGTTGTGTGTGTGTGTGTGTGTGTGTGTGTATGTGTGTGCTCAAAAACCTCAACAGAAGTAAACTGCCGATAAAGCCTTGTGAAAACAAAGATTTCAGAAAGAACTATGTGTGGTTGCCATATTCCGTTGTAGCTCTGATATGCAACCTTGCCTTTAAACCCATCAAGCATGGCAGAGAATCCCTACAGCAAGGCAAGGCTTCTGAGCTTCGCTAGCAGGGATTGAGCATCTGACGTTTCACCTCAGAACAGGCACATAAGATGGCACCACTTTTAAAGTCTGAAAGTGCTCATAGCCAGATTACAGCAATGGAAAGTTCCAGGGCTGGATTACACAGAGAGACACATCTCAGAAATGAGGTGTCAGTCTATCTTGAAGGATATATGCAGCTTCCTTTTGGAACCATGGGCTTATTTGTAAAAAGTCTTGGTGATTTTTAAGCATAGATAAAAACAGAGAAGTCAATGTACTCTGTGGGTTTCCAAGGTGGAGCCTTTTTTTGGTGACTTACTGTATCCTCACTGAAAAAGGCAAAGTCTGAACATAGGGTAGGGTGTCTCCCTCAGTACCTCCTCCTTTTGAGACAGGGTCTCCCTGTAGCTCACAAGTTAGGCTGACTGTTTAGTCAGGGAGCCCTAGGAGTCTGTCAGTCTCGACCTCCTGGCACTGATATTACGGGAATGCACTACCACATGTGGCATTTTACAGGGATGCTGGCATCTGGAGTTAGGTACAGGCCTCACACAGTAAGCGCTTTACTGACAGAGCATCTCCCCAGTCCCCAAATGTCATTTTTATGAAGATTAAAATTGATGACAAAAAGGAAAGCTGGTGGGCCTTATCACCACCACCTAGCAGAAAGGACACTGTTCACAGTTACAGATAAGAAGCGACGTAGGCATACCCTCTCCACAGAGATATTAAATATGGGTTATAGGAGCATGTGCCCAGCACTTTAGATAATTCGCTTATTACTAATGAAGAGATTGACGTGGGAGAGAAACAAAGAATATAATAGGATTCTCCATGACGACAAGGGAAGCAATTTGAATCTAAAAGTGCTGGAGGATTTTAAGCTTCTTCACGTAGATGACTACATTTGGCCTCCTAAGCCATTATTGGAATCCTAATTTAAAATATCTGGGTCTGCACACAGTTTGTGAGAAATCTGGATCCTGGCTATCTGCAAATATGCACATGTGGCAGACCTCAGGTATTTGAAATTGCTCGTAATCTAAACCTGTCCTTGGCGATGAGTGTATCATGGCGTCTGCTGTCATGGGTCACTGAGCTCTGACTTTTCGCACTGTGGAACTTGGGCATCTCTGCTGTTGTGAGCTCACACCGAGATTCCTCTGGGCATCAGAGCCTCAGCCGCACCAGAGGAATAAGGACAAGCCACCGGAGGCACATGTGCCCCTAGGGGGTCACTGGGTCCCCAAGGGGCCAAACTCGAGGCTACTTTGCAAGACTGAGGACAAATAATATTATTTGAGTATACAGTGCCTGCTGTAACAAATTGTTAAAATTCCCCTCCTTAGCAAAACCCACTCCATAACCCTGTTTTCTCTTCATGACGAGACAAATACATGTGTTTTGCTTCTGACTTTGTGTCCTGATGGCATATAGTAAATTAGCTACAAAATTCAGGACGCTTCCTTTTATAAGGTATTAGGATACAACATTTCCATACAGGCAAGTGTGTGAGAGTGTGTGTGTGTGTGTGTGTGCGTGTGTGTGTGTGTGCGTGTGTGTGCCCATGTACTATTGAACACACACACACACACACTCACACACACACACACACACTCACACACACACACACACACACACACACACACCACCACCACCACCACCACCACCACCCATCTGTGCCTCCTTCCCTCTGCAAAAGCTGTGGGAACTCAGGCACACGGGCCGCACATGGGCCGGCAGCCATGTTGGCAGCCATGTTGGGTTTACTTATCAAATGGGTGCTGAAGGTTTGAATTCGGAACCTCATGCTAACCCTGCAATTGCTTTTAATCCCTGAGCTACCTCGAAAGCTTCTCAGACTTTTTTTTTTTAAGCAGCACATAGCAACCAGGAGTAACTTTATTCTACCTTTTTGCTAACATCATCTTAAAACAACTGATTTTTTTCTTTCATTTCTCTGGTAGATTTTGAAAGATAATTACATGGCTGGCCTTGTCTTGAAATAACACCAGAAAAGAATTTAAGTAACTTGTTGGAACTATGTTCCTTATCTACGTCTGTGTAGCCTTTGGACATTTGAATATAGCTCCCCGTTTTTTAGCCACACCCCCCACACCTAGGATATGACTAAAGGACAGACAGACAATATTTATAAGCAAGTGACATGCTCAATTTTTCCTGAACACAGAGTCTCGGATTCTTAGTTTCCTTTTCACTCCTAAGAAATATATCTCTTCATATTTAAGACGCTGTCTTACTCAGAAGGACAAAAGCAAAAAGACATTCTGATGAAGAAAGATTAGGACATTTCAGAGAGGGGCGTGGCCAGCCCCTCCGGAGAGGAATTTCTAGTTTCCTTTGCTTGACTTTGGCTTCTTTAAGAAAGGAGTATTGCTCAGGTTCAGGTGCTGGTACTGAAAGCCAGAAGCCCATCCCATTAAGGCCTGTTTAAGGTGGCTTTAGTTTTTCAGCCAGAGTGTGTCCATGCTCTCAAGGGGCATGTGCGTAGTCAACTCTCCAGGTGAGTCATTTGTGAATTGTGTGCTAATGCTGTTCTGAAATGTTATTAGAAATTATTATCGACAGGTAATATGAGCCCATTTCAGAAAGAGCTCTCTCTCTCTCTCTCTCTCTCTCTCTCTCTCTCTCTCTCTCTCTCTCTCCCTCTCTCTCTCTCTCTCTCCCTCCCTCCCTTCCTGCCTCCCTCCCATCCCCTGCCTCTCCACAGAGAACAGCCACATTTGGAATCTGACTTCCAACAGTCGTCATTGCGTTTGCTCTTAGTTCAGGGAGAATTTCCAAGTGGCTTATGCTAGCCCACGGGATTGATAGATTGGCTGACAGATTGGTTCTGAGACACACTGAAGCTCAGGCTGTTCTGCAATGCACTATGCTGCCAGGCTGGTCTCAAACTCACCACAACGCCAGAATTTCAGACTAAACCACCACACCTAGCTAGAAAGCAAAGACCACCCCTAATTTTGTTGTCCCGAAACACGTAATAGAAACCTGACCTTCAGTAATGGCCTGACAAGTTACTAAGTGAATTAACAGGTAAATTTATCTATGGGGTTATGAAGTTTAACACTAGAATGAAGCCTTTGCTGTCTTATTTCCAAACCAATAGTTACTCACGGTCCTTATCACTACCAAAACCACATCGGTAAATACAACTCGATTTGTTTGTGAAATTGGATACTTTACATAGAAAGAAAGCTAAATACTAAGGAAATCAGGACTGGGCTGAGGGGGTGGCTTATTTGGTAAAAGGATTGGCTTGCAAAGCCAGGAAGCCATGGAAATGGGGGTGCACACTTGTAATCTCTGTATTTGTGCTCATACACACCAATGTGCACACAGACAAACACTCAGAGCCCACAGAACAAGGGAAAGAAATCTAGCATGGCACAAAGGAATGGTAATGAAGCTAAAAGTAAAATGTAAGTGCATATGACCAAATGTGCCAGGGAAAAGATTTTGTTAATAGAACACGATGCTTCAAATAATTGTTAAAGGGGGGGGGGAAGGCTAATGGAAAACACCTTATATGCAAACTAAGTTGTTTAACGAAATGTCAAAAGAATATTCATTCTTGTTAAATAATCATTTACATTAACATAAACTATATTTTGTGCTTGGAATAAATATCAAAGTCAGAACAATCCAAGTACACTAAAGACTAAGCCAAGAATAAGTGCTAATGTGGCTGGGCTCAGCCAAAAGCTGGGCCATTTCTAAGCTCTCTTCCTTCTGTAAGACACAGATGAAAGAATTTCAGAGAAAACCAAGTTTCTAGGAGAGTCCTTGGCGGCATGCTTAGAATAAAGTCACATGCACTGTTTGGAGCTAAGGGCTTTGGTGAGAGTAGGCATCACAGGCAGGACTAGAATTCAACCTCCAGGAGGTTCTTCAAGTGGTACTGAGTCCATAGACCTGGGTTGGGTTGAGCAAACACCTCGTCCATGACAACAGCACTTCTGACTGGGGCATGAGCCTGTGGACTTGAGGATAGTCAACCAGCAGATTCAACTCTTGTTTCTCCAAGAAAAGACAGAGTGGAATGGCAGATGTTTAAGGTGATCCTTGCTCTCCAAATGGGATATCACAGAAATCAACTTTATGGAATGGTGTCAAAAGCTGTGTTAACTGTGGTTCAGTGGGAAGAGCAAAACATGTGGACATGTGCCTAAGCCTGCATTTTGAGTTCACGGAGGTTTATGGACATAAGTGAATAGGATTTTGCCTGGACCTTGCCATTTATTTTAGAGTCTTTAATTTTAAAAGCATGGTTTTTAGGGGCAGTGAGATGGCTCAGTAGGTAAAGAAGCTGGTAGCTAAGTCTGAAGATCTAGAAGGAGAGGACTAAAGTCTGTAAGTCCTCTGATCCCTACATGCATCATGACATACAGTGCACAGGTACACACATGCATGCACACACACATCTACATGCATATATGTATATATTATACATTATTGTATAATGTATATATTATATATACATTAATATGTAGTATATAATATATAATATAATTAACATATTAATGTATATTATATGTAAAATAGTATATAATATATATTAATGTAAGTCCTCATAATTTGACCTAACAGGGTTACTCTATCTTTATGGAAGTGAACGAAGACAGAACAGGCTCTGCAGTCCTTCATGCATAGTTTCTTACTCACTACACTAAAGCCCTCTCTCATTAACAATGTGTGGAATGCACCCATTGGAATTTCGGAATGCTGCTCCATGTTCCTGTCCCTATTACAAAGATGAAACCCACCAGGTGCAGGGCAGACACATGCTATCTCTAAGGATAAATTTACTGACTGTATCATACATGAGGAAAATTCCAACCTCACGACTTAGAAGCATTCCAGCAACCTGAGGACACCAGCACAGAAGGCTTATCTGCATGTATGCAAATGAGGCAGAGTGCCACACAGTCTGTGAACACTGGGAGTAAGAGCATGAGACTTTAAAAAGGAAAGGTGTTGAGGACATGTGGAGGGCTGGGGAGTGGGACATATATGACACAGAGTAGAACGGAGACTAGGGAAGAATGTAGACATACAAAGGAGGCGGAGTCTGGGAGAGAAGGGGTGGGGAGGAGCATTAATGAAACATGCTTTATTTAAAAATGCCTTAATGCAACTTAATAACTTAATTCTGTGTATGGCAGTTAAATGATTTAAAATATTAAATATACAGAAATGCTGGTTCCCTCATATGATTTGCTCAAGCCAGCCCCTCTGGCTGTGTGGCCCAAGGACCTCTCCCCTTTTCCCATCATGCTTCTTCTAGAGCAAGGGTTCTCAACACGTGGGTCTCAACTCCTTTGGGAGGCCAGGTATCCTTTCACAGGTATACTCGATGACTATCCTAAGACGCCGATATTTACATCACGCTTCCCGACAGTAGCACAGTTACGGTTATGAAGTAGCAGCGAAAGTGACTGTACGGTTTCAGGTCAGCACAACACGAGACTGAGGTGTCACAGCATTAGAAGGGTTGAGAGCCACTGCTTTTCCTAGAGAAAATAAAAGCTCTCATTTCCACATTTGCCTAAGAGCTTCTTCTATATCAGATTTCCTCCTATTGTTACTGAGATAGAAGTTCCTTTGAGTCCTGTATCAAGGACTACATTAAAAACAACAACAAAAACCAAAACAGGTTTGGGGTTATGTATGCTCTGGCAGCAGAAGCTGGGAGATCACGATACCTTTGCCACGGAAATGCCTGATGAGTCCCATATTAGCCAAGGTACACAGTAAACTGTCTCACAAATCAATGGTGTTGGCCACGGAGATGAGATCAGTGGCTAAAGGTGCTTATCAGCTTCAGAACTCATCTAAGGGTGGAAGGAAAGGACTGTCTCCGTTCTCTACTCACCTGCCTAGGCACGCCCCAGGCCCAGCTTTTCTCCAGGCTGCTTTTGTGTGACAGAGATGGACAGACAGAGAGACACTAAGCCCTCCGTGTGTTAAAACTCATGCACCCTGTGGTTGGACAGAAGATTCGGCCTTCTCCTTACAAAGCACTCCCTTAAGACGGACACTCATTGGCCTCTCTGTTGTTTCTCACTAAAACTTGAATTTTGAGAAGTATCACTTCAGTCAGGCCACACACACACACACACACACACACACACACACACAAGAGGGCAGGGAGCACAGCAGCTGGGTTAAGTCACTTAAGTCCAAGTATTCAAGTGACACTCCTCTGCTGCCCCTCCCCAGATGCCAGACCAGGCCACGCAGAGGCCTGGAGATGCTTCAGCTCAAAGGACAGAGTAGCAGCTGCAGGGAGCTGGCTGCTGTCTCAGCTGTACTCCTGGCCTCCTGCCTCCTCCAGGCACTCACTGGGGCACATGACCAAGGAAGCAGCTGGCTACCACCTTAAAGAGGAAACGCTGTAACCACCCCCCCTCCCCATGCCACAGGCTCCAGAACCAACCAACCAGCAGCAGCCTGCTCCCTTTACACAGGCACAGCAGCTGCTGGTTCACTCAGAGGCATGTCTGAGCCCTTCCCAGTGAGGACCGAGCTGGGCATGGGAGGTCATCTTCAACACTTCCGGCAAACATCTGTGGATTTGAATTTGTGGGAAATCAGAACCTTGCGCTCAAGGGGCAGGGCTCATGTCTGATTCCAAACATATTTCAGTATTCCTGGGCAGACTTTCCTTAGCAGACTCCTTTCCCAAGCAGAGGTTTTCATTGTGGTTTTTAGCTGGGATGGAAATCTGCCAGAAACCACAGGGGGCTGTTCAAGTCACTTTTAGGCTCACCGATTTCCAAATGGAGGCCCCTCTAGTAGACGGCATAATCACACACACACACACACACACACACACACACACACACACACACACACACACACACACACACACACAGTAGCTCAGTGGTGTGTCTCACAATGGTGGGGACCTAAATTCTTTCTTAGCATCCGTATTAAAAAGGTAGGCATGGCAACACATGGTTGTAACACCACTGCTGGGTAGGTAAAGACTTGCAGATGCCTCTTACTCCCTAGCCAGTAGGTCCTGTCTAGTTAGGGAGTTCTTGATCAGTGAACATCACTGTTTAAAAAAAAAAGGCTGACAGTTTCCTAGGAAGGACACGCAAGGTTGTCTCTGGCCTTCACTCCCATACCACATATATGTGCACATGCTTCTGCATGCACAGAACCCATACAGAGAAAAGAAAACAAGTGCATTGGATGTCATATGCCTTCATGCAGCCTAGGACTCATAGCATGATGTCTTGAGGGCCATAGTACTCTGAGGCAGCCTTGAGTGTCAGAGTCAGATCCAGGTCCCCAGGTTTCTGTAGAATCTGAACATTGGAAACGAAAGTGGACAGCTTGCCCTGTCCAAGGACTGTGCAGGGGACTTCCCCTCTCGGAATCATGGCTCCTACACCTTTACTCTTACTCAGTTCAAGGCAACAAAGAGATAGGTCTGATTTCCTGCACTGGGGACCCTCTCCCTGCTCTGACACTGTACATACCCTCCCTCTTGGTCATTTACCCAGCAACATAAGTGGCTGGCTATGCTTGGTGTTGTTGAAGATGGGTCTAGTATGGAGAAAGGCAAAACACTGACACTCATATGTGCATGTGGGGGCTCAGAACATGTAATCCTGTTTTGTGCATGTGTTGACATTTTCCATAATAAAAAGGATGATATCTAAAATTTCATCTTGGGGATTAAATTATAGATAGAAACATGCTGGCCTGCTCACTTGCAGACCAGGTGGGAGACACAGATCTGCAGGTGAGTGAGGGTGCCCATGAGAAGTAGGAGATGCTTACAAACTTCTCCAGACAGGTACTCTGGAAACTTGCTGGACTCTGGTCAAGGCTTTTCCCCTGGTAAAGACGTAAAGAAAGTGCTATTTAACACGGGGTTGAGACACTGTTGTGCTCAGTTTCTAACTTTTCTGGTGGAGTTCGGGTCCTAGACACACATCTCCCTCCTAGGACAAGTGGTCTTAGAAGTGTGTTCACATATGTGTGTGTTCTTTTGTGTGTGTGTGTGTGTGTGTGAGTGAGAGAGAGAGAGAGACAGAGAGAGAGACAGAGAGAGAGACAGAGAGACAGACAAACAGACAGACAGACAGACAGAGAGAATCTTGTGAATATGTATGTGGGTACATGTTTGTACATGTACATGTATGCATGATATGTGGAGGTCAGAGGTCAACCTGGAGTTCACTTTTCAGGTTCTGTTCCCTTTGTTCTTCCAGACAATGTCTCTAATTGGCCTGGATCTTGCTAATCAAGCTAAGCTGGCTGGCCCGTGAATTCTGGTGATATGTCTCTCTCCACCTACTGGGTGCTGCATACCCCCATGCCTCCCTCTTGGTTTGATCTGGATGGAATACCCAGCCTTAGGCTCCCACAGCAGGCACTCTGTCGAACCCCCGCAGAGCCCTGACTTGTGCCTGTTGAAAGATCCTCTCAAATGCTGAGTCAGTCAACTGAAGCCACCATCTTCTCAAAAGCTGAGCTATCTCCCCTCAAGCCACCTTTTCCTTTGTTGCCAGCTCTGTGGATTTAGAATCCATTAAGAGGCACACTGCTGAGTGTGTCTGTGAGGACCCTTTCGGAAAGCTTTACCTGAGCGGAGGAAGACCCATCCTGAATGTTAGTGGGTCTATCCCAGGGGATGGAGTCTTGCCCTGAATAAAACCCAGAATATGATGCTAAGCATACCTGTCTCGGTTTCCTGACTCAGGATGTAGTGACAGCTGCCTCCTGCTCCCACCACTGCACTTTCCCTGCCAGGGTGGATTACACCATCAAACGGTGAGCCACACTGAATCCTTCCTTCCTTAAGTCACTTTCCTCAAACATTTTGTCATAGCAATGAGAAAATTAGAGAATCTAGTAGGGACTAGCAGAGACTGGGAATCTACAGTCTAGAGGCCATTGTAGCTCCGTGTCATTCTGTGGGTCCGGAAGAGGCCATTTTCTTCATATTAACTGTCTACAACTTACCCTTTGCCTCTTTCCAGCTTGTTCTCCCCTCAGCTTCTTGATGGAGGTTGTTGTCTCCAAAATGCTCCCTACTAAATAACTACACACCGAACTCCGTCTCAGAACTTGCTCCAGAGACCCTACCTACACTCGCTCAACATACCTTCCTAAGACTGGTCAGTAGTTGTAAAGCCCAGGAGTGGTACGATATCTATAAGGGACCCAATGGGACACCAGATGCTCCTGTTTGACATTCATGACGTCTGCTTATTGGTTCCCATGAGACCACATATTTAATTCTAAACAAGCCAACAAGAAAACACTAAAATCCGGCAATTTCATCCAAGGGTGTGGATCGTTACCTCCATGTGAGAAGTCATCCTGGTTTTTTGTTTTGTCTTCATAGTAACGTTCAGAGGGTATTCAATTTACTAACCATGAGTTGAAACCCCACTCCTTTTAAGTATCTCAAAAATCACACCCCACGGTTTCAAACCATAAGCAACGATTACTCTGTATGATACATACCAGGAAGGCAAGAGGATGACATATAAGTTGGTGCCTGTGGGATTCTGTGTGTTAGTTAATTCTATCCCTGTGTTCAGAAGAACTAGTACAAGCAGCCCAACACAACAGGGAGAAAGGGAGAAAGGGAGAAAGGTATATTTTAGCTCACGGTGTTGGTGAACCCAGCTCACCCAGCAGAGAGAGTGTGGCAACCCTACTCAGTTCTCAACATGGCTGCCCAGGAAGCAGACAGAAGTGAGTGCCAGAAGTCAGCTAGTTTTCTTATTTTTTTACTTTTTAAAAATTGGTTCCAAGCCTCCCAGTTCAGGGGATGGTGTCACATCCATTCCGGACAGCCTTCGTTCCTCTCCTAACACTTTCTAATAAATGTTCTTAAAGGTACACCCGAAATGGCATCTCGGTCTCCCAGGTGATTCTTAATCAAGTTAGCATCTCAGATGAACCATCAATAACCAAGTCAGTGGTTCTCAACCTTCCTAAGGCTGTGAGCCTTTAAAACTGTTCCCCCTGTTGTAGTGACTCCCAATCATAAAATTATTTTCATTGCTACTATAACTGTCATTTTGCTACTGTTATGAATCATGATGCAAATATTTTTGGAGATACATGTTTGCCAAAGGGGTCGAGACCTACACACAGAGAATTGCTGGTCTAAATGCTCGTTGGCTTGCGAAATCATCTCATTTATTCTCTCCCAACTAACTTTCTAATTTACGCTGGCTTACCCAAACACTTGGAGGCCAAATACCTTTCCCAACTGGTAAGTTCAAAAGTATCAAAAACGTGATTCCCTTTACCCTGAGAGATGTGTTATGACGAGGAGAAAGAGGCGGGGTATCAAAACGTAAAGGTGAATATTATTGGTTTTTAAAATTTGCAACGGATCATTAGAGATTCGTGTATTTCCAAGTTCCAGTATCCCATAAAAGATACATGCAAAACCACCCCAGCATTCTCCAAGAGAAATGGCCTAGATAACTCCAATAGCATTCACTTTATCATGATCCTGGGTGCTGAGTGCAATGCCATGGTGCTATTGTGAAGGACCTTTCTCTTCCCACTCCTTGTGTTTCACATTCACTACTCCCCTTCTCTTGTTGGCTAACCCTAGAAATGCCGAAATTTTAGCACCACAGGTCCTCTTGCTTATCCACACATTTCAGTGAAGGGCACCCTGGATGTGGCAAAAAAGTCACAGCAAAATGTCAACTTGGAGGTGGTGTTTGATGTTTGGCAAGGCTGAGGAAAAGGTTTGTATTTTTACTTCAGTTGAATGGAGGAGAACCTGGCTTTAACTGACTAGGCAGCCCATGTGTGCATCAGTACATATGTAGGTAGATCCCTATAGTGTGTGAAGCGATGAAGAGGGACCGTAAAATCAGCTCCTCGTGGGTTTTGTACAGTCGTAAGGGACACACTCTCTTTAGGAAATTTTCACTCAGGAGCAGGAAAGATGGCCGGCCCAGCAGCTATGAGCACTGGGTTTGATTCTTAGCACGAGTACGGCAACTCATGGAATTGTGACTCCAGTTCCAATATCCAAGGAATCTAATGTCCTTTTGTGTGCTTTCCATGTACCGGGCACACACATGGTGCATCCATACATGTATGTAGAAAATTACATAATACATAACAAAATGGAGTATTATTTTTTAAAAATTGCAATCTGCTTCAAATAATTATACGAGTTTACTATTTTGTTTTTCAATGAGTATTGTAGAAAATAATTCTAAATAAATCCTTATGATATAATTCCTAACATTCAAGGAAAACAGAGTAAACTATGATTCAAAGAAAGAAAGAAAGAAAGAAAGAAGGAAAGAAAGGAAGAAAGACAGACAGACCAGACATCTCCTATAACCAGAATTGTCAGTGGTAACTGTTGTTCAGCATCCTTAGTCAGGGGTTAGAAATTCTCTTTTGGAATCCCAGAAGGAATTAGACTCTGAGGATGCTGTGACTTATTACCACACACTCAAGAGTCTGTGGCTGCCACCCTTCTGCCTCCCACACCTGAGTCCAAGCATGCGTCTCCTGCCCTAGCCCTTTCTTTAGAAGTGGTGCAGCCATCCTGAGGTGAGAGTACAGGCTGCATTCAACATCTGAGATGGCTTAAATGAGAAAAAGGTCAAATCTGGGGCACAAACTTCGGGTCTGTGGGAGAGAAGCAATCAGAACTCGGGAGGCTGGCTTCCCAAGAGACTATGCCACCGGCAAGGTGAAGCCAAGAGCAGGAAGTCCTCTGGTGACCTGCCACCTGTTACACATGTCACTGTACTCCTTTGACAGAGGTCTGAATTGACTAGTCTCCTGTGACCCCTGGAGAAAACTAGAACTGCCATTTCAGTCCAAAGGTTTCACAGAATCTGTGGGATTCACTTGGGAGCGATGCCTCCTGGTCTCCTCTGAAAACGTCTCTGAAAAGGCTGTGTTTAGGGAGGAAGGTCCAGGAGAATGAAGCTGAGGAGGCCTGTCCTGGCAGGACTCGACTTTGTCGCTGGCAACAAATCTCATGCTTGTCTGTGCCAGCAGATGGAGCAAGGCACACCTGTCATAAAGCAATCTTGCTTTATTACAAGACCTTATGTGAGTGAGTGAGTGAGTCTATACACAGGCATCTCTGGGATGCTAAGCTCTGACTGAGCTGCCCCTGGAGGGTACTGGGCTATAGGGGAAGGCATTGAACTTTTGCACCAGGTAGAACTGGATCTCACCATCTCTAGTCTCCTGTTTCTCCCATCTCTAACAAATACATCTCACTGTGACAGACGACCTGCTCTGAACCTCTGCTAACCCACATGGTGAGTCAGGAGACACCTCTCTAACAATCCTCTGCTGTATCGTACCCTGGGTTCACACTAATGCTCCTCCTACCAGGCTACACATCTCCACCTCAGAGAAGGACAGGGTCCCTAAGACAGGTGGGTCATAGGCTTCCCAAGGTCAGTAGCCATGCCAAGGTCCTAGAAAAGAGTCTGAACCCTCATGGGAAATTAATGTCTCTAGAGACGAAGGTTTTGCATTTGTTGACATATTGGCCATTTGTATTAAAATTTTTACTGTCATAGTCTAAGTTGGATTTCAAAGAAAAAATTGATCTGAGCTTGTGTGCTGCGATTGGCGAATAGAACCGGAAACAGGAACTATCTGTCAGGTATATGTGGACTAACTCACACAAGAAATCCTTTGCTGGTGTGAGTGGACATCAGTCAGCTACTGGCATATACCCAGGTTTTCCCTCAATAAGTTATAAGTCTCATCAATACTCATTGCGGCTGTGAACGATTCTCATCTTCAAAGACCAGTACGCACTCAGTGAGAAACACTCATTTCTCACTTTCAGCCCAGATGAGCTCTGCTGTGCAAACTCTGAGCAAAAAGAGGGGACTATGAATAAGTCCCTGTGTATGTCACTGTGCCTCAGTTTGCTGTGGCCTGTTAACAAGTCATGAAGATTGGCGGCCATATAATTATACTTCAATTCACCCCCCCCACTCTTTTCTTTCTCTCACTTTTCTTATTCTTTTTTTTTAAAAGACAGTTTTACATACCCCACAATGGCCTTAAATCTGAGACTGAGGTTGATCTTGAATATCTGAGCCTCCCACGCCTACCCTCCCACATCTTGGGATTGCCATGCCATGTTTACAGGATGCTGGGATAGATCCCAGAGCTTCCTACAGGCCCTCTACCCACTGAGCTACATTCCCAGTGGAGTATTTTTAAGTGAAATTAATAGAAACCACAGATGGATTAGCGTGTACTTGACTACAGAATGAGTCAGAGCAGATTACCTGTGCTAGGGCTATCACTCATAAGGTTCTCATTCATGTGTGTGTGTGTGTGTGTGGGTGTGGGTGGGTGTGTGTATGTGAGTGTGTCAGTATGTTTGAGTGTGTGTGAGTGTGTGAATGTATGAGTGTGTGTATGCATGTTTGTATGTGAGTGTGTGTGCCTGTATGCATGTGTGCGCATGTGTGTGCATGCGTGTGCATGTGTGAGTGTTTGTGCTCATGTGTATGTGTGTCTGTGTGAGTGCATGTGTGCATATGTGTGTGCATGTATATGTGAGTGTGTATGAGTGTGTGAATGTGTATGAGTGTGTGTGCAGTGGGGTGAGTATGTGAGTGTGCACACATGTATATTTGTATGTGTGTGTGTACTTGAGTGTGTGAGAGTGAGTGTGTGCGAGTGTGTGAGTGTGTATGAGTGTGTGAGTATGTGAGTGTGAATGTGTGTAAGTTTGAGGAATGTATGAGTGTGTGTGTATGAACGTGTGTGTGTTGTGAGTGTATGAGTACAAGTGAGAGTAGGTGAGTGTGTGTGTGTGTGTGTGTGCGCGCGCGCGCGCGCACAGGCACGCACATGCCGGAATTCCAAATGAAATAAGATATTTCTTAAAATGATGTATCCAGTAAGAGTTTATGCTGCAGATCTCCCCTGTCTGTTTGAGATGAAGGAGAAGGAATGGGAGACACGTAGGCACATTGTGTGTTGATTTCCAGAGTCATCAAGAGAAAATGAAAGCTATGCTGGGGTTCCCGCCATGAAATCCAAACACTATTGTGAGATTCAAAGGCCTTATCATTAAAATATGAGGACTGATGCCGCTGATGAAGACAGAGCATCTTAGTTAAAACAAACAGACGATTATCTTGGGCAGCATCGTAAACAAGACCCTAATTCACGGAGCTGCTAATTTCTCTTCCCAGCTGCAGAAGACTGGCTGGGTATTTTCTCAGCACGTACACTGTGACCAACATCTGCAGAGTCCCGAAAGTCAGCACAGAGCTCGAAGCCACACACCTAGAGCCAGGGCCACAGATTGGTTCCAAATCGACCTTGCCTTAGAGGCAGCCACCTTAAAGCATGTCCTGCTTTGTAGATAGATGTGCATTTACCTCTGTGGAAACCCTGGAATTGAACTCAACTAGGTCATTTCTATTCTTCACCAGACTCACTAACATCAGGAAAAGAAACTTGGGTCCATTTTTCCTACTTGAGGGGAAATGAGGCTGTAGATCTGTGGCAAAGCGAACCACAAAGCTGGCGTTTAGAGAGTGGGAACCACAGCCCCCATAGCTATTCATATCTGATTCACCTCCAACAAAGAGGCACTTACACCTCCCATAAAAATAACAGCTATTGTGGCTTCATTTATATTTCATGGGCCGAGGGCCCAAAGAATCATTTTATATATAATGTTTTCGTGCTTGGTACAACTTACTTATACATAATAAAGAAGCAGAAATGGAAAAGGAGGAAGAAAAGAATAGAGTAAAAATTATAACAACAAAAAGAGGAGGGGGTCACTGAACAGATGACTCAGTGGGTGAAGGTGCTTACTGCTAAGCCTGATGACCTGAGTTCTATCCCCAGGACCCCCCACGGGGGGAAGGACAGAACTAACTCCTGAAAAGTATCCTCTGCCCTCCACAAGTGCCTCATGGCACAAATAAATTGGTGAATGAATGAATGATGAATGAATGAATGTAATTTAAGACAAAGAAAGGGTAGGAAGGAAAGAAATGTATAGGGAGAGGACAGGGAAAGAAGGAGAAATAGAGGGAGGTGAGGGGAAGATGGGGGTACAGAAGGAAAAGGAAAGGACGTTGTTATCTTTGAGATTGAAAGGGATGAGTCCTTGACCAAGGTCAAATGGAACTGGCATCCTCCATCCAGGGCTTGAAACCCACACTCTGGCTATTGCTTTTCACTACCCACCCTTCCATGTCTACACTTG
Organism: Rattus norvegicus; assembly: GCF_021556685.1. NCBI lineage: Eukaryota > Metazoa > Chordata > Mammalia > Rodentia > Muridae > Rattus > Rattus norvegicus. The sequence continues at coordinate 119,920,712 of NC_141541.1, forward strand.
GGTTTCATTTACCCAAAAACGAATGCAATAGCCACACACAGAGCCATCGTTACTTACTGGAGAAAGATACCAAGTCATATTGAAATGCATCTTGTCATATTAACCACTGTCGTTTCTGCAACCTATAGCCAGAAACATGCAATTGCTTTCAATTCATGATGCTGTCTCTCGTACACCCCTTAAAACACACATCTGTGTCCCCTGTAGCTGGGCTAACAATTAGAAACCTTTCAGTCACAAACACCTTGTCCCTACCAAGTGCCAGTGTAGCCTCTAACCCTGCCTCTAATCCCTGAGCTTAGGGAAGGATTTTCTAAGGTTGACTGTTGTCTTACCTTGACCATTGGGCTTGGAGATTTCTTTGAAGAGTTAGACTATAAGGTGGAGCTGACCACAGTCTGTAGCCATCTCTGAGGACTGAGTTGACCAAAGCTATCTCTGAGTAACAGGCTTCCGTAGGGGCCTCATTGGAGCATAAGAGAAACCACTGGTTTGCTTTGAGCCTAAAGAAAAGTCTCCAATTCTAACATCTGGATGGCAGCTTCATTTTGACCCATCAGACATGTCAGAGAAAGAGAAAAGAGCTGGGCCGTCTTATCCCGTCCCTCCAGACCCTGCCGGATTTCCAGATGTGAATGGGAGACCCAGCCTCACCAGGTTGCCAGAAGATCCCTTGCCCAGCTTCCTCTAGAAGGCACTCATGACTCTATCATGAAGCGTCTGCTGCAGATGGCAGAGAGTGCTCTGCTGGTTATACAAGATGAGAGCATCCCAGGACATCCACCAGGGAGCCTCTCCCTCCCCTTCCTGTGTTACCAGGTGTTTCCTTTGCCACAGCTGTAGCTGTGACCACATAGGTGGGTACACAAGCAGTCCCATCTGGCCCAACAGCTTACAGCGTGACAGATTCAAACAGGAAGATCTAAAAACTCTCCCTGGTGCCTCAACGGATCAGTTCTGGACAAGGGCTTGCAGGTGCCACCAGATCTCATGGATCTTGTGTGAACTACAAGGGTGTATTAACAAGGATAGAGGCTGACATCATAGAAGAAGAAAAAAAATGCAGAGAAAGCCAAACCTCAACTAGAGAAAGTGTAGCCATTGTGTTTCAGTCTCCTTCTTGAGCTGGCACCCAGGACTCAGCAGGCAACCTCTGTGCCTCAGTTTCCACCTCTGCAAACAGAAGCCATGGGTCCCCACCTCACCCAGTTATCACTGTACATGTCTTAGCCACTGTCTTTCACAAAATAAATGCATGCATCTGCCTCCCCGCCCCCAGGAATTGTGTGTCCACATTCCATAATTACAGCTTTGATGACAATGGACTTAGAACCCTTGAGAAACCCTGATGCTCCAAGCATTTCTAGGGGCCCCAGTGGCTTCAGATACTGCAGTAATTTCAGAAGGGCGCTAGCTTCTTTGGAAGGTGTCTTTTAAGTGCTGCTGAGACTGTAGGCATGATCTACCGTGCCAGGCCAGAAGCTGGTCTGTTTCTGAGAATTTTATATTACTTCTTTAATTTTTTTTCAGCCCGAGAAATTATGGCTGTCCATTGGTTATGCAAACTGCACTCTGTGAAGAAAGCCTAGGTTTTCGAGAACTGGTTCTCAACTTGGGATTCATGGACCACTAACACTAGTATCGCTCGGGATCTTGTTAGAAATTCAGATCTGAGTCCCACCCGTCCTGCTGAGATGGAATGCTCTGTATTTTATAAAATCCTTCCTGTTGGCCAAAGCCGGGGCAGGTTTGAGAACAACTGCTCAGAGCAACAACTCTCCTGGGTGTGATGGAAGACAAAGTGTTACAGTCTGAGGTTTCCCCTGGAGATGACTTGAGGAAGCACATATGGTTCCATTGTAGTAGGACTTGCTTAAGAAAGAGCATAGCTTGCAGATGCTCAAATATGAACCCTGGATCATCGGTAAACATAAAAGACAGGGAATAGCGTTCAAGTTGGTCCCTAATATAAAAAACTGCATGTATGCATATCCCTAGGCCGATTTTGGAAACTCCTTACCTTCTGTGTGTTTTCCCACTTCACTGGGGCTAAGGGTTTGGAGCCAGAGAAACACGAAATTTCTCTCCCCTTCCTGAGTCTGTTCTTTAACCTTCTGCTTAATGCGATATTATTCATTAGCTGTGGAATAAGTAAATTCTAAAAGGAACAGAAAATCATTGAGCCTGGCTCACTCTACCACAGGCCTTATAGTAGCAGAGATCAGTATGTTCATAATTGAATGAGGCCTCAAATTTACACAGGTATGTAAATAAATCCTGCTCCTTAATTTCTATGCGGTTTATATATTTACATATGCACATGTTTCTATCAACATAGAAATGTATATGTTTAGCAGTTTGGGCAGATTTGTTAATTTTTCTCTTCTCTCTTCAAGAGAGCTTCTTTTGAAATTAAACTGACCTGCTACTGAGTTGATACGTACGTAGTAGAGCTGGCTAATTCTTATGCTGAAGTAGACAAAAAAAGATGAAGCAATGTGTTTTCCGCCTATCTTCTAACCTGTATCGAGAGAAAAATAAACCTCTTTACCCTTAGTAAATATTTCTACAGTTCTGTACGGCTCCGGCTTATCTAAGTGAGGAAAAAATAAATAAGATTATTTGAGTTGTTCCTTTGCTTTGGGTCATGAAGTAAGATTTAACATCTCATTAGCAAAAAATTAATCACTGCCTCTAAATTTCCCCGCTAGAATATCTTAGTAAAGCTCACTGCCTTTCACAAATGCTTGATGAACGGGCTTATTGCACCCATTTTACACGTCACTTTCATCTTGGGGTCACGCTGTACCTCCTTTTAGCCTTACCACTTCCTTTTGCCTGAGAAACTGACTGCTGGGGGTTGGAGGGGGAGAGAGAAAGAAGCACCACGTTGATCCTGAACATCTGCAGAGCAACGGTCACCCTGTGCCAAAGGCAGGCAGAGATCAGATGCCCAGCACAAACACACGCGCATCCCAGGTGTTAGAGGGATTGGTTGGTAGAACCGTGCCAAGGGCCAACAGTAGTTACAGGGGACCAGGCTGGCTAATTCTCATTTACGTGTCCCGGAGGACAATGCTGGGAGAAGGTGGCAATCAGAAGAGGTAACTTCACCCTCACTGTCCATAAAATACATCCATACCTGCTGGCAGTGGGTTAAAAACAAGTTCCTCTACCTGTTAGTAACAGTTCTGCAGGGGCTGGGAGGCAGGCCAGATGTGAACAGTTTGGCCCCTTTCTCCAACTGGAGGGAGGGATTGCTAAGAATGCACATCTGCAGACTTAAGCAACTTGCTTTTCACCATAAAGGACGAAAAACTGGTACCTTACAGCAGGGGCTTGAAAGTCTTGAGCTTCAGAACCCTTTAGGGAGAAAAAAACTGAAAAGGTTGTCTTTCTTTCAGTTTTACTCATTATTTAATGCACATCTACAAAATATTTATTTTCAATACTTGCTAGTTTTCCCCTAAAAGTTAATATTTTTCTATAAATTTGTGGGCATTTGTTTGCTCTTAAGTACAAACTGTCAAGCCAATAAACCAGCAGCCTAAGTCAAGTTGATCTGTAGGGTAAATTGAAATGTAGAGCCTTTCCCCTGGCCTTCGTCACTATTTTTTTTTCTTGTAATTATATAATATACATTGCTAGCCCTTTCCGAAAGAAAGGCTCTGGCCACTCCCTAAGTTCCTTTTATTGCCTTTTTTTTTTCAGAAGTTACCTATGGACAGGTAAGTGTGTAGCATTCTCAAACTAAAATGTTACAAAATTTAAAACAATAAACCAACACCCCATCATCCTTCCAGGTTCTCCCATCTTTAAGGGTTTTTTTTCCTCCTCTTTTGTGTGGTGCTCAATGGAATCAAGTGTGGCCTTGGACAGGCTCTGCAAGGGCAGCTACATAGTGGCTTCTTTTCACAGTTAGTTGGTGAGTAAGAAAAAAAGAAAAAGAAAGAAAAAACGGGTGGAGGTTATGTTTCTAATTACATGCAAGCTTTTATATGCAAGACTCATTAAGGACACCCCAAGCTCCCCATGGCCAACTTGGGCAGGTGGGAAAGAGCAGAAGCCCAGACTACCTGTCCATGACCTCAGGGGAACCATGGCAGCAGGGCTGGTAAAACTAGGAGCAGTGGGACAAGACAGTACACCTGCCCACGGCAGCAACCACACCCACCGGAAAAGACCACACATCTCTACCTGCTTCCTATGCCTTCCCCTCGCCCCAGAATTCCATTACATAACCTTCCTTGACTGGGATTTTCAACCTCTCCTTTATAGACTATACCACTTATAAGTGTTTGTAGGTTTTGAAAAATTAACAATTATATAATGCAGTATAGTTCCTATCACAAAGAAAAATCATTGAAAGAATGAAACAGTCTTTTATTTCCCTAGGGGGGGGGAGAATATGTCACAGCAGAAAGACGAGCACTGTGTGATCTCAACTAGACACACACACACACACACACACACACACACACACACACAGAGAGAGAGAGAGAGAGAGAGACAGACAGACAGACAGACAGACAGACAGAGACAGAGATGGAGAGACAGAGAGAGACACAGAGAGAGAGACACAGAGAGACAGAGACAGAGACAGAGACAGAGACAGAGAGACAGAGAGAGATGGAGAGACAGAGAGAGACAGAGAAAGAGAGAGAGAGAGAGAGAGAGAGAGAGAGAGAGAGAGAATTTTGTCCATGTGGCCTTAGTAAGCAATGCAAACAGTCTACAGAGGTTTTCGTTCTCCATGTTAGTAAGAATTTTTTTTTTTTTTTGGTCTGAGGAACAAGGTAATTCAGAAGATAAAAGGCAAGCCATTCCCATGGAGCAGAACAAGCACTACTAATGAACAAGTCGATGCAGAAGTAAGTGTGGTTGCCACTACAAATGACCACAGGTAGCTCCCCTAATCACTTCAGGAAAAAAAAAAACATATATAAGTTCTTCTTTTCCTTTCCCTTTTACTTCTTCCCCAGTATTCTTCCATAAATCTCATGGGCTTTCTATTGGTTCCATAGCCTAGATATAATTTATATATATACACATTAAAATACATCACCAGACACAGATCTGCATGGCCAGGGCTGTCTCTCCAAGCTGCGCATACCCTGGCTAAAAACCCAGTTGATGCTAGCTTAGACTCAAAGCTCTAATCAATCACCAGCGAAACAAGCAATCACTTCTCATCATAAAACATCAGACCATCTTCTTGCCCAGCGAAGTTAACACAATGAGGCCATGTTTCCTGTGATTTTAGGAAAATGTAAATTACTTTAGAGCACCCTTGTCTGGCTAGATCCAATAGATGGGATTTGATTTTACAAATGACATGCGCTAGATAGATTCATGGGTCTTTCTTTGCCATGGCATGGGTTACAAATCTGCAGGCTGTGTCTCATTTGAGATGATTTCTCGTTCTTTAGATAGTAATCAAAGTCACCCCTGAGAGGGTACTAGATTGTTATCATAGGATGAGTCTGGGAGGAGGCCTGGGTAACTTCCTTTGTAAATTAGCAAAAAGACATGGTCTCACCTTGGACTAATCAGGTTAGCAGGTAATGAAAGGCTGTGTGGAATTCTGTGTGGGATGGGAATTCTGAGTCATCCTTACCCAGATCTCTTTTCTTAGGCGTCTGGGCTAACATGTGCGTTGTGGCTCTGCTAGGCATGATGAAAGCACCCAGGCAAGGCATGAAAATATAAGGATAAGGGGAAAAAAATTCAACCCATAGCCGGGAAGAACATTTGTCAGTTAATTCTCACTTCGGTCTACTTTAGAAACAAAGAAGCCAGTGCAGAATACTTAAGGCATAAACCCGTGCCTTGCAGAGTGGAGTCTGGGTCTGGTTCTTGGAACTTCACCTCCCGTTTCTTTGCTGAATAATCTTGCTAAGAGCACCGCTCTACACTATCACTCTATTTCACAGCCCCATGCTTGCTCTCAAGCCTAAAGGGAAAACCTATAATAAAAATTCATGAACAATACAGTATGAAAACAGACCCACGATTATTACAAGTGTGTCATTGAATCATGGAAATTATAAACTAAAAGAGACCTTAGAAATCGTGGACTGCTTTAGAGGTAACTCCTTAAATAGTTTTCTACCCCCTCCCCCAGTGTAATATTGTGGGCTAAGGTACTTGGACATGAACCAAGCTGGGGCAATAAACCCAGATTCCCTTTCTAGTGAGGACATCCTGACGCTCGCATTGGCGTGCTTTGTTTCAGCATCCACGGTCATTACCTTTCATTGATCCAATGAGCCTGGAGTCAATAAAGCTTCACCTTAAAGTCCTACTCAGATAATCATTTCGCAAGGTGCACCTTTGCCTGCAAGTTTTCTATCAATGGAGATGACTGCATTTAAATAAAGGAAAAGGGGTGTGGGGGTAGCTGGGTAAATGGATCGGCTGGTAACTTGCTGAATAGGCATGAGAACCTTCATGAGATACGGTGAGATAAGTCCGAGGTCCTCGGATGCCAGTAAAAAGCTGCGCGCGCATGCGCTGACATGGGCCTGTAACCACATTTTCTCCGGGATTAGACGGACTGGGAGGTTTCGGCAGCTGGATGGCCAGCCAGTCTAGTTGAATCTGGGAGGGACAGGCTCAATGAGGGGGTAAGCGGGAGGGACTGGGAGGGGAGGGAGAGGAGGAGGAAGACGGAGGAGGGGGCAGAGGGAGAGAGAGGACCCTGCCCTCCAAAAATAAGACATCCTAACGTCAGCCTCTACTTCACCATGTATCAGTACACACATGTGGGAATACATTACACACAAACACAAAAGAAGGAATGTCCATACACGTTATATTACAAAATACCATGCAATTATCTGATGCAACTGTAGTGCTTGGCAGGTAACCTGCAGATTAAACCACTCCCTGGGAACTAAGGGCTCCCTACAGAACCGCATCTAATTCCCGTTAAGCACAGACAGCGAGCTCTTAGCTATTAAGAACAGTCAGATAATTTTTATGGGTCCATTTTTCCCATGTCTCTTTTAGAACAACATACAGTATAATTATGTGTGTGTGTGTATGTGAGTGTATGTGTGTGTATATGAGTGTGTTTACGAGTGTGTGTATGTGTGTGTATTATATGAAAATCTATGCAATCATTTATATCTATCATCTATGTATCTGTGTAACCATCTCTCACAGATGTATCTATCTGTCACCTATATATTTATCTATCTCAAAATCACCCTTACAGCTGAGAGTAAATCAGTCATCAGTGGCCTAGAGAGAATTACATCCCTTGGCATTTGATCCAGGTTAACTATCATCTTCTGAAGGGACAGGGAGATATCAACTTTTCTCTAGTTTAGGGAAAGTGGGTTTGCCTGAGGAAGCCCTGGCGGGCTAGAGCTCTCTGCGCTCTCCCTCTGAGTCTGCCTTCCTACCTGGTTACCCAGTTGCTTAGTCCTTGGATTGACCCTTCCCTGCCAAGTCAGACCTAATCCCTTCATGAGCCCAGATCCCGGAAAGGTCAGATGTCCCCAGCACCTCGAGCCAAGAATTCCAACCCGTATGCTGGCTTTTGCCTCATCGCCTCCCAACACTTTGCTGACGGAGTATGAACTATAACTTCTTCCCATGCAGGTAATCATTAGGTTGATGAAGGCTGGCAAGAAAGGGGCTTTGATTGCCTCAGAATTCCCACCTGCTTCCTGAAATAGGAAAAGGAACTTGTTTGAAGCAAAAGGGAAGTCTAGAACGCGGTTACGGTGTTATATTTCAGGGCATCTCTTTGCTTTTGTTTTTGTTTTTCAGAAAGGCAGCTGTCATATGTGTGTGAACTGAGATCCCATGAAGGAAATAGAAATAAAACTTAATGTAGGACTGAGTAGAAACTCTGCACATGAGCTCCAATCAATAATAACAAATAATACTATTAATAATGTTAACTTAGTAAACTTTGCTTAAATAACTACCACAATCACTATACTAGTCTGAAACCACTGAAGAAATATGTAAGGGAGTGAACTTTTCGAGTGTGTTGTGTTGATTTTAACACACACACACACACACACACACACACACACACACTTTCGTACGCATCGACGTAAACATGTAATTCTTTTATTTGTTTCCCAGCAAATCTTGTAAAACGTAAGGTTTGTGAGCAGGCCACTAGACCTCTGAGAACTTTCATTGGATAAAACTGATGGTGTTATTTCTCCCAGAAAAAGAAAAAAAGAAGTAAGATATTCAAATTACAATAGAAAACTCAATGCCATTATCGGATGCATTTACCACTCAGTGCAGCCCACATTCTTCTATACTGAGGACCTCTTGTGGTTCTCTGTTTCCTGCTAGGGGAAGTAAGTGGGAACCCTCATCATGACAGCAGTGCCCTTCCTCCTCAGGCTGTACTCAGCCACGGTGCTGACTCACCGAACAAAATTATCAGCAGACACTTCAGGATCAGGGGCCAGCTCTGCTGCTCCGCCCGAATGAGTGTGAGAAACAGGAAGCTGGAGTCTGGGAGAAAACCAGGAGCTTCTTGGAAACCCCCAAACTCTACGCTCTTTGTCCTAGGTTAGAAAACTGTTTTATTTATCTATTTTTTTTTAATCTCCTGTGCCATCTGAACTCTTGTTGAGTGGCTCCCCCTACCTGGCTCCTGCAAAGTTATTCCTTCTTGGAGCTATTCTGACTGTAACCTGTTCAAAGATTTGAAAATTGTGCTGTCTGTCTGAGATGGTAGAAATAGACAAGGACAATGTCCCGAACCAATAATAGGTTTGGAGACATTCCTTCCCTTAGGAACCGATAGAAGATGGGGCCTTAGGGAGTACTGGGCTTCCTTTCCAATCAGCACCCCTGAAATTCAGCCACCACCTTGGCCTCTGGTGAGTCCTAAACGGACAGGAAGAATTAAGCTGCTCATTGATTTTGAGCACCGAAACTGTCATTTATATTTGGCAGTTGGGCACAGTGGCCTGTTTACAATGTCAGCATCTGGAAGTCATGAGGATCGTGAATTCTAGGCTGGCCTGCGACACATACCAAGACCCAGTCTGAAAAATAAAAAAAATTTAGAGAAAAAAGAAAAAAAGGGAAAAAAGCCAGTATTTGTTCTTAATGGAAAGCACTGGACCCTAGCCTTCTTTTAAGCTTTTGTCGTTGTTGTTGTTGCTGATGCGGCTGCTGCTGTTGTTGTCTTTTGGTTTGGTTTTGCTGCTGCTGCTGCTGTTGGTTTTTGTTTGTTTTTTTCCTAAAGGGAAGTGTGTTGTTAGATTGAGAGCTCTGGTTGCTGTCCTGAAGGACCTGGGTCCGTCCGATTCCGATTCCCAGTTCCCATGTGGAAGCTCACAGATCCAGGGGATGTGACAGACCGTCTTCTGACCTCTGCAAGCACCAGGCATGCATGTCCTCCAGAGACATACTTACAGGCGAGGCAACTATACCCATTAAAAATAACGTAAAATAAAACGGCTAAGAGATCTGTGTTTTATTTACGTAACTAATTTAAGCAGTGTCTCACCCTTCTGTGGGAAAGGAGCTGGGGACTGAACCCAGGGCCTTGCGCTTCCTAGGCAATCGCTCTACAACTGAGCTAAATCCCCAACCCCCAAGACGTCATTTTTAGAGGATGACGATTCCTGTCCGGGATTGTTAATGCTGGAAGGTCAATCTCACCTTCTAAATGGAGATCGGAAGTAGTTAACTAGATTACCAGTGACATAACTAGCAGATTGTTAAGATCAGGGTGCTACTGCATAGGTTTCCTGAGGTGGGATCCCAGGGTGAGTTACTTACTGTGGGGAAGAAGCCAGACATTTAGACCAAATACTAACTCGGGTGAGCGAGCAGCTCTGTACTTGTGGAGGTCAGAAGGTGGAGAACTGAGGTTTGCTGGTGCGAGAAAGGCAGGTTTTGTTTCACCGAACTTCTGATCACAATGCAAATTCTGTTCCCAGAATCAGAGAGAGGTGGTCAGACACTTCCTGGGGAGAGCATTCCTTCCTCTCTCCTAACTTGTTTCTTGCTCTTGTCACATGAGGTCCTAGCCTCCCTGGGTACACATCCTCTCCGCTGGTTCTGACCCTAGTTTCCATCCTGAGCTCTGCGTGCGTGTATACGTAGTGTAGTACTCCCAAGCTACTGTGTGTGAGTGGCCTTCAGAAGGAGTCAGGAGTCAGTTCTCTCCTTCCTCCCTCGTGGGGCCCAGGGATTGAACTCAGCATTGTCAGTCTCTGAGGCAGAGACCCTCACTGGCTGACTCATCTCACTAAGCCTAGAAGTGTTGTGACTCTCGAACTGGCACATCATTTCTGCTCTCTGGCCTCCTGATGCTGAAGGGAGTTCCTAACCGGAAGTTATTTTTAGATCTAGGAGACAGCAACAACCCTGAGACTAAACATGCAGCTCCTTACGACACATATGACATTCTGGGGCAAGCAACGATTTTTACAGCACGCTTCTGAGGCTTGGTCAGTACTGCATTGCTGGATGTTTCCAGAACATTCTTAATGATTATATGAAAGCCAGGATTGGGAAATTAGATCAACCCTTTGCTGTGGAGATCCTGGCTTCCAGAAAATTCTGCTGACTGAGAGACAGCCAAACACATTTATAATAAATAAAAAACTAACACGTGAAGCAACACAATGTGAGGAGGGTGTTGGCTCAGACATCCCCCCGTGGAATCCTCACGATTCATTGAGGGGGGGATTCAACGTCAATTTTGACTTTGTACCACGCTGGCTTAAGGAGTCGTGATCTAATGATACACCGCATAGACGTGTTTTCAAGTAAATAAATAAACCAATGTGCACCATTTCCCGACTACAGAAATCACTTAACACTCAGCTCACTACTTGTTTTAGAGAGGCAGTGTGTTGCTGACGTAGGTGCTGTGGAGGTTTTAAATCTGCTGCATACTTGGACCTGCTCATACTTGTTTTCTTCTCGAATGATGACGTCATTACGTCATCATCGCAGCAAGACTGGAATTCCTACTGACATTACTCTTCTCCAGCCAGGGACGCCATTCGCTGTGTTTTCCCACAAATAAATGCTAGAATATCCTGTGAGAATTTTGTCTGTGCTTTTAGAGACATAGGAATCCTTTGGCTGTCTTTATTATTTTCCAGTTAAGCTCATTGCAGGCAAATAAAAAAATTAAAGGATCAAGACTAACCTTTGAGTGCCAATGAGTTAACCTGTCCCTTCTTTAAATTCAGTGGTCCTTATCTAGATTTTTCTAGAGTTTTCTAAATCATTGTAACATTGAGGAAATCTTCTGAAGGTACCTTCAGGTGCTGGGTGTGTGAATGATTTCTGGACCACCTAATCTACTAGTGAAAAGATAATTTATTTATAGCGAGAGGAAGAAAACCTTTTAGAGATTAATGTTCCATGCTGTACTTTAAAGACATGGAGCTATTTTAGCTTGCATAGGTTAATTCCTATCACGGTGTTTTAAATTACTATTACATTTATTTATCTTTTTGTTTGTGACTGTTTGCCTGTATGTATGCCTGTGCACCACCAAGCCATGCGTGTCATTGGATGGTTGTGAGCCACCAGGTGGTTACTGGGAACAGATCTCAGATCCTCGGCAAGAACAGCCAGTGCTCTTAGTCAGTGAGCCATCACTCCAGCCCCTCCCTTATGGTGATTCCGAATGCCAACTATATCAAAATGCCAGGATGAATGAATTCATTTTCCTTTTCATTGAAACACCTTATATGCTGGGGTATGCTAACGTGAGAGTTGTTATCTAGGCAACATGAAGGAACTTTGCTAAGTAACAGAAATCCACCTTACTCATTAGCTCTAAGATTTCTGCATCTATCGCCTGCATTTAGTGTATAATAAACAAGCAGCCCGTGACCTGGAGGAAAAGAATGCAGATTAACAGGAACTCTAGCACTAACTCAGATGATGGGGCACTGAGGAATTAATCTATTTGGACTCAGTGACTTAGTCTCTAGGAAACAGCTATAAAGAGGTGGCTTGCTACTTCTATAGATTATGTGTTTCTGTATCAAACTATAGCCTACGACATGTCAAGTAAACCTCTACAAAATCTGCCAAAATATTTGAAAGGTAAAATGATGTCACTGTTGTCTTCTTAAAAGTCTTGACTCCTCTTTAAAGAAGCTAAGTTTTGCATGTCGTTACCATTAATTATTTTTAATTGAAACACTGCGTGTATCATCTTGAAGTAGTATGGAAATTGAGAATGTGCCAGAAGACCTGTTTATAAAGGACACATTTGGGTCTCACCTTACCTGGGGAAAAAGCAAATGATTAACTGTTGTTAAGTAAAAGGAGTGATGGTAACGTTTTAAAATGTGATATGACTTATGACTGGGGCACAACTATGGATATATGCCTTAGATGAGACTCTCCTAAGAGCAAGTGATCCGCCTTTCAATTAGTTGCAAAGGCCATTTGATCCCTCATTTTGATTATACAGAACACCCTATCATATTGTCATATACATTAAGTTGTGGTTATTAAACACTGCCAGGAGAGATTTTCATATGAAAAGTTCATAGGTGGAATTTAAAGCATCAACCTATTGCGACCACTGATAGTGGTTAACGTGTCCCGTTCCCCACCCCACCCCACCCCGGGCAGGGCTGAGATCTACGTTAGCAGCTAGAGGAGGAGGAGGAGGAGGAGGAGGAAGAGGAGGAGGAGGAGGAAGAGGAGGAAGAGGAGGAAGAGGAGGAAGAGGAGGAAGAGGAGGAAGAGGAAGAAGAGGAAGAAGTGTAGCACGAAGCTAAGGACTCGGTCTGAATGCAGAAAGCCAATAAATACCATATAGTCAAGCCAACACCTTTTTTGTCCCCCACTAACTTTTCAATTGTTCAGTGCAATTATTTCAACTTACATTTTGCTTTGATTCCATTCTCTTTTCCTATCATGCAGACACACCCCAGCAAGGACACACTCAAGATGCTAGGAAGGCATTTGATGTACTAAGAAAATCTCTCTAGACCTAAGGGGATTGGGAGACCATAGCATAACAATCTTGTCAACATCAAAAACTGTTGCATGAGCTTGACACTTAGGGAATTTATTCTTTATCAAGCTCAGTAAGTACGTGGTGATTTACATAATATCTCAGCTCATATTGGATCTTCACAGACATGCGGTGTCTGTGATAAAAATATACATAATCAAAACTTCAATATCTGTGGTCAACGGTAATCCAACATGATCCAGATTAATCTAAGACCAAACCGAACACTGAAAAAATATTGATTTTTTTTCAAGAACTTACCATAAAAATATCTTAAAAGAAACCCAAGAACTTAGAAGCAAAATTACAAATAAGTTCAGTCAAACACCATCTAGATGGTTTTGCCTCTATTTTTTCATTCCACAATCATAGCATAGGCATGCGATAGTGTTTAAGATGTGTTTTCTTGTTCAATATGAAGTGGTGGCGTGAACAGTATTAAAAAGCAAAAACCACAGACTTATGGAACCTCTGGGTTAAGGATTCATTTCTTAAGATACAAAGATCCTTTGTCTGAAGGGAAGAGGTGATACTTTACAGGTACCACATAATTTAAGGTATCCTGGAGACCTCCCTGGTAACCTGATGCCTTGTTATGGAAGCCAAGTCCCTTCTGTGACCATGAGAGCCACAGCTTCCTAAATGCAGGACCCAGGTGAAACGATGATGCCGGTACTTACCCCCGAAGAAATGGCTTTCCATGTCAGCCACAGTTTTAGGTGCCCCACTCGTGCCTAATCTTGTCAGAGGTCAGATTCAGATTACACTGACTGGCTAACGAATAGAGAAATTTCAGTGTCCAGCCCCTGTGGGCTTCAAACTCTCTATTCATCCTAAAGGAATTCTCCATCATCTGCATGCCTGGCTACTGACTACTTTCTATCTTCAGAAGCTGACTCATTCCAAGGTCTGCTGTGTGGCTTATCATTATCTTGTCCAAAGACAAAAATGCACTTTGAATTCAGATGCAAATGCCCTCAGACTAGAGAATCTGGAGAGAGGCACTGGTACTCTGCCGCAAAGGGCAGAGCCATGAGGGAAACATTAACAGCCAATGTGGTTGGCTTCCCCCTCTAGAAAAACCATGTTGGTAAGACAAACGAACAAAATACAACAACAACAACAACAACAAAAATGATTTTTTTTTTGCAGTATCTCTATGCAGATACTGTGCTCAAGGTGCTTACTTCATTTTAAACTCGGACACTTCCATATTGACATCTTGAGTTCTCATAGAGGCATGGAGACAAAATGATATGGCATAGCCCCCCATTTCATAGAAGCTGCCCATATTCTTATGCCTATTAATTTTGTAACTACTTAAGTGTTTGGTCTAATGAGCTCCACCGTGGGGGAGAGGGGAGTGGCCTGATGACTGCATGCTCTTAATACGAAAATGAGCAAGATACCTTTCTGATCGTACATTCCCCCCCTTGTACCTAAGATGGGTGGATGGTCTGTGGAGGTGTCAGCAATGCAGACAGATGGCTTCTTATATTTTACATGCTACTATGTGAAGAGATTTGGCCCCGAGGATGACATTCTAAAGGTAATCAATGCTACCTCAGAGACATTTTAAGATATGCAGCCTTTAGGAAGATAAGTGAGGAAATCTTCCCCAAAGTTAAAGGGAGAAAATGATACAACTATCCCACAGAGTCCACCTAATCCCCACTCCCCATTCCCTAAGTTGTCACAGCTCTGGAACAAAGTTTCAAGTTCATGACAGAAATATCAACCCAAAACTCCCCCATGGCAGAAATATCAGGTTACCACCACATCTGAAGGTGGTGGTAATTCTTTGGACTCTCAGGACGTTTCCTAAGGTCCAACCCATGTGCCACAGCAGAACAATGATTCAGGAATTTGAAATTATTTCTGCGTTCATTACCCAACCTTCTCACAGCCTGTATTAAAAATAGTAGACACACAGGAAGTCCCCGGTTAAGCCTCTCCTCCAAGTTTTAAGCAACTCAAATGATTGAGTCTTCTTTCCAAGAACCGGTAAGGATGTTAAAGGAACATCTAACCAGCTGTTCTGAGAGAATTCTCTCATCCGGACCAATTGATTCTCACTGACAAGACATAAGGGCTACCTCTGCAGCCTGTTTTACCTCTCCAGTCCCCTCTGCTCTGCAGTCCCCACAGCAGCACAGGGCTCTGTCTTTCCTTGGGCTCCTTTCATTGCAGAGTGAGATGCCCACTCCTTCCGGAAGCAGCACTAAAAACAGACTGCAAAGAGCTCCCCGGTGCAGCCTGCTCTAACAGGGCGATTGCCACAGTTCTCCAGATAACCACACGCTCAACTGGGATCTATGACAAGCAGTCACTGGGAGATTGGCAATGTGCAAATCTAATAACACTCTCTCTCCTCTCTCTCTCTCTCTCTCTCTCTCTCTCTCTCTCTCTCTCTCTCTCTCTTTCTCTCTCTTACTTGTCTGGGTCTGAACTGAATTATCAGCAAAAAGAAATCACCATGTAGTGAATGAAATTAAGTCACAGAGAAACCTAATGGTGTTCCCTGGAGCTGTTTAAGTTTCTTTAAATATGCCTCACCCAAAGCACTGTTAAATAAGCATTCGGCAAGAGGAAGAGTCACTTTATCATCCCGATGACAGAAACCATACCCAAAGCGGAGAAACCAAGACATGTATGTAGCACAATGGTCTACAGCAATGGCTTTAAAATTACACTGAAGCCAAATCGCATTAGCACAGCCAAGCACAGCCAGAGATGATCTTTTCCCAATCTTTTGGAAGGAAAACATGTATCGCTTCTAAAAGGCATCTAAATTTATTCTCTAGAAATATAAAAATAGCCTGTCAGTCAAAGCGATTAAAAAGCAAAAGAAGACAAGGACAAAGGACATCGAGAATCGGACATAAGCAGTTACATACCTTGAAGAGCTACATAACCCTGAAGACAGGGTCTCTCACGTTAGGATCACTCTGCTATTTGAAGGAAGCATAACCAGCTCCTGAGCCTTCCAAATGACTGTCTCTCACGAAAATGAAATTAGCTAAAAGGCTATTCAGACATCAAGCCCTATGCTAACATAATCCTGAAGAAGAAAGGAAAGGGTCTACTCGTGCTGAAGAGCATATCCAAGGCTTTCTGACTTTCACAGAATTAGAAAACAAGGAGTGCCTTCCTGCCTGCCCTGTCTACTTCGCTGCTTACTTGAAGCAATAAACTGCAGAGTTGGTCTCCAAGGCAGACCAGGAAGGGGTGGGCACAGTTTAGATTCATTTTGCATCGGAGCAAATTTTGAAAAAAAAATTTACAGATTCATTTTCATGTTAGAGGCTGTCATTCTTGCTCGAAGAAGCTGCTTCCTTTGAGAAGGCAGACAGGGAAATGATCATCTCCATCAGAGAGAACATTTCTAGCAGCCTCACCTTGCACCTCCCCTCCTCCCATGACATTACCTTCCTCTTTGCTTTTTCATGTAAGCGTTCGCTCCGGTCTTACTCTGTGTCTGCAGAAGTGATCACGCTTTGAACTTAACACAACCGTGACATCAATATCAGCCACATAATTTCTCTTCCGAAGAAACTTTTTAAAACACTTGCCTGATACAGATCCAATCCTACTAGCACACTTATCACCCAAGAGAGCTAACGTTACATCGGAGGCTGTAAGGAAAATGACTTCGAGATTTTAAAAATAAAACAAAAAAATATTATCATCACCCCCCCCCCTTTCTCCGACCTCTTGGTACACAGGACCTCTGAGGTAACCGAAGAAAGTGATAAGTTTTCATTTTCTCGACGTTCTTTTTCAACTGAATCAAGAGAATTCCCAAACTTGGCACCCGAAAACCCATATAAAATTACTGGAAACTTCTGTTACAGAAAGCATAGCCCCTTTCAATTCCCATCCCAGATTTTAATTTTTGCCTGCTTTGGGGGGAAGGGGAGTCCACCCATGCCTTCGGCGAGACATAGAAACAAGATAAACAACACAGAAACGACAAACAGGTCAAAGGGAAAGCACAGATAAATGGTAGAAAGAAAAAAAAAGGGGGTGGGTGGGCGCAGAAGCAGAAAGCCCCAACAGGGAGACACAAAAGGCTTGCGATGCTCACGTCGGAAGACTTGGCTCTTTACCTGAAGGAACAGTGGAGTGACCCAGCGTCCGGGTGCCTTGACTGACTGGATTTCGTTTGGGGTTTTTGTGAATAATTATTGTTTCTCAGTGAATGCTTTGGTTGGGTCAGTTTGGTTTGTGGCTTGCCTTGGCTTGGTCGATTTATTTAACTGCTAGCAAAAGGAGCTCTCGGCTTGGAGGCAGGGGTCCCCAGGCTGCGCTGCCCAGGCACAGCGCTGGTGGGGAACGCGTGGCTGCGACTGCCCGGACTGTCGCCGCTCCGGACGCTTGGAGGTCGTCGCTGCTAGAGAGCCTGTATGTCACTCCAGGCTGTTGAGCTCCTGTCTATTTGCCTGTCTGTTAGTCTGTCTGCTTCAGGAAAGGGATGGGGGTGATGTCCAGGTTTTGCTCCGCTCCTCTCTCTCCGGAGTAGGCACCGTCTCCTGCAGCCAGTCCTTGCGCTGATCTGTCCGCCCCTCTGCGACCTGCGGTCCCGCCAGCAATGCGGGGAGCCCGCAGTGTCTCTGATACTTTGCTACTTTGCGCTCCGGCCACTTCCTTAGTTCGGGTGGGAGGAGGTGACTGCAGGGAGCGAGTGCGCGGGGCTGGTTGTCACTGTCCCTGTCCCTCCTTCTCCCTCTCCTTCTCTCTACCCACTGAGTTCTCTCTCTCTCTCTCTCTCTCTCTCTCTCTCTCTCTCTCTCTCTCTCTCTCTCTCTCTCTCTCTCTCTCTCTCTCTCCTGTTTCTCTATCTCGCTACCTCACTCGCTTGCAGGATTTCGATCTCTCTGGCTGAGTGTGTCCACCTGCCGGTCACTCTCGCAGTCCCGCCGGAGTCAGCAGCCTCGCTGGGGCCCCCTGACTGCCCCTCCCGGCCCGGCCATGCCCTCCCACATGGCTGGCTAGGCTCCCAGGCAGCGCCCAGCTCCTCCCTGCCAGTTGAAGACGCGTCCGGCCCGGCGGGCACCAAGAGCACGGAAAGCATTGCACATGGCCCCCCCAATAACTCCCACCCAAGACCCGTGCTCCCGACCCCTCCGCGGAGGGAGATGGCCCTGAGGGGACGCCTGGTGATGCCCGGTCGCTGCGCCACCACGCAAAGCCGAGGCTTGAGCGCAGCCGGCACCTGCTCTGTGCGCCGGGCGCTGCCATCCCCACTGCTCTCGCCACCCCTGGGCTGGAGACAAAGCGCATGAGCCACGCGCGTGGCAGCGCGAGCATCATTAATCAGAGAGGAAACTGGCGCGCTGCCCCGGCCCCGCCACCCTACCTCTCCCTCCCAGCCATCAGGAGCGCCCCGGAGCCCAGCCCTTGCCTACCTCGCTGGGGTACCACCTCCAGTCTTAGGGATCTTTGGCCAAAGCTTCTGGCGCTCTGGTACCCCGCGCTTACTCTCCGGGGCCAAGTGCAGAAAACAGCCCAGGGCAGCAACACCTCACCCCACCCAAGAAATAATTCTCAGCTTTGAGCTCTCAGATGCCCAGGCTTTGGAGCTGAGAGAGACCACAAGTCCAGCTGCTCAGCGAGGCTGGTCGTCTGAATGCAAGACCGCCCAGATCACAGCCGCCTCCTGCCCCGCTGGGCGCTGATGCGCTGACTGAGAGAAACCGAGCACTGCAGAACCCAGAGGGGTAGGGCTGGGGCAGGGAGCAGAGTTGACACCTGAAGAAATAAAAGCCCTGATTTACCCATTTGTTTTGGAGACGCGTACTATTTTTAATATGTTCAATTCATTTTTTTTCATTATCTAAGGGCACACTACCAAGAGGAGGAAAAAGTACAGTGAAGAGTGAATAAATTTCCGGAATACCACCCACCCGTGAGCGACTATACATCCTACTTTCCTGACAGCATAGGTCACCAGCCAAGAAAGTCCATTCTAACTTCCTACCCCCAGCTGAGAGCAAGGCATTGGATTCTGGGCTTCTTGGCTGGGTTGTTATTAATGGGTAGCAAAATTATAGTTGTGTACTTCTTGTGTGCAACTGCCAAAGCTCGTTTTAACAATCTCCAATAGCCGAGCTTCTGAAGTGCAGACAGTGAGTTAACTGTGGATCTGCTGCAATGCACAATACATTGAAAAAATAAATAAAAAACAACCTTACCAGTGGTGATTAGAAACGCCACGAGCAAACAAATATATAACTACCATAAACTACGCCACAAAATATCTTGTTTTATTTTTATTTTTTTACTTCTATTTAGGTACACCTACCTTTAATGGTAGATGTTTAAAAAAAATGAAAACCAAACAAAAACAGGCTTATAAGACACATGGCTTCCGTGGTATTCTAGAAGAGTGATTTGTGTATAGCGCCTGTATGGTCATGCTGCCAGCTACTAATATATAGATTAGAGATTTTAAAGTCTGTGGTGTATGTGTATGTGTGTGTGTATGTGTGTGTGTGTGTGTGTGTGTGTGTGTGTTCTCACATGCATGTGTGCACTCCGGGGAGTAGAAGTTGGGTTGGTCCTTGAACAGATCTTTATTCTTTAGGTTAGTGTCTGCCTCTGGGTTTCCACTTCTGCAGGGACTCGGGGAGGACACATCCACAGCACAAAGTTTCAGGCAAAAGGATCCTAAAGCTTTCAGGACTGACACCTTGGCATGAGCTCCATCTTTCCTACTAACACCTCTCAAAGCATACTGGGAAGTGTTTTCCAGCCATTTGGAATGTAACAGAAAAAAAAATTAAAATGTTTTTAATCATATTCCAAGAACAAAAGACTAAATTTCTTCTTGGGAAATTGTATTAAGTTGTGTATGTCATCAGTGTGGGTATCTCTTCCAGACAAAACCACTCCCCCTCCTACCCCCAGCTACACACACATATATATACTCATGCCTCCCCACACAAAACCCAATTCTGTAAACCAGAGTGGAAATTACAGCTTTTGAAAAGGACAGGGGAATTCTGTGAGAATTTTTAGTTTAAAAAAACAAAACAAAACAAAAGAAAAACTCTAGCATGTAAGACTGACGAGAAGTTTCTAAATCTTAACATAGTGGACAAACTGGATGATGATATTTAGTGCAACATCTCTTGTGAATTTTTAAGCTCGGTTTGAAAATAAGGAGTACACTTGGAATTAAAACATTAAAACTCAATTTTATTTTTTGTCTTTTCCCCTAATGTATTTTTGCCAACAAATCAGTGGCCTGAGAAGGCTAAAGTTTATTTGAGGCCATGTTGCTAATTGGTATTCAGCTATCCAATTTAAAAAATTTGTGTGCTGGTGTGGGACTGAAATATCCTCTTGGGGCTATTAGGCAGGTAGTGAGCAATGTTATTATTGTAGGCGTTCAGAAAGTGTGCACATTTCCTTAAATGATTTGAAGTGGTTCTTAACAGTTCAGGCCCTTGGCCTGACATATTAACAGATATTACATTGTGTAAAATGAGATCTTCTGGGTTGGGCCTCTGAGTGATAAAGTCACAGTGGTAGTGATGTCCTCACTTTAAAGATGACATAGAGGAGTGGGAAAACAGGAGGTGCTGTTACTCCTGGTCTGGGGCCCTTGAGTGTTTGCTGGCATTGTGTTTGAAATGAGGGAGTGAGTCTGTAACCAGGTAACCCTAGCTCAGGGAGTTGAGCTCACCTACACACTGGCAAACATCTGAGACTGTTGACAAGCTCTTTTAAACACATATTCCCCGAAGACACTAAATTAGTGCCCTTTAATGAAGCTCTCAAATTGGATTTTCAAAATAAGCCGAATTGCTAGAATAACCCAACTGCCTTTATGAGCACCTTTCCAGCTGAAGCGAGAAGTAGGATTTCCGTGCTGTTGAACTTGCAACATTTCTCAACAATTAGGTTGTGAGGAACTCCACTTAAGGGCGGACACCCCCTCCACTGTAAAGGCCCACATATTCCCTAGAGAGACTTCTCATCTGCTTCGTATCCAGCAAAACCGGCTAGGGTCTATTAAATATCAGTCTTGGGGTTGGGTTTCAAGGTTTAGAAATAGAAGTGAGGGAGAAAGGCAAGGAGAAAGATGGGGTGGGGTGAGGGTGGTTCGATGGCAAGATTAACATTTCAACCAGAAAAGTCGAGAGCCCCATTCTTATTCTGTACTCAGCCAAAATAACTCCAAAAACACATTTCAGAACATCAACAAAGACTGTTACATCATGTATGCATCTGAGCGTGAAGAAATGTCACGATCAAAAACAAAGAGGACTTCGGAGACTAGAAACCAAATGTTCAGATGGCACGGATCCCTTGGTTCCAACTATGTCTCCTCTGCAGTAGGCTGTGTGGAATGTAAGAAAATTATCCCGTGAGCAGGCAGACCATAAATGACCCCTGGCCTGCGCTCCCATGAAGTGATGCTCTGTTGCCAAAGCAGCTCAAGACGATTCTTAAAAATAAACGTGTTTGGAGCTTTCCTGGAGCCTCCTCTGAATCAGAGGAGGGGCTTTGGAGAGGCACGGGAGGCATCTGCTACAGGGAGCTTTGGAAAACCTATCAGGGAAAGATCTGAGCAACAATAGACCAGGGAGGCTGCTGAATAAGTTACCTTGTTTCTTTTCAGCATTCCTGGGCCAGATACTTTGACACTCTAAGCATCTTGCTTGCCCCGCCTCTCCTGCCCCACAATGCGGGATGCAGAGCAAGCACTGTGTTTGCCCATTTGCATCCTGAGAAGCCCCAGGTTTTCATGGGATCTGGCAGGGGGACAGGAAGACTTTCTTTCTGCAGAGCAGGGGTGGGATACCCTTGTCACCTACTACTCTAAGGCCACTTCGGATAGAAGTATAGTCCCACATGGAACCCACTAGAGGTATTATTATTGCTTCCTATTTTGCTTGTGGGTATGTTGTCTGTAAGTATGCACATGTGGTGTGGGCACATGTGTATTTGCAGTTCGTATTCACACGTGTGTGTGTGTGTGTGTGTGTGTGTGTGTGTGTGTGTGTGTGAATGCCAGAGATTGACATGCCCCTGCTCATCTCCACTTTTATTTATCAAAGTGGGGTATCTTGCTGGAGCCAGAGCTCCCCGATATATCTAGTCTCACTGGTCAGCTTGGCCAGGGCCTTTTGGGTCTCCAAGCCCATCGGGCTTCCCAGTGGATTCTGGGGATCCGAACTGTGGTCCTGAAGCATGTGCTCTCATCCAATGAGCCACTTCCCCAGACAAAGGTGTTACTGATTTAAAAGAAAACGAACGACCAAAACTCTTGGCCTATAAATCAAAGTAGAGAAAGAGCACAAGCACTGGGAGGCCATGTAAGAAAAGAGAGGTCGATATTGTATCCAGGAAGCCTCAGGAGGGACACAGAACACAGCCTAGGCTGTGCCAAGCGAGGTCTGTCGTCCAGCTCTTTTGTAGCCTTTCCTGAGGTCCCAGATTCTCCAGGATGGACACTGGTTCCTTCCTCACACAGGAGCAGAGGAGTGTCACTATCAGATATTTGGCTTCTTGACCACCAGTAAGCATGGTTAATTAATTAATTAGGGATTATGGGGGTTGGGGGGAGTAGCTACAGTCTACCTCTAATGCAATGCAGGATGTTGGAATTTGAAAACTGTTCTCCAAAACTGAAACTGAGACGCGCGCGCGTGTGCGTGTGTGTGTGTGTGTGTGTGTGTGTGTGTGTGTGTGTGTGTGTGTGTGTGTCTGTACACTCGATACTTTAAAAAGTACTTGTTGTCTCAGATCCAACATCTCCAGAAGGACACCACTAGAGAGATATCTGCATAAATGTACAATTTGTCCTCTAAAGCCACTCTTCAAAGAATGTCTTTTTTTTTCTTTTCAAAATGAAATTTACATTTATGCAATGTAAAGAGGCAGTTTGGGGAAAAGAAGAGGATTTCAAAATCAAAGGGGACAGAATAAAACCTTTCCCGGAATACAACACCCAAATTGCCATAGCTGTTTGGCTTAGCCAATCTGCATGCATATGTATCTGTAAATCCATGGCTCTGTTCTGCGGTCGTGGATTATAGAATACGTGTTATTTTATAATCCACTCCCCCGTTCCCTGCTCCCCTCTCTGCTTTAGAATGAATCATGAGTTCTTTCCATGCCTTTGCCTATATTGTTAATGACAGCAGAGGGGTTCATTAAATCTTTGAGTATACCTGTGCTACAAGTAAAAGAATGCATGAGTTCCAGCTTGGGAGATTTTATTCTCTTTAAAGTAAATGAATTTTCCCTCCTGAGGTCTCCTGTAGCCGAGGCTCACCTCAAACTCCTCATGTAGCTAAGGATAGCCCTGGACTGATCCTCCTGCTTCCAGATCCTATGTGCTTGGACTGTAGGCTTAAGCCGCTATGTCCAGTGTCCACACGGCTGCTCATGAGACCCAGAACATACTCCATGCTACATAAGAACACTACTAATAGAGCTATACCACCAGCCCCAAGGGGAATCTTCAAACTTGAGTGCTTCATCCAAAAAGGACCCATGTTTATATTTTATGTTTGATACGATCCTAGATTAATTATATAGAATTAAATGAGAGTTTACTACAAAAAAATGTTAAAATACACTTTTAAATAAATGGGATTTTAAAGATATTTTAAAAATCTGGTGTATTCGTGTATGTGTTCCTGTACGTGTGTGTGTGTGTGTGTGTGTGTGTGTGTGTGTGTGTGTGTGTGTGTGTGTGTTAAGAGGGCAACATGTTAGAGTCCGTTTCCTCCTTCTACCCCATCGGGCCCTTTGATTCAGCTCAGGTCCTCAGGCTTGGCATCAAGCACCTTTGTCTGCCGAGCCATGCCACTGGCCCAAAGTGGTTTGAATTAAGACAACATCATTTTTATGTGGTGAACAGGAGAAATACTCTGTGTTTACTAACGGTCACTTTACTTCTCTTTGGTAAACAATTTTAAATGAAACGGAACACCTTCAGACCAAGAAGTTAGGATTTGATGGGCGGGAGATCCGCCCTCTTCTCCCTAGGGATAGAGCAGCTCCCTAGGAAACACCGGACGGTGTCTCAAGTTCTCCTCTTCCTTCGCTTATGACTGTCGCCATTCAGAGTCAAGGGCACCGATTTGATTTATGTTATGACAACGCCCCAGCTCCTAGGGCTACACGAGCACAAAGTAAGGATCTGTGGGGATAGAGAGAGTGCCAGGCAATAGTCTGTAGTTGCCTTCTCTGTGCTTTATTAACCCAGGCTCACCCAGCCCACCTTTGTGACCTTCCTGCAGGTATTTATCCCCCGCTTCTGCAGTCTGATGAAGTCCTGATGAATGGACCATTCAATTACCGTGGGAGTAGATTGTATCACATCGTGACAAATGACACTTCTCTGTGGTGTGCTAGGTTCTTCTTTATCCTCCATAGTGATACACATGAGATTGGACATACAGAGAACCTAGGCAAGGCATTATGAAAAATTCACAAACTTGACGGGTCTCTGAGGCTCTCTAAGGAACCAGTTTTGAGGATGACCCAGACACGTTAAGCAAGAACTCCTATCGTGGCTTAAGATACTGAGAACTGTTGCTTGTTACAAAGTCCATCTAGCTTGTCATCATTTATAGACTGCTGATCTCACAACATGGTGCAGTGTAGTAAACAGAGCCAGGCTTAGGATTCCTTCCCAAGGACAGAATTGCTACGGAACCTGTCACCAAATGACTGTGACTCCAAAAAGTCATTTTTATCTATGAACTCCATTATGCCTACTTTTTATTATTACTTTTATCTTCATTTCTAAAACGCAGGGAAGAGTCTACCTTTTCACCAAATCAATCCTGTGCCGTTCTGTTGACACTTTATGATAACGCTTGGCACACACCCAGAAGGAGCTCGTTCCTAGTGTATGTTAACATTACCCCAGCAATATAATTACACTACTCTTGTCTTTGTTTGAATTCTATAACTAGCCTAGAAATCTTCATAACAGTTTTTACATCAGAACTGAGTTGAAGTTAGAGGGTGTCTGGAAAGAGCTGCTGGCTTTTGCTATTGTCTCTCTAAGTGTAAAATCTGAGCTAACACCCCTCTTTTCACCTGCAGTGAGGATTTTCAGGGTCCAGCACTACTCCTCGATGATGTTACTTCTGCCTGTAACCTCTTTCATTCCTAGATTCAATTGTTTAACTTCTGACCTGTTTTTACGAATGTTATCAGAGTTTTTTGATAGTAATTCTCCAAATAGCCCAGGTGTTAAATAAAACACTTTTACTATTTCATTAACCCCTACATTTTTTATTTTCTTTTGAACATTCTAGAGATTGTTCAATTATTATTTTGACCACCTAAGGAGTAAATTTAGCTCATTAAGTCTGAATGTTTTTCCCTGTTAGATACACTTAAGAATGTATATCTCGACTCAGCATGCATCTGGTGCAAACCAAAGTTGTTACCATTGAAGCTTTATTATTGTTACTACTATATTATACATTATAAATATATATTATTACATTATTATACTACATATTAAATTTATAATATTAACGTTACTATATAGAATATAATTATATTTATAGTATAAGCTTTATTTTTATTATGGATGTTCTATACTGTAATTTGCATTATAAATCATTATCATTCCATAAGAATTTAGAAATATTTTTACCATTTACATTTAACTTACAATGACCTGTTTTTTAATCACCTATTATCAGCTAATTTTCCTTTATCTCAATCAGCGATTTTAGCTAATTGAGCTCTCCTCTAGCCTCTATGATACAATGTCTTCTAATTGTTTGTGTGCTTTGGACACAATATATCTCCCTTAGTACAGGGCTCTGTGTAAGTAAATCTGACCGTTTAGCTATATAACAATAAAAACCATTTGCACTTTTAAAGGAGACTCTGCTGTTCCTTCTGTGCTGTTGCATCGGTCTCCCAGCCTTTGAGTGAGCAGTGCTAACGTGTTCTATTGTTTCTAGAAACTTGCTAATCTTTCCTGTACAAATATTGTGGGTTTTGGTTTCTTTTATTATGAGTACGCTTTGAGACAAAATGTTAAATTGCGCATTATTCCGCTAAATTTTTAATAATAAGCATGCATTCTAGCTACTCATGTCTCTTTGAAAGTTGATTTTGCCTGTCATTAACATAGAAGGAAATGTTTTCTTTTGACCTGCCCCTGTTGACAGATGCAACATTTGCTTCGAACCTTCTGTATTGATGCTAGTGTATGTTCTGAATTGAGGTTGTGTTTCATTCCTGGTAGTCAACCGTTGGTCTCTTACAAATACAACCCAGGGATTAACTTGATAGATTTGTCTTCATTTATACCACCAGGGTTGTCCTTCACTCTGTTACTCTCTTCCTGATTTAGTTCTGAAGAATTTCCCCTTGACTATTGCTTCTTTGATTTCTTTCCTGAGGCTTATATTAGAAATAAACTGTAGGCTCTTGCTGCTCAAAAACGACTCCTTTTCCCGTATGTGCTTCTCGATGGCTTTCTCATGTCTTACTTTGATCTTTCTCTTTTTCTTTCCAACCTGTGATCTTAACCACCTATTAGACTTCACTATAATTTCATTTATACACATTTTAGACCTTCCACTTTATAATCTATCTCTTGTTCATCATCCTATGTTTTAGTCTGTGTTCCTCAATCAGAATGGTCTCTTAGTGCCCTTCCATGGACCACCCAAGGACTGGGTCAACCATCTCATCTGCTAACCTCACATCCGTCTCTGGCTTCTGTGCACATCTAATGCAAAAATAGTGAATCACCTTTATCTTAAAAATCTGCACTTAAGAGGCTGGAGAGATGGCTCAGTAGTTAGGAACATCTGTTGCTTTTTCAGAGGTCTTAATATTGACTGCCATCACTAGTAATGCAGCTTACAACTCTCTGTAACTTCAGCTCAAGGGAATTCAGCACCCCTGTCTTCGGTGCACTCATGCCCACAAATCCTTGTGCAAACATACGTATCTATACACAATTAAAAAGAATAAAAGTAAAGCTTTTAAAACGAAACCTGTGCTTGGTTGGTCTTTCAAAATAATTTAAGGACTCAGTTTCATTTAATATTTTTATACATTTCCGTTTCCTAGTAATGTGAATACTAAGTTTTTATCTTTATGTATCTCAGAATAATTCGCTCTTCATTTTCACATTCACCTTATTAGAATATAGCTGTCTGGCTTTTTACCCCTTGCAAACATAGCACACAACTAACCTGCCGTTCTGCATACTTTTAAGTCTCTCTCCTCATGTTGTCTGCCTCAGTTTCTTTTCCATTGGTGTGGCAAAACACCCCGAACAAAGGCAATGGAAGGGAAATGGGTTTTATTTGGGCTTGTAATTCCTGAGAGATGTAGCCTGTCATAGCAAGGAAACCATGACAACAAGCAGGAAAGGCACAGGGGTTGGATCACGAAGCTGGCTGATCACCTTACTCAGCGCTCAAGAAGCTGAGTGAGCCAGTTGGTAGGTCCAAGCTGTGAAGCCTTCAATCCTGCCCCTGGTGACCCGCGTCACTGACAAGATATGGAGACAAATAGATGTGTCAACCTCAGACAGAGGCAGGAAGTGATTCACAAAGAGCCATCTTCTAGTGGCCTCTGAAGCTCTGACTTCTCCGTTCTTCATTCTGAACCTACGTGGGACTCTTCTCTGCTCCGCGTAGGAGGACTTGGATGACTTCCTCAGTCTAATTTTCTTTTCAATCTATATTTCTTTTCTCATAATTACTAAGCCTCCAAGGATGCTCTTTCTAATTTCTTTGTGGATTTGCCATTTCTATTAACTCGACCAGAAAAGATTCATCAGTACGAACTGAGCATGCCATAAAAAAAATAACTAAATATTTATTCTAAAGTTTTGGTTTTATTAATATACCTTATTCATTGTGAAAACTTTAATAACTTATCAATTCCAATTTGTGCTAGTCATATACTTTTGGGTGTGGTAACACTCACTGGAACATAGCTGATATACAGGAGTAACATCCTTAAAGAGGTACTCTCTGCCCCAGAAGCTGTTAACTGTCCAGAGCTTCTTTGCTTGACAAACCAGAGCATATAACACTTTTTATAGATTGTCCTTAGAAAACAATGTTGTACTACTGATTTATAGCCACAAGACAAAAATTTCATGTAAATCAAATATTTTCACACATACATACTCTTACATACAAACTTATTAATTAATCTTACATGTATAATTACTTATATGTATTATAATATTGTATAGTGCAGTATATTATACAGTAGTACATATAATTTATAGGGAGAATTTTCATCGGGTTTAAGGTTTAAGGACCTATTTGATTTCATTATTGTCTGCTCCATTGTGTTAATGTGCTTGTTAAAAAATCGGTTGGCTTGTGTGTAAGATACATAATAGCTTATTGTACAACACAGCATAGATCACATATGACATACAACATGTTGTTTTAACATATGTCTGCATAGTGTGTTATTATTAGGTTTGAATTTTTTAGACTTACCTATTATATTTCACGTGCATGAGTTCTCTGCCTTCATGGATGGATGCTCTGCCTTCATGGATGAACGTGTACCACATGCCTGCCTGGAGCCCACAGAGGTCACGTAAGGGAATCAGATCACCTGGAGCTGGAGTTACAGGTGGTTGTTGGCTGCTATGTGGGTGCTGGGAACTGAACCTGGGTCCTCTGAAAGAGCAGCGCATGCCCTTAACCCTCTTAACCACAGAGCCATCTCTAACCTCAATGTATATTTTATGTTTTAAATGCCTGTCTAGTCAACAAATGAATTTTGAACAAGTATTTCATGTACTATGACATGTAGTATAGATCATATACATATAATGTATTGAATGTACATGTAATGACTATTTGTATACATTCACAGGTATACATGTATATGAAAACTTCTGGTTGCTTTTTTGAAAATTTATTTTACTTAGGAGTTTAGTAGTGTTGCAAATTTTCATGCCTTATATCTTGTTTTTAAATTATTTCTTTTAGTTTCTAAGATTATATTATGATTTGATCATTTATTCTTCCCTTTTTCCCTCCGAACCCTACATTGTACCCCTCCTTGCTCTCTTTTAAATTCGTAGCTTTTAAAAAAAAATCATTGTTACATACATGTATGTGTTTATATGTCTGTGTATATGTATGTGCATGTGTGTATAAGTAAGCGTGTGTATACAAGTATGTATGAGTATATATGTGTGTTTGTGTGTGCATGAGTATGTGTTTATGAGTATATATGAGTCTCTGTGGGTTTGTGTGTGCATATGTGTATAAGCATGTGTGAGTGTTTGAGTATGAGTATGTGTGTGCATGTGTGTGTATGTGTGTGGTGTGAATATGTGTGTGTTTGTGGGTGTGTATATTTGTATGTGTGACTGTGTATATGAGTATGACTGTGTCTGTGAGTGTGTGTGCATGTGTGTGCATATATGCCTAAATACACAAATACAACCTTCTAGTCTGTGCTATGTTACTTCTAAGTATATTTTCAGGGTTAACCATTTGGCACTGGACAGTCAATTGGTATGTTCTTCTCTGGGAAAAGCTATTTCTCCTGCCGTCAGCATTCCTTGTAGAACAGGGGCTTGTCAGATTTAAGAGCCTTATATATTCTTTGATCTTTTCAGAAATAAACAGGTTCTGTTCAGCCTTAGAACAGCTCTAAGTTAAAATTTTAGTTGTTTGCAGTTTAAAATTTATTTTGTTATTTTCTAACATCTATTCATTTTCTCACATTCCTTATCTTTTTATTCATTTAAATATATTTTCACTTCTCTCATTTAGTTTAATTATGATCCCTGCTTTAAACCTGTTAGTTACTAATTCTAAAGTCAGAGCTCTCTGAAGGGTAGGCTAAATGCCATCTTACAATTATTATTTGAGAATTAGTAACACTTTGCATTAAATGACAGACTGGGCAAATGGCACTATTTAGTCTTTTTTCTATTGTGACCCAGTGACTGGTGTGGTGAATTTTGCTTTAGGGGACACTTACCATGACTGGACTCTAATTGCTTACTCAGCATTTAAATCGGTAACTGAAAATTCTGTTCTACAGGAAGGTCTGCATCTGTGCTGTGCACAAAGGGTGAGAGCCCTGAGGTTTCAGATGAGATGGGCAGAATGTGGGCTCCTCTGTGTGAACAGCTCCTTTGGAGTCTTCTATGACTCTCCACAAATCATGTGATTAAGCCTAGGCTGAATAGTCTTACTCTAGTTTGTTGGCCAACGGTGAACCATGAAAATGTTTAACCTTGAATCCAGTGCTCTTTTGATTCCAGGAGCAGTT
Organism: Rattus norvegicus; assembly: GCF_021556685.1. Classification (NCBI taxonomy): domain Eukaryota; kingdom Metazoa; phylum Chordata; class Mammalia; order Rodentia; family Muridae; genus Rattus; species Rattus norvegicus. The sequence continues at coordinate 119,950,977 of NC_141541.1, forward strand.
CCCTTCCAGCATCTATTGGCTTTCATTCTACAGAGTTCACTATTTGTACAGCAGTGAGGTTTTGGTCTGTTGGGCACTTACTTTGCCACACTACAAAGAGGACTCAAGAGTTTCTTGGATTCCCAAGAAGGTCAACTGGATGACACATCAAGAGTGTGTACATGTAAAACTTAGACCCTGGAGAAGAGATAACACCCCAGGGTCTCCTAATACTGCACTTTCCCATCACCATACCTGTGTGTAAGGAGCCTGATTCGTGGTATCCTGCCCATGTTCCCCAATAAAGGTAAGAGAAAGAGAAACACAATTGTTATCCCCCCACGGCCTCCTCTTTGGTTTCCAATTTTGTCTTCTGCATTGTGTTTCTTCTGAACTTGACAGTATTTCACTGAAGCATGGGGATGTATTGACTCACCCCATAAAGTTTGATAAAGAGAAAAGACAAGCCACTGGGTAGCTAACTGGGATATTTTACAGTGGAAGCACTTTAAAATCTCATGCTAAATATTTGTTAACAGAAAAAGATCTTTTCAGGGCTTTTGTCCAAAAAAGAAAAATTAACATCTTCCTGTTGGATATAGTTTCCAATTCAAGGTAGATTAAAAATCTAATCTGGTCTTTCTGCTCAATTTGTTAGACATGCTACTCAGGTACACCATTTTCCAATTGCTTTTAAAATAAATTAAATTTGATGTATTCCTCTCTCGGTCATGGCCATTCAAATTCCTCACATTTCAATAGGCTTAATTGAACAGAAAGAATAGAGGGGAATTTGGAGCCATGACTCAGCAGTTATGAACATATGCTGCTCTAGCAGAAGACCCAGGCTTGCTTCCCAGCACCCATGGGTGGCTCACAGTTGCCAGACACTTCAGTTCCAGGGAATTTAATGCCTTCTTTTGGCCTTGGTGGGCACTGTGCATACATGTGCACTTAGGAATGTGCAGGCAAAACACTCATTCACATAAACAAAATGTGGATTTTCAGAAATTGGTGTATGTTTCTTCTGGTCCATATCTGGCAAGTCATGCAGGACTGTTTCATGGGAGTTTGTCTCATTTACCAGAGAATGCAAGTCCTTTCCCTAAGCAGAGGGGCTGCTCAATAAGACAAAGTGAGGAGCACAAAGTCACCAGTGGAGAGTAGGTATTTGGCATTTATGTCATTAAGGTCTTAGTGGCTGAACACCAATAACAAAGGGGCATTCTGTAAATAGATATACTATTCTGCATGTGAGATGTGGTCCAGGAAAGGTAAGTTATGATCAGAAAGCACAACAAGGATGAATAGCTTGTACAGAACCAGCAGACCCCACTGAAAGGAAGAGGGATGCTGCCCCAAAAAGATACATATATTTGCTAAGTGGATTTTAGAGGTATTAGGTGGGGATGTCAGAGAGCAGCACAGACAGATCATCCAAAGGTCGAATACTCAGCTACCATGGATTCTAGAATCCCAGTGTTAATCTTAACTCTAGCACAAAGGAAATACACTGTGGCCATAGGCACTCCAGTCACCTCTGCTGCTACCAAAAGCATCATTGCCTGAGGAAATTTCAATGTACTCTTATCCCAACTTCACCCAAGAGTTGGGAAACTCCACCTTTCCCTAGTTCTGAGCTGCAGGAGAAATGAATTGACTAAGGAGATTAAAACCAGTTCGGAACATGGTGTATTGAAAATTCTCAAGATTTCAAAGGAATAGAAGTAGGAAAATTCAGAAATATGATGGACACACTTTATGTGGTCTGAGTCTCCAAATGGAAATGCTACCAGGGACGTTTGAACTGAGCTGGGGAGTTGGCTCTGGTGGTAAAGTTCTTTCTTTAAGCAAGAGGACTAGAGCTCCGTCACAGAACCTGGCATGATGACATGCTGGGAATGTGGGGTAAGCAGGTATCTGGGACTCTTTAGTCAGCCTGTCTAACCTATGTGGGGAGTTCCAAGCCTGTGACAGACCCTGTCTCAAAAGCAGGTTAAATGACACTGAGGAGCCACACCCAAGGTTGTCTTGTGAACTCTGTATGCAGGGGTTGGGGATTTGGCTCAGTGGTAGAGCGCTTACCTAGGAAGCGCAAGGTCCTGGGTTCGGTCCCCAGCCCCGGAAGAAAAAACTTACTGAACTCTGTATGCATAAGCATGTACATTCCTCTACACATCACATGCACACGTATACACACACACACACACACACATACACATACACACACACACAGAGTACAGAAAGATCAAAGAATAAAAACAACTTTCAATTCTTGCATTGATAAAATGTTGGGAGAGCTTAGTGGACGCCAGACAGCTGTCCCCCAGAATCCGGTGCTCGAAGATCATGAGTTAAAACTGGAAGAGAATGTGAATCTGAGCTGAGGCACAGCAGCCAGCACAGCTGTTCCTGAGCTATTTAAAGGGAGGGGCGCCCCAGCATGTGGCACCTGATGACACGGAATACAGACCTTGCTGCTGTGGGGCCTGGAGTCGGTTGTGAGCTGTCACCAGAATGCCAGTCACTGATGACTGTTCTCCTCTCAATTTCAGTGTCCTTGAAGACTCTTCTACATGTATCTTAGGTACCCCCTCTTCAGTAATTGCAATTCAGACCTTGGCACACACTGAAGAACTCTGGTCGGGAAAAGGCTGTTCTGTCCCCAAAGCTCAGAAGCTGTGTCATTTCTTCCTCGTTTTCTGATATGTGCGTAAATGAGGGAGATTTTTCAGCATGTTTATGTAATGAGGAAAATGAAGGTCTGTGATAGAAATCTCTGTTGTCTCAGTGCTAGGACGCTATGTGCTGGGACAGGGAGGCGGGGCCTCCAGGAGATGACTATGTCACAAAAGAGGAGGCTTCGTGAGTGGACTTCATACGCAGATGCAAGAGACCTCGGGGAACCCTCTTGTCTCCCTTCTGTGGTGAGAAGCTGGCAGTCTCAGGACTGAGGAGATAAAGGCCCAGTGGATAAAGCCATTATCTTGCAAAGAAAGAAGAACTGAATCAGATCCTCTGAATCCTTATAAATGGTTGTGGTCCTGATGGGTTGTACCTCTCAGTTTAGAGGACAGAGACAGGGCACCTCGAGAGCAAGCTAGCGAAGACCAGCTACATTTGTGAGCTCTGGGTTTGATCTAAGAGGCCCTTCCTGAGTGAATGTGGTGAACAAGCAATCAAGGATGTTTCCTAACATCAATCTCAGACTTCCACACAAAGGTGCACACATTCTCATCCACACCAGGTGCTCCTACACACATGCAAAATATGCAAACACATACCCACGAATGCAAATGAAAACAAAAGGAAACAAAATTAAGTTCACAGTCTATTTGCAACCTGGCCTGTAAGACAGCCCTTACCGAGCTGACTGTGTCCAGACTTGTAAACTCCAGATGTATGAGAACCAAAGTTACGTTGTTTTTGAAGCAATATCATTCATGGCATTTTTGTTAAAGCATCATGAAGGACCTACATAAGACATTAGCATCATCATGAACAGTATCCTCCATGACATGAGTATCAACTCAGACATGGCCATTGTTTGACTGTTCTTTACTCAATATTATACATAAAAATAATGTCCCAGATATTAGAATTTGGGTCTCTTTCCCCTAGTTGGGCTGCCTTGTTTGCCCTCAGTAGGAGAGGATCTGCTTAGTCCTGATGAGACCTGATGTGCCAGGGCAGGTTGGTAACTTCTCTGAAGAGAGGGGGATGGGGGAATGGGAGAAAGGGAGTGGCATGGTGGGATTGGGAGGAGAAGAGGGAGGGGCTGTAATCAGGATGCAAAGTGAATAAATAAATACATGAAAAACGAACAAACACCCCAAGCTCATGCTTACAAGTATTTGCTGTGTAGAAAATAACTTTAAAATAAGCTTGCATTTTATTGTAACACAAGCATCCACATATCTACCATCTGGTGCACATCTAGAAAAGCCCTTAAAAATCTTATCAAAGGTGTTGAAATCTACATCTGGAATTCTGCAAATCTCCCCACTTCTCCATCAAATTTTGTCACTGATTTTTCCTCCCTTTCTTCCTGTCCTCTACTCAGGGTTGTAAGCGTCTACATGCATGTTCCACAGAATTATATACTATTGCCTTGCCTCCTATTTCTCTTTCAAATCCGAATGAAAAGATGAAAAGTCAGGCAGTGCATATAAGCTATATATCATCTCTCAGTTCTTTTGTAGCCAAAAAGAAAAAAAAATCACATTTCTGTGATGTATCTGTTTTCAAACACAGAAGGAAGGGGCTGTCCTTCTTATCTGTTATGTGATATTCTACCATTGTAGTTTTATATATTTTCCCCTGTGGAAGGCATTGTTCTGTTGCTATTTTGGGCAGCAAGCTGATTCCACAGCAATTGCTTTAGGGAATGAATGTCTGCAGCTTATTATATACGTAGTTCATACATGTGATCATGACTGGTGGGGACGTTTCCTTGATTAGTTGCTGATGTGGGAGGGCCAGTCCACAGTTGATAGTGCCATCCCTAAGTGTGTGACCCCGGCCTGCATGAGATGAGCAAGCCGGAGGTAGTAAGCCAGTTTTCAACGTTTTCTGTGGTCTCTGTCTCCGTTTCTGCCTCCAGAGTCCTGCCTTGAGCTCCTTCCCTGCCTCTCCCCTCGATGATGGACTGTTAACTAGAAGACTTAATAAACTCTATTTTTGCCCAACTTGAGTTTGGTCATAGTGTCTATCACAGCAACAGAAAGCAAACTAGGACAATGTATACACAGTTCCAGAATGGTCAGTGTTCTGTTTGTTTTCGGGGACTAGCTGCCCTTTTGTTTTATTTCTTTATTCTTTGTCTTGCTTTGTTGTGGTGCTGGGGACAAACCTGGGATGATCATCTTACACTGTGTATGTGCTAAGCAAGTGTTTAAGGTATGTAACATTAATCAAAGTTTTCTACATAGTTCATGACGTTTTTGACCAAGGGATGGGGAAGGTCATGTGACTTGACTGGGACTATAGCACAGGAGGAGGAGGAGGAGGAAGAGGAGGAGGAGAAAAGAAGAAGAAGAAAAGAAGGAGAAGAAGAAGAAGAAGAAGAAGAAGAAGAAGAAGAAGAAGAAGAAGGAGAAGAAGAAAAGAAGAAGAAGAAGAAGAAGAAGAAGAAGAAGAAGAAGAAGAAGAAGAAGAAGAAGAAGAAGAAGAAGAAGAAGAAGAAGAAGAAGCAGCGGCTGACTGAGAAAGGTCTGAAGAGACTTAGAGAAGAATCAGCAATGAGAAAATATCACCACTCATATGTAAAACTCCAAGGAATTGGTGCCTGGTGGAAGATCGTCTAGTCATATACTGCTCTTTAGCATATTATAGTCTACTTAGAAATGCTACATGGAGAGCCTTGGCAAGAGATTCTAACTATGTTGTCTCATGTGAGCAACGTGAAGGGATTTTCAGGAACTCTCAGCTCTACACTTGAAACTCTTTTCAACAGAATAAGCAATGTGTGGCGATGCAGCCTACAATTAATTCTCTCTCTTCCGATCCATCTGCATCATTCAGAGATGGCTTCCTTAACCGTACCACCTCCCCCTCTGATATTTTTTCTTATTTTTGCTCCTCACCTCAACAATGAAAGGCACAACCTTCCGTGTACCTTTGACTAGAACATGCAGTAAATGAAGCCAGGTTTTCCACTTCCTTACTGACTTGGCTGATGGTTTATTCTCTCCACTGACAAAGAGGAGGGTCTTGAAAGTTGGTTATGTTTCAATTATTTCTCTCAGTCCTATTAATTTTTACTAAACATATTTATAAAAAGAACTTCCTTTGTGGACACATGAATATTTTGCATCATCTTCCCCACCATGGGCCTTGGAAGTCCTTTACTCTTTGCATTGCCGCAGTTGTTTCCAGGTTTGGAAAGCCACAGTAGTTTGAGTAGAGTAAGTGGGTAGAGGTGCTTGCTGCCCAGTGTGACAACTGGACTTAAATTCAATCCCAGGAACTCAGATAGTAGAGAGAACTGATTCCCACTAGAGTTCCTCTGACTTCCACACATGCACTATGGCATGTGAACACACACACACACACACACACACACACACACACACACAGACACACACACACACGGACGAGAGAGAGACAGAGACAGAGACAGAAAGAGGTAGACAGACACACCAAGAGAGTCAAAAACAGACAGACACACCCAGAGACAGACAGGACAGATACACACAGAGACAAAGAAACATAGAGACAGTCAGAGAGAGAGAGAGAGAGAGAGAGAGAGAGAGAGAGAGAGAGAGAGAGAGAGGGAGAGAGAGATGCAGAAAGACACACATATGCAAAGAATACTATAAAATGAGAAAAATAAACCTATGGTAGTTTGCTTAGTAACTTTTCTATGGTATTAAAATGCTCACTTTCACCTCATCAGTGAAGAAAGGTCACACTTCACTTTTTCTACTTTTGCCGATATCCACCCAAACAGGAATGGGTGTTACCTCATCATGGTTTTAATTTCCATTCCCCTAATTAGCACTATTTGGTACTTTTACAACTATCTATTATCCATCTGTCTGTCTTCTTTTGAGAAATGCCTATTTGAGCTCTTTGTACAGGTTTTAATAAAATGAATTTTTTTCCTTGATAATGAGAAGAATGGTGTCTGTATATTCCCCACATCCACACTTGTCCTATGCCACAGGCTTATCTTTCCTACAGCTGTTCCCTTGTCATAGCGAACCCACGCCACTTGAAGAACAATTACACTCACCTATTACTGTTACTCGCGCATTTGAGGTTTTAACCCAAGAGTCTTTGTTCAGGTCTAGGTGATAAAGTATTTCTCCCATGTTTACTTCTAGAGCAGTGGTTCTCAACCTTCCTGATGCTGCAACCCTTTAATACAGTCCCTCATGTTGTAGCAACACCCAACCATACAATTATTCTCATTGCTACTTTATAACTATAAGTTTGTTACTGTTATGAATCATAATATATGTATTTGTGTTTTCCTATGGTCTTAGGTGACCCTCTATAAGTTTCAGAATATACAAGTTCATGGGTCCTATTCTAGAAGTTTCAGTTTAGAGTCTGCAATAAAAAAAATCCATGATTCATTTGAGCTGAGTCCTACAGATGATGAGATACTTGGGCCTAATTTCGGTATACAAGTATCTGCTTCCTCTACATCACTTATTAGAGAGCATGTCCCTTTTCCATTATATCTCGGCCTTTCAGAAAAACCACTTACTAGGGAATAAATGGATTTACACTCACTCCCTATATTCCTGGTTTTGTTGTTGTTGTTATTATCATCTGTTATTTGGCTTTTTATGGTTTCTACTTTTATGGTTTCCCATAAATTTTAAGATTATCTATTTAGTGAGTTTTACTTCTTTGAAAATGTTTTTGGTATGTGTTGGGAAGAGCATACAGTGCTAACCTTCAGAGATGTTTTTTATAGGGATGGTATTTGATTTGTACATAATTGTCTTAGTTATCACTCTATTACTATAAAGAGAGACACTGTGATCCAGTGCAACTTATCAAAGAAAGCATTTAATTTTTGACCCAAAATTTCCCCTGTCTGCAAGGAATGCAGAGACAAAGATGGGGCAGTGGCTGAGGGAATGTCCAACCAGTAAACAGCCCAACTTGAGATCTATCCCAAGGGCAAGTACCAATCCCTGACACTACTAATGATGCTATAGTTTTAGAGAGCTACTCTATGACCCTCCCTCATTGTGGGGGAACATGTGGCAAGCAGGAAAGAGGAGTAGCTGAGGTCTTACATTCTGATTTGTAGGCAGTAGAAAGGAGAGAGAGAGAGGAGAGAGAGAGAGAGAGAGAGAGAGAGAGAGAGAGAGAGAGAGAGAAGAAAAGTGGGTAAAGTCCATCTCCAGTGATGTGGCCATACTTTCTAACACTTCCAAAAGAGAACCACCAACTGGGAACCAGCCAAGATTTCAAATATATGACGTATGGGGACCATTTTCATTCAAACTACCACAAGAACTATATTTAGAGTAAGAATTTTAATACAATTGCATATTATTTTGTTTATTTTTGTCTTCTTAATTTTTCATTAGTGATGTATTTTTTTTTATTTTGATCACTCATTTGATTCGTGAAACTTATTCCAAAGACAATTTTGTACTCACTCTAAGTGGGATCATTTTCTTTGTTTTCATTTCAGAGGATTTTCCATTAGCAAATGTACACACTACTGATTTTTCCTATCGATTTTGTATCCTGCAACTTTATTGAATTTGTTCATTGGTTCTAAGAGGTTTTCACTGACATCTTTGTGGTGTTTTATTTAGATAATCACGTTACCCACAAATGGGTAATTTAACTGCTTTCTTTACAAGTCACGTGCTTTATTTTTTTCTCTTACCTATCATTCTGCCTGGAACTTCACAAAATTGGTTGAATACAAAGTTGGTAACTTTGTCTCTTCTGGATCTTACAGAGAATCTTCTCATTTAGCTCAGCTTCAGCCCTGAGCTGGTAACCAGGACCCTTCTTGTGTTGAGAGTGTCTCTTCCTAGTTAGTTGAATATTTTTTCCCCACAAAGAAATACTGAATTTCATTAAGTGCTTTGAACTTGCTTAACTTTGATGAACGATCTGGTAATGTGGACTTAGTTTGCTAGTATTTAGTAGAGAATAGTTGCATACATGTTCTTCAAAGATCTGCAGTTTTTCCTTCCTCCTGTCCTTTGTCCTCTCTCTCTCTCTCTCTCTCTCTCTCTCTCTCTCTCTCTCTCTCTCGTTCTCTCCCTCCCTCTTCCTTCAGCCCTTACCTCCTTTCTCTTTCCCTCTTCCTTTATCTCTTCCTTTATCCCGTTTCTCCTTCCCCTCTCTCATTCCTTCTACTCCTCCCCTCCTCTCCCACTACCCTCCCCTTCCCTATATTCCTCCATCTTTCCTCCCTTTCCTCATTCTTTTTTCCTTCTTTCCCCTTCCACTTTCCTCTCTCTTCTTTGCCACTTCCTCCCTTTCCCTTTCTCTTTGTTTCTTTGCTTCTTTCTCACACACTTTTCTTCCGGTGTCCTTTCTGGTTTGTTGCTAGGGTAC